>NW_028261383.1:112344994-112687994 GCF_051295495.1 Thamnophis sirtalis
GTCTCTGGCGATGGAGTAGTATGTTGGGCCAGCAAGAAAGCGTCAATACGTTCCTGCCAGGGAAGGTGGTCTAGTTTGGAAAGAGCCTCTTTGACGGAGCGAACAGCGCGCTCCGCCAAGCCATTGCTAGCAGGATGGAAAGGGGAGGTGAGGGCATGTCGGATGCCCTGTGAAGCAAGGAAAGCTTCAAACTTGGTGGCTGTCAGTTGCGGTCCATTGTCGGACACCAACACATCGGGCAGGCTGTGGGTGGCAAACAAGCGGCGCAGGGTCGCGATTAGCGCGTCTGCAGTGGTGGAGGACATGTGGACGACCTCGACCCATTTCGAGAAGGCATCCACAGCGACAAAGAGCATGCGGCCGTGAATAGGGCCTGCAAAATCAACGTGAATGCGGGACCATGGGGTGGAAGGGGTTTCCCACGTTCGCGGCTCAGCTTTCGGTGGCAGCGCCTGGGCACCCTGGCATTGCGGGCAGTCGGCGACATGGGTGGCGATGTCATGGTCGAGCTTAGGCCACCAGACATAGCTCCTACCTAAGGCTTTCATTCTGACAATTCCCGGGTGAGCGTGATGTAGCTGTCGCAGGACGGTAGTCCTCAGTGAGGCAGGCACGACAACCCTATGGCCCCACAGCAAACAGCCGCGCTGAATGGAGAGCTCCGCCAGGCGTGACTTAAAGGGCAGGTACGCGATGTCAATGGGGTCTTTTGGCCACCCTCGCTTAACCCAGTCTAGTACCCGGGAAATTACCTGATCCCTTGCGGACTCCCGGACGATGTCGGCGGCAGAGCGGAAGGTTGAGGTCGTCTATTAGGAAGACAGGTGCAGCAGCAGCAGGGTCTTCCAAGGCTTCTGGCAGGGGGCAACGGCTGAGGGCGTCGGCGTGGGCGATCTGCTTCCCCGGCCTGTGTTTCAGCTGATATTCGTAGGCAGCAAGGAAGACAAACCAGCGGGTCATGCGTGGGGAGAGAACCTGCGGGGCAGGGCGATCTCCGGCCAGCAACGCGAGCAGGGGCTTGTGATCGGTGACAATTTGGAATGGCCGGCCGTACAAGTAATGGTGGAACCGGCGCACCCCGGCCACAATGGCAAGGGCCTCCTTATCAATTTGGGCACAGTTACGTTCAGCGGCAGAGAGCGTGCGGGAAAAATAGGCAACTGGCACCTCTGCTCCGCTGGGTAACTGGTGGCAAAGGACGGCGCCCACCCCATAGGGTGAAGCGTCACAAGCGAGCACAAGGGGCAAGTGTTCGCTGTACTGCACTAGCACATCGTTGGAAATTAGTAGGTGTTTGACCGCTAAGAACGCGGAGGCCTCCCGGCGGCCCCACACCCAAGGGGTGCCCGAGTCGAGGAGGCGATGTAGTGGCTCAGCGACTGTCGCCTTGTGGGGAAGGAAGACAGCGTAAAAATTAAGTAGGCCTAAAAAGGCCTGTAATTCAGCTCTATTCTTTGGAGCAGGGGCCTCAACGATGGCTTTGGTTTTGGCAGCCGTGGGGTGGATGCCACTGCCATCGATAAGGAACCCTAAGAATTCTATCTGGGATACCGCAACTTGGCATTTATCTCTCTTAACCTTCAGGCCCACTGTTTTGAATTTTTGGAGAACCATGCGCAACCGGGCCATGAGTTCATCCATGGAGGTGGCTGACACAAGGACGTCGTCAAAGTAGGGGACGACGCCTTGGAGTCCTTGGAGAAGCCGCTCCATTAAGCTCTGGAACAGTCCTGGGGCAATGCTGACCCCAAACTGCAGTCTGCGGCAACGGAATGCACCCCGGTGCGTGACAATAGTCTGTGCTTCAGCTGCTTCATCGTCCACGACCAGCTGTTGATAGGCTTGGGCGAGGTCGAGCTTCGCGAACACAGTCCCCTCGCCCAAGGTGTGCAGCAAATGTTGAACCACCGGTACTGGGTATGCGTGGGAAGGCAAGGCACGGTTGATTGAGCAGCGGTAGTCAGCGCAAATTCTCACGCTGCCATCTGGCTTGATGGGTAACACAATGGGTGTTTCCCATCTGGCATGGTCCACTGGCTCCAAAACGCCCTGAGCCACTAGTTTGTCCAATTCAGCGTCTACTTTTGGTTTGAGGGCGATGGGCACCCGGCGAGGCTTCATCCGTACCGGCTGTACGGACGGGTCGAGGTTAAAGGAAACCGGCGTGCCCGTGTACTTGCCTAATTTGCCATCAAAAACTTCGGGGAACTCGTTGACCAGGCAGTCGAGTGCATTTGAGCTGAGGTGGTGAATTCCGCTGATCTGTAGACCCAGGGACTGGAACCAGTCGAGGCCGAGAAGGCTGGGCAGCCGTCCATCGACTACGATGAGGGGTAGGCGGCCGTCAAACCCCTTGAACTGCACTCTGACCTTGCGGGTGCCAATTATTGGAATCAGGTTGCCCTGATAGTCTCTCAACGTGAGATGGCAATCGTTCAGCTGGCGTTTAGAAAGCTGCGGCACAATGCGTTTGATGGTGCTCCACGACACTATAGATGTTGCGGAACCGGTGTCGAGCTCCATCTCGCAGGGCTTCCCTTCAACCATGACCGTCAGTTGAATTTTCCTTTGCAGTTGGTTGCACGAGAGTCCACGGTGAGAGTTACGGAGAATGGAATGGCAGTCCACTCTTGCTTTCTTAGGGCCCTCTGTTCTGGGTCTATATGGCCGTGACCGCTCGGTCTGTGACTCGGAAGAGGACATGGGCTGTGCTGCTCGGCATACTCGAGCGATGTGACCCTTTCTGCCACAGCGCTGGCAGAGGGCTTGCCTGAATCTGCATTCAGCTCTTTCGTGGCTACCTCCGCAACCACTACATGCAGATTTAGGTTTGCCCTTCTGCCGTTGCCAGCTCTTCCTGTTCGCCTCATCAAGGCGGTTGATGTCCTCGTTATAGGTTTCAGCATCGGAATCTTCGCTTTCCGAGTCTGGCTGACTGGTCACTGTGTTAAAGGCATTGGCAGGCTGCGCGGCATTGGTGGCCCGGGCCTTCGCGATGGTGGCTAGGGAAGCAGCAGCTATTTCAGATGCCCGCACTTCGTCGAAGGCTTTCTGGAACGACAAATCTGATTTCGTTAGTAGCCTCTTCTGTAGCTTGAGGTCGCGGAGGCCACACACCAGGCGGTCGAGAAGAGCTTCATCCAAGTCCCGGAACTCGCAGTGCAGGGCGGCGGATCGTAGGGCAGCAACGTAGGCACTCACGGACTCCCCCTCAGCTTGGCTGCGCTGATGGAATGCGTGCCGGCTGGCTATTTTGGACGGGGACGGAGCATAATGGCTCGTCAGCTTTGCCATTAGCTCAGGCCACGGGACGGCCTTTATAGGTTCAGGAGCTGTCAGAGACCTGGCTGTGTGGAAAACGTCTGAGCCACACACGGACAAGAAAAACGCACATTTCCTCTCATCGGTCAGCTCGGTAAGGTCGTGTGCGACCAGGAAGCATTCAAATCGAGCCGTGTACGACTCCCAGGTCTCAGCTCCATAGTTGAATGGCGCGAAATTCAACGTGGCCATTCCTGTCAGAACCAACGACGTTTCGTCGCGGTAGAATTAAGCGCGGTTCTAGTGACTCAGCGAGTGACTTCAGCTGTAAGTGACTTCAGCTTCTCGTACCTCAGTTTGGCGATCCCACCCTCGTCGCCAGTGGTGTGTACCAAGACCCGTGGGTAGCCAAAGGACTGAGGCAGAGACAGGAATAAAAGGCTAACAAGTTTATTCCCTTAAGTACAGGCTAACAGTTTCAGAACCGGCTTAGAAAGAAACGCGCGCTGCTCGTTTGGACAGCTCCCTATTTATACAGGAGCTGTCAAACGATCAGCCAATCAGCTGTCGAGCGCTTTCCCGCTCAAACCTCTAGTCAGCGCACGCTCAGAACACAACAGAAGCCCCTCTCAGACAGCAAAACGAAGCACCTTGTCTGGTGGTTGACATTTTGCTCCCGCCTGTTTGTGGATGGAGGCAAAATGGCAGCCACATTCAAGTCACTGCCTCACAGCCCAGAGACAAACTTGATTTTGCTGCCTTAACAAGCTCTGCGTGATGCTGCAGAAGCTTTCTGTAGTATTCAAAACATCCTGCAGCACTGTGCAGACCTATCTAAGAATCTAAAAAGGTTAAATCATGGCAACTGGACCTTTTAATCTTTTAAAATACTTTTGGCCTGGATGATAGAGTCTTCATTTACAAGACCTCTCTAAGACAGAAATATGAAGCAATTTCTCAGATGGCTGCCATTTTGTTCCAATCACAAACAGGGGGGGGGGGACAAAATGGTTGCCACATTTGGATCACTGCCATGCGGCCTGGGGATACTTTGCCTGCCCTTCTTCCACAACATGAGGTGGCTAAAGCTTCGCAAGGTAAGTGTGGAGCATAATGGGCTTGTGGGGAGGAGATCCAAGCACTGCAGGATTCCAGCAGAATGGGATAGGAGGGAGGAGAGGTGGGATGGCACTGCAGAGACTTTTTGGTGGGTTATACGAGCAAACGATGGCAGACCCTCTGCAATCGCCATAATTTTGAAATTATGGGTCATATATAGCTTTTTTGGAGGGGGGGTATCTGTGATAATCTCAAACATTTGTTAAATGACTTGTCATACATCAAAGAGTACCTGCACTTAGCTTTGCATACAGCAAATCTTCTCTGGTTTCAACATAAATGTCTTGAAGTCTCCCCCTTTTGCCAATACTTCATATACTTTTCTTTCTCCTATGACCACTATGACCTCTGGGAAGCAAGGTTTTCAATCCGCAAAGCGAAGTCCAAAAGTAGAGAAGAATTCATGGGTTGCTATCCCTCTTCTCAAAATGCACTCCAGAATTCACTCAAATGCAGAAATCCATGACAGAAAGCACCAAAGTATGGCTGACTTATCACATGCTGGTTCATCACCGGCAATTTCCTGATAATGTAATAAAACCTTATTTAAACATAAGAATTCAGGGCTTATTTTTGTGACCATACAAGCCCTAAAGTTGTTAGTTACATGAACATTCCAGAGTTTGTACTAAAAGCAGTGAATTTTCATCAATTGAAGTTATCCCTATAGAGATTTATTGTCTACAGTGAAATTATCTGAATTTTATCAATTAAGGAGAAATTCAGTCTACTGGTAGATAGTAAGACTACCAAGTCTGTATTTCCTATCATTTTCACTATCAGAAGAAAATGCCTTTTAGAATCAGTTGTTAAGAAACATGCAGGGGAAATTATCCTGTTTTGGGAAAGCTGTGGACAGCTTTGCTGGCTTTTCAAAGGACCAGAATATTCAACTTTGCCTTGAACCACTATGTCTCTTATGTTGAATCCCCGCAGTTAAGACCACTGGGAGATGGACGGCTACTGACGGACTCTGATTGGTCGAGAGACAGTAAGCTCCAGCGGGAGAAAGCGCGGTTGTTGATTGGTTGCCCGTTTGACAGCTATCATATAAATAGCTGTCAAATGGGCTCTGCGTTGTTCGGTTCTAGTAGAAGTTGTTGGAAAAAGTTTTATTTATTTATTTATTTATTTATTTATTTATTTATTTATTTATTTATTTATTTATTTATTTATTTATTTAAAAATTTTATATGCCGCCCAATCCCAAAGGACTCCGGGCGGCTTACAAAAAAAATATAAAAAATGTAACAACAATACAATTTAAAACAACAGTCATCCCTCATGAATTCATTCTAGTCGGGGCTGGACCTCAACAGTGAGGTCAACAGCCCCAGGCCTGCCGGAACAGCCAAGTTTTTACGGCTTTCCTGAAGGCCATCAGAGTGGGTATGGTCCGGATTTCCAGGGAGGAGCTGGTTCCAAAGAGTCGGAGCAGCCACCGAGAAGGCTCTCCTCCGAGGGCCCGCCAGCTGACATTGTTTGGCCGACAGCACCCGAAGGAGGCCCAATCTATGGGATCTTACTGGTCACTGGGAGGTATGTGTCAGCAGGCGGTCTCGAAGGTATTCTGGCCCTAAGCCATGTAGGGCTTTAAAGGTGATAACCAACACCTTGAATTGAGTCTGGAGACCAATAGGTAGCCAGTGCAGCTCACGGAGGATAGGTGTAACGTGGGTGTACCTCGGCACACCCACTATCACCCATGCGGCCGCATTCTGAACTAACTGCAGTCTATGAACGCTTTTCAAGGGTAGCCCCATGTAGAGCGCGTTACAATAATCCAGCCTCGAGGTGACAAGGGCATGAGTGACCGTTAGAAGCGCATCCCGATCCAAATAGGGCCGCAATTGGTACACCAGACGAACTTGGGCAAAAGCCCCCCTGGTCACAGCCGACAGATGATGTTCCAATTTCAGCTGCGAATCCAGGAGGACTCCCAAATTGCGAGCCCTCTCTGAGGGGCGTAAATTTTCTCCCCCCAGGGTTAAAAGTTGAGTTGTATTGCACTCATCGCCTCAGTTATTTTGTGTATTAGAAACTGCTACAATACACTACATCTTATATTTTAATTTCATTTAAATTAATTCACCTTTACCTTTTAGAATTAATGTTAAACTGCTTTGGAAATACATGTTTTGAATTAAATCAACATATTTAACTCTTATGAACAATAATTTAACTTAAGCTAGTTAAATAAAAACTTAATCATCCTGATGTTAACAAACTTCAATTCCCAAAAGCTCTAGCTAGCTTGGGATGCTGAAAGTTGTACTGTAGTTTGATAGCATTTAAATGGCACTGCTTACTTATCTTTGGAAAAGATAATACTATTTCCTTTAACAAAATAATCAGCTAAATTTAACAATATTTTACTGATGTGTTTTAAAGAAATGTTATGAATAAAAATGAATTCATATATGTATTGTTAATGTCCCTAGAAAGCTTTTTACCAAATATTAGAAGCACATTAACAAAATGGTTTGAAGAAGTATACAAAATGTTCCTTATTGCTGAGTGAACTGATTTACTTAGGTGAAATAAACAATAAGTTTATCAAATGTTTGTTTGAAAAGAAATGCTTAAATAATCTCACTTTCACAAATGGACTTTTATTTGAATTATAATTCTTGTCTTCATTCTTTAGTTTGAATTCCAGACATTGCTGGTTTGAAATTAAATGTTCTTATACTATTGTTACTATGAATTCAACTTTAAATTGTTTTAGGATTTTATTTGTGAACTATCTTGAAATGGCATTTTATTCTCAAGGAGTATAAAAAGGGTAAATTCAATTTACCTGATAAAATTTGTATTTTCATATCTGTCTTATTTATGTGATTAACATGTTTCTCTCTTCCATATCTTATCATTCATCTATTCAAAATGAAACCCTGACTATAAGGAAAGGCCTTAGTCCACTCTTTGCTCCCCAGAATCAGATTAATCTTGATCTTCTCTATTTGATTTGCAAACATGTTTATATTTAAAGGAAAGATGAAAAAGTCATGAACAGCAACAGCAAAGAAATAACTGGAGGGAGGGGCAGGAAATAGATTTGAGATCATGAAAATAGAGTAACTATGAATAACACCTAAGCAAACACTGCTATCTGGAGTTCCAGCTGTAGCATAAGGTAAAAGTACTTGGCACATGCTGAAACAAACCCTCAACAGTTTGTATGCCGTTTGTGTGTCTGTGTGTGTGTGTGTGTGTGTGTGTGTGTGTGTGTGTTTATGAAATACATTACTAGGAGGGAGCAAAACAGCATTGGAGAGAAGAAAGGAAAGGAATAGCTTTTGAAAAAGGATTGTGCAGAAGACTGAAAGAATTAGATACAGCAATACAGAAAAGCTTGGTGTTGAAAATGAAATATTTTTGTTATTATTACTTTGCACAGAGCAATTAAGATGCATCTTTATAATATTGATAATACATAACACTGGATAAAACATTCTGGGTTACATAGAATTTGCCCAAAATTTATGTGACTGGTATTCCTAAAGCATAAAAAGGCAAAAATGTCCACAGAGCTTTTTTTATTAGCTCCTAACTTATTATAGCTCAAAAGCATATTTTGAGTACTATTTATAATTTATGTATTTATATAAATTGCCATTGCTATACATAGTATGCTCTAAACTATGAAGACATATAAACTCAATATGAGCTTCATTTCTTTTACCAGAAAATAAACTTTAAAAAAATAATTTACATTAATTTTCTTTGAACTACAGAGGAACATAAATTCAAACAAAATACAATTCAATACAAGTTTTAAAAAATATAAAAAATCTAAATAAAGCAAAGATGAAAAAAGGAAATAGATGAAGTTTTCTTCTATTATAGTACAGATATGATTACATCTGTATTAAAATTATTACAACTCAAATTTAAAACAACAAATTGAACCTTGTTTTGGAACCAGTAATAAAGAAATATGGTTCAGATTAGAACTTTGTCATTTTTTAAGGATATTTGTTACATTTTTCCTACCTATTTGTTGTATTTAAATTGTCTCTTTATACTATTACGCCTTGTGTGCTCATAATCATTTCTGAAACAGCTGCAGGAGGTTTTACTTTCTGTTGTTTATGCTATTTCACTACAACTTACTCTACATGGGGCTGTCCTTAAAGACTCTTCAGAACCTTCAGTTGGTCCAGGATGCAGCAACTTTAGACATTAAGCTTAACACTTAAGTTTGCTTGTATAATACAAATGCAGAAGTGGCATTGACTGCCACTTAGGTTTCAAGCACAACATAATATGCTGTTTATTAGAAGGAATATGGGGAATAATGATTTGTTCCTCACAAGATACTAATTTCATTTTTGTTCTAGCTCACAGTTCAGACCACGTGGTTATTAATGAACGCAATCAATTCACTTGTTTTGTTGTGGCATCCTCATAAACCAATAGCTCCGAATGTTAGAAGCGAAAGTGAATGCCTATGCAGCAATCATGGCATCTTAGAGATTCACTTTGAGCATTAAGAAAACCAAACTCTTGATAGCTCATTAAAAGAAAAATATATATTATTGTACAGTCAAATCACCAAGAGTCAACAGAGAGCTAGAAAGTCAATTGCAGCATTGCTCAGCAGCCATTAAAGAATAGTGCCTTCTTTGGTGTTAGCTGTGTAGAGTGACAGCCTAAAAATAAAAATGAATGTTCTAAGGGCATGACCAGAACTGAAGTTGACAGGTAATGCAGAAGGCCAATGGCAATGCTTTCAACAAATATTTCTATCATATGTGCAATTGGCCACAACAAAGAAGACACATAGAGAAAATAGCATTCTTCCTAGCTGGATGCCCTGAATAATAAGCTACATTAGTAGATGAAGAAGACATCTTTAAAGTCTTGTTTCAGAACTTTAAAACCTTGTTGGAGATATTTGAGGCCTATTGTGTACTGCAAAAAATGTAACTTCTGATGGATTTCTCTTCAAATACTATCTATAAAAAGATATTAACAGTGACAATTGAAGAATTTATAGCAGATCTGTTAAGATTTTATCTTGAACTTTAGTATGTTGACTGAAACTTTGATCAGTAATTAAATTGTTTTAGGGTCTTCCAATAAACTCACCACAGCAAAGACCAAGGAATTGGTGAGTAGATCAGTTCCTTGGCACCTGTGTGGATAAGAAGAGAACAGGAGATTGTCCATTTGTGCTCTGGACAATTGCTCCTCAGGAGAAGACTACTGTTTTTCACAAGTTTGAATGCCAGGAGATGACAGGATTAGTTATCATAAAAGACCTGGCTTTTCTCCAAAGTGTTGGAAGAAGATTAAATGATTACATATTAAAATTGTTTTGGCAACAGATTTCTGTTGTTTTTATTGCATTAATTGGTTGAGTTTTATAACTTATAATTATTTCATATGCCTTTTAATTTTTGATTGGGAGCCACCCAATTTGGTTGGAAAATGGGTGGCTGTATAAATGTTTTAAATAAATAAAAGAAATCTTGCTCGCAACCATGATGGAGGATTTTAAAGGATATTAAATTCAATAGCAGTAGATTTATATACCGCTTCATAGGCCTTTCAGGCCTCTCTAAGCGGTTTACAGAGAGTCAGCATATTGCCCCCAACAATCTGGGTCCTCATTTTACCCACCTCGGAAGGATGGAAGGCTGAGTCAACCCTGAGCCGGTGAGATTTGAACCGCTGACCTGCTGATCTAGCAGTAGCCTGCAGTGCTGCATTTAACCACTGCGCCACCTTGGCTCTTAAATTCACAAACTTCACTTTCTAATCTCTTTCAGAAATTGCTTGTTAATTACTTCTAAGCTGTGAGAGACTTTCGCAATGACAAAACTGAAAATGTCAGAGTTTGCCTTCAATCCTGGATTTTAATCCTAAACTTAAGAATTTAAAGAATCTGATTTAAACAGCAAAAAGCTACATGGGGTTTTGATCTTAGAAAGTTATAAATGGACTAAAGGTCCATATAAAATTGGAATGAAACTTCCAATACAATTTTGGAATTAATTATAAACTACAAACAGCCTATATTTCACCCCTGGTTGTTCCATGAGCTCTACAGGATCTCATTTGGCTTCCAAGTGCAATTCAGGGTACTATTTATCATCTATAAAACCAAACATGACATGGGACCAAGTCATTTGTAGAAATATCTGTCTCTGTTTCTGCCAATCCCATTAGATCCAGCAGTGGGAGCATGCTCTGGATTCTGTCTATTAAATAGTCCTTGCCACAACACTGCCCTCTAGAATACAATACTTCCTGAGGTTCATAGAACTCTGCACTTCTGAGGTTTCAGAAGTCTTTGAAGAAGGCTGTTCCCTTGAGCAGGAGGTTGGAATATTAAGTGAGCACATCACAATGAGTTTGCTTTTCTTATTCTTGGAATTAAGTTTTTCCTTGACTGTCGTTACTTTTCTTACTAATAGATTTGGTCTAATTTATCCGATATGTGTCAACTAGAGTCACAACTGTGAAATGAGAAGTTATGCAAGTTGATGCAATAAATAAAATATTAGTAAAATGCATTTCTAGGCATTTAATAGAGTCTAAATTACTAAGTATAAATCACTTGCTAATGAACAATTAGAAATCCTATTATGATGATACAAAAATCAGATGACTACTAACTGGCATAAAGAGTGGTTTTCTCTACTTCTTTACTGCCATCTATAGTATTGGTTACCCAGATCTTTGAGTCCAGATCTGATCACTCTGTTCCTATTTTCTAACATAAAATGAAGAGTTTAATCAAAGCACAAATAACAATATACCATATTTTTTGGACTATAAGACTCACTGGACCATAAGATGCACCTAAATTTACAGGAGGAAAAAAAAAGAAAAAATAGTTTTTGGCCTCCCTGGTTGCCAGAAGCACTCTGCAGTGCTCCACACACTCCATTTTTGCCAAAAACAGGCCTGTTTTTGCCAAAAATGGGCCCGTTTTTGGCATGCAGAGTTCTTCTGGGGTCCTGGGAGGATTAAAATGCGATACACCAAGGTCTTGGGAACCCAAAAATGGGCCTGTTTTTGGCAAAAATGGGGTGTGCGGAGCACTGCAGAGTGCTTCTAAGGTCCAAGGAGGGCAAAAACATGATGCACAGAGAGTTCAGGAGGCCAAAAACGCTTGTATGTGGTCTATAAGAAGCATCTAAATTTCTACCCACTTTTTGGGGGGAGGGGGAGTTACATCTTATAAAATACAGTAGTTGAGTGTTGTATGTATGTGTAAGACCAGCTTGTCAAGGGCTCTTTAACAGAAACAGATTGTTACAGCATAGGCCTCTAAAGAAAAAGTTATTCAGTGTTTGAGAATACATGGCTATAAATAATATTCTGGCAGTGGCAGCAACAATACACAACAATCTTCAAGGGTTATTCTCCCACGCTTACTCCTATTATGTGGCATATTATGTATTATATGCCTATAGCTTAACATTCTATTTTATATACAATTTCATTTTTCAAACAACTGAAACTTCAAGTAGCTACTTTAGACACATTAATGACATACTGTTTGTGACATTAAGTAAACCATGGTTGAAGAAGTAAAAAACCATTGTTGCTCTAAACTGCAAATAGATCCAATCACAGAAATAGTAGCTCATTCTTCCTCCTCTACAGAGGCCAAATATTTCAATTTTTCCAACAGTTGGCACTTCTGAGCCTTAAATGACTATATATAAAGTAAAAGATGGCCTACTGACTTAGACACATTTTTCCCCAAATCAAATTTCTGTTCAGGAAAAGTAAATGTGTGATCCACATGTACATGTGAAAAACAAAGAAACCAAGAACAGCAGAGATGATGTTGCAGAAGTAAATTCACTGGTGGTCAAACCTATTTCTTATCAAGAAATTTCTTATTATTTTCCAAACCAGTAGTTATTTAATGACAATTTAATCATTAGTCTGACCCTGGATTATCAGATCATAGCTAAAATAAGCCCACATTCAAAATGTTATAAGTACCAGCTATAATTAAAGAATTAATGTTAACATAATTTGATTCATGATTTAGATACCATATTAAAAGCAACCACAATAATTATGGTTTAGTATGCCATATAGAAGAGATCTAGCATAAAAACAACAGAGAGATAGTAACCTGTTTACAACATTTAATCACTGTATGACAACCAATTGATCAGATTAGATTAATATCAGAATACTGTGAACTGCTTTGGATATAAAGATTTATCAAAGAATGCTTAAAGGAAAAGAAGCAGGTCATCATGTTTATAAATTGTTTCAGTAATATTCCCCAAGGAATACATGTACAAAAGAAATCTAAACTATATCCCATAACTTCATAGAAAATAAAGCAAAATATTGCTAAGATTATCATTCCGTTACAAGTGACTGTCTAGAAAAACAGTGTTAAGTTTCCTCTCCTTCCTAGACTTTGTATTTCTAAAGTAACCTCAGAACCTTTTTCCCCCCTGCAAGAGTACAGAAGCTACTCTTTCAGCAGTAGACTAAGCCTAGAGTATGGGCTCATGGGCCAGATCATAATTATTAATTATACCTGTGGGGGGAGTAGTTGTCACTACATAATCTGAAGGTTTGCCCAATTAGCATTCTTCTCCTGCATTCCATTCCATTAAAAGAAAATGCTGACATCTTCCCTGTTGGCTCTCTCAGCAGATGTGCCATAAAGAACTCCCCTGGGCTTTTCCAACAACCTCATGTTTTGCTTCACAATCCAATTCTCCACAGAAAAGTATCCTTGTGTGCATGTCCAGTCATATTTTGATATAAGTACATAAAATGTATCTATTGTTTCTCAAGAGACAGAAGAGTCAGATGTATAATCTGGCAGAATGTACAAATCAAAGAGAACTAAAACAGGTATTTGGGCTGCATTCTTGGGTAGTGAGATTGGTGGCATAGAAATTCAATAAAAACAAGACAAGTCTTATAAAGAGGGGAAAATTTCCGGATAGTCTTCTTCTCTATCAGACCATCCCTAGCTTTTTTCCAAATGTTTCCTCAAAGTTTGGCTTTCACAGCATCCTGAAATATTCCTAAAGTATAATTTTATACTAAAATAATTTTTCAGATATGTAGAATATGTATAATATTTTATAAAGAAAAAGAAAATACTCTGGCAGTGTTAAAGGACAGAATTTATCCTGTGAGCAATACAGCATTTTCCCCAAACTTAGTGCCTCTCAGATATGTTGAAACCCCTATACCCAGCTGGAAGGTAGGAAAAGAGAAAGGATGCTCTTCTTCCCACCCCACATAATGTTGATGAGATTGGGAGTCATCCTTTCCTACCATCATTAGTACAATAATCTGATTGGGATACCTTAGATTTCTATTTTTCACATGAACAAAATACTCAATGTGTAAATAATCTTTATATTAGTCTTGTATATTAGGCTAGAAACTATATCCCATATTGTTGTAGACTAGAGTAGGATGCTATGAAGAAATGGAATCTATGGCTTGTCTTGTCCGTTGCCAACTATGGAGTTTATAACTGATGCAATATTGGAAGTAGGGACTTTATAAGTTCATTTTTATGAAGCATGACTCTATGAGTATTTAGAAATGTCCTGCTGAAATTATACATTGTCTCTATAAAATGTTCCTGGAACTGCAATCTTACTTAAAATGATTTCTCCTTATAGCAAACTTTATTAGCTGTTTGGGGATGATCTTGAAAAGCTAAGCAGAACTGGGCTTGGTTAATAGCTAAATAGAGATCATTAGCTCAATACAACTAAATACACATTTTTCTGCTAAGGCATGATGTGGCTTGTTTAATTTAGCATATTGTGTGGACCAAATCATTGTAATTGTAAGCCAGGTTTATGGTTTAATGTCAGACTCAGTCAATTGTGTTTTATTTAATATCATGGTTAGGGTTAGGGTCTAAATTTTTCCAAAGAGGCAACTTACAAATATATGCTCTTCAAATCTCAGAATTCTCAATAATGACCAGGCTGAGGTGTGTGTGTGTGTGTGTGTATCTGAAAGTTGCATAACATTAATTTTAATCCCTAGCCAATATTATTTCCAATGCCAAAAATAAACCATCCACCAATTCTCTACCATTGCTTCCATTTGCTAGAGTTGGCCTTTATCAAGAGCACAATCATGGAAATCGGAAAGTAAGGAAGGGAAGACCTCTTCAGAGATAATGAATAAAACTGAAAGGTAAAAAGCAAGCACTGGGAAGATAAAAGCATCAAACATCTTGCCATAGTGCCATTCTTATATTTCTTGCTCTAATGTCACAATTATACTGGTCTATGTAAAATTGCCTGCTACTCTTGCCATTATAGACTAGCCAATCTCCCAATATCAAAGGCCAAGAGATATAAGCTGGAGACTCTGAGCTGGCAGTTTCCTGACTTTCTGGCTACACAGAAACAAAACACCCAAGGGATAGTTGGAAATGACATATACTGTGCCTGCCGAAGGCATCTATTTCTTGGAGCAGACAGAGTAATAGAAATACCAAATTATTTTTATCTGCAGACCATGATTTCCTAAAAGCAGAACAACAAATATGTCAGGCAGAGAGGTAGGCAAAATAAAAGGCAATGGAGAGATCCGACTTATTTTCTAACTTTGAGGGAAGAGATGGTAGATTTGGGATTCATCCCAGCAGCCTTGTACCCCCATCTGCTTCACTGCTTGTCACTAAACATACAAGGTATATATACAGAGATAGTGGGAGAACCAACAAGGCAGGTTTGGACAGCAATTCAAAGAACAGAAAGCAATGTTGGAGGTCGTCCCATGTTTTTGAGTCTCCGTTCCAACATGATTCAGGAAGACAGTCCTTCCCAGGGTTAAGTGACATGATTCCCCTAGGGGACAGGAATTACTGCTTGAAATATTTGCCAAAATAGATTCAAGGGAGAGCAGCTAAACTAAAAATAAATATTAGAATGCAATGAAAGTATTGAGACTTCATTTAGATCTCCATCTAATCAAAACATAGAAGGTAGTTAAAATCATCTCCTTACTCTTCATGCCCATTGTTTGACCATAGGGAAGCCTCTAGCACAGCATTCTTCTCTCAGGCATTCCCCCCAACACACACACACACACACACACACACACACACACACACACACACACACACACACACAGAGAGACACCAGACATTGCCCCCTCCCCTGCACCGAGGTGCTATGTTCCTTGTTAGGTTGCTGGGGGGAGTAAACCTCACCCAGGTAACATTTCCTTCCTAGAAGCATGGAGTTACAGAGCATTCTTCTTCCCAAGTCCCAACCTAGCCACTTCCATTCTGTTAAGGTGCCAGGGGTGCCTCACACTCACCTGTATTTCTTCAGATACTCGTGTTGACCAGCAAGTGAAGAGTTAACGCTGCCAGCTTTGGCTGGCCTCGTTCCCTGCAAGGTGTCCTGCCAAGAAATCGGGAAGCATACTTAATCCGTTACACCAGGAGGAGGAGGAGGAGGAGGCAATAGGATGGAAAAAGGTTGCGCGGCGAGACTTCGCCTAAAGCCGACCCGGGGCACGGCGGTACCCTGGATGCCCGTGTGACACGGAATCAGCCTAGAGAGGGAAGAGGGAAGAGCAGTTCTCAGGGAGACTCCGACGTGAGAAGGAAAGGAAATGGGAAGGCGAGGGCCAACCTGTGCCCATCCACGTTTGGGGGTGCAATCACCCAAGCCGTCCCTTGCGATTCTGGCTCCCACCTGCCAACCAGCCGGCGCCAACTCCACGCCCCGCCGCTCGCTCTTTGCCGGGGCAGGCAGAAAAAGCTCGGAGGGGGCAGCCGCTCAGAGAACGACACAGACCCTCCGCCAGCCCGTCCGTCTTCCCTCCTTTTTGGTTGCGCCGCCAATTCCTCCTCCCCCTTCGCACGTGGTCATTCACGCTTTCTTCCTCCGGATTCCTGACAGGAGGAGCCCGCCCGCAATTATTTATACCGTCAACAAATCCCCCCGAAGAGTAATCTTCACCTGCCGCAGCTGGCGGGCCCCAGGCAGGGCTGGATCCATTGGGCGAGAAAAGGGCGATGGATGAGCGGAGTTCTCCTCAACATCCGCGGGAGGGCGGAGGAAATGGTTCTCTTTATTTCTCCCCAAATGCCGCGGAAAAGGGTAAGAGACACAAATGACCATGTGCCACGGCGGCGGCGGTTGCAGTGGAAGTGTACCGCTGCACCCTATAGGCGCCCCCCCCCCGCGCGCTTTGTCGCCTTCTCCTTTGGAAAAAGGGAACGAGGCTCGTCCAAAAGGAGGATGTGCTACGTGTGCCGTTTGTGTTTTGCTTGTGGCATCAACCTGTGAGGGTGGTTGGAAACAGCTGGACTTGTTGCATGCGGTGGAGCTGACTGCCAGGGATGATTCTCGGGGGCACCGTTGCAGGGAGCTGCGGTGTTTAGGCATAAACCCAGACGCAGCTCCTGGTAAGCAGGTCCCGCTGAAATTAAAAGAGGTTTCCTCTGGAACACGCAACCAACCCATGTGCACAGTTTGTTTCTGTGGGGGTTGGGAGAAGGGGAAAGGTTATTTTGGAGTGAATCACAAACAAGTGGAAAACTCTGGTCATGGGTACAATCGTGGACCGTTACCCTAGAACATTTTTTCCCAGTAATATTTGCAATCAAGACTAGCACCAAAGTAAGGCCAAATGAAAAGATTTAAAATATCTGGAGAGGGAGAAAGGCTTGTGCAAAAATTCATCCATAATAATATCTGTTATGTAATGCAATATAGAAGTCCTTTTTGAGGGTTGGATTTTTCCACTTTCAGCTTCAGAATGGCAGAGTTAAAACTGGCAAAAGGAATTGGCATTCTCCCCAAATCTGCAATATAGATTGGTTATAATTGTAATCAGATCTTGATTATCCTTTCATCAATCGAGGACTGTGAACAGATATGAATAGATAGAATGATTAGATTTGTTGTAAAACTAATTCCAGTATTAGTTTTTATACATTAAGGTGTTAGTTAAATTCATTAGAGTAGCTCTCCTTGTAGAGCTTCAGAGAGAGCTATGTAATCTGAAAGTCCTCTGGATGCTATGGTATGTTCTGAGCCCAATATGTTTTGCTCAGTAAAAGAATACATGGGAAATGATAAGTATTAAAAATGTTTTATTTTTTTATTTCAATAATGTATACATATAAGAAACAGCATTTTTTCTTGGTGGATATTTCCTGAAATAATTGCATTCTTTACCTCTTTTGTTATTTTAGTATGTATTTTTATTGCTTCTCAAACTCATTTTTTTGTGATATTCAATAACAGGCAGTCAGCTACGTTGTAGGTGGGTGAAATCACAATTAGATTTTCAAAAGTGACTTTACCTTTTAAGCAGTTAGGTAATACTGTCAATTTTGGGATTTATGCCTTTTCCATGCAAGGCTACCCAAACAGACTTTCCTTGACTTAATGCCCTTCAGATAATGCCCTTCAAGTCCCAAATTTTCCATTTTGGTAATCCACCATACCTAGAAAGATGCTATCCTAAGATAATATCCCTACAAACTTCTTTTATATACTTAATCAACTCCAAATCCGTCTTTAGGGAGAAAATGGCGTGTTGTTGAAAAGGTAAAGGTTCCCCTCACACATATGTGCTAGTCGTTCCCGACTCTAGGGGATGGTGCTCATTTCCATTTCAAAGGTGAAGAGCCAGCGCTGTTCAAAGATGTCTCTGTGGTCATGTGAGCGGCATGACTAAATGCCAAAGACACACAGAATGCTGTTACCTTCCCACCAAAGGTGGTTCCTATTTTTCTAGTTGCATTTTTACATGATTTCAAACTGCTAGATTGGCAGAAGCTGGGACAAGTAATGGGAGCTCACTCCGTTACATGGCGCTAGGGATTCAAACTGCTGAACTGCCAACCTTTCTGATTGACAAGATCAGCATTTTAGCCACTGAGCCACTGCGTCCCTGATGTGTTGTTACCAAAGTCCTACTTGTGTCAATTTGGAGCACTCCTGGATAATTGAACCAAATCTATTGAAAAATTGTGGATTTTCTGTAGCACAATTATTCAATTTTTCCATATATTTGTTATTCAATTGTTCCAAATAAAATATGGGTATTAGACTTCTGTTTGGTTGAAATGCCTATAACATCACTGTCCTATTCCCAAAGCAACAAATATTTCAGCCCCACCATCATATCCAACTGTGACCCTTGAAAGTGCAGAAGTACTTTTTAAAAAGTCCCTGTCTACAAAAAGATCACACTCCCTACAGAAAACTCTTGAAATAGAATCCAGAGAGGGGAAAAAAGAAAAAAGAAAAATAGTGAAACCTTCTACTTTATTGACACATTATTTTGGAACAAATTTCATAGCAAATAAATTATAATTTGGAATTTTCCTATCTTTGCATAGACTCCTTTTTCTGGTGTTAATATTTCCACACATAAAGGCTAATATCCTTCTCATAGAATATTTCACTGTGATTCTACATGCTGCTATCAACTTAGACATCTGTCGAAAGACATTTTTATGCTATCCGATCACAAACCTTGGCCATCATGGGATTTTTAGCAGTTTTCACTGCAGGGGAATTGACCTGTTTTTGCTATCACCCACACAGGTTAGATTAAGTATGAAATACTGGGTTGAAAAAGCAGGCCTTGTGCAGCTAGATTGCTTCTGAGCTACAGGTAGCCAACCAGAGTACATATATCTACGGTCCTATTCAGGTTTTCATCAGGTTTCAGTCTTTTTTACAACATAGCCTGGCAATCTTACAGTCTCAAATTGCAAGTTGATTTTATCCATTTTCAAAATATTTCTAAGTTGTTCCTCTTCATAATAATTTATTATTGGATATTCGGTATTAAGGTTTTGTTCCACTGAAGTTCATTGGAATGAAAAATACCCTAGGACAAAATGGAGCCCATCTCTAATGATTATCAGCATATTTTGGAGATCTTACTTGACCTATAAATTTACCTTTAGTAATACATAACTAAGAAATTATTGTGTAAGGTGAAAGTGCATTGGTGGTTGAAATCTTATTCCTAATATGCTGAGGTCCACCTAATTTCTCCCCTGAAATATTTTCCTCATTACTTTCCTGAGATAAGTCTTCATATCAGTTTTAAGTAATTACAGTACTTTAATTTTCTGGACTTTTCACTTTTTAAGAAAGGTGCGTTTACTGTAGAGGTAAAGAGGAAAACACTTTTGGCAGATTGTCCCATTCTAATCAATAGTATTAATATTGCAATCAAACTATTGGGAGTTTAGGATGCAGAGAGAGTGAATGGAAACAAAACAGAAATATAAAGCAAAACATAAGATATCCATAACTGAACCATTGATCTTAGATTGATAATGCAGTGAGTTGCCCTAATTCAAATATCTAGACTCAACATCTTTAAAATAAATTACAATAAATCAGAATCACTAGAACTGTTCCCCAAAATTATAAAGTAATTTAATTAAAAGCGGTTTTAGTGCTGTGTTATCCCATTCCTCATTTCAGAGGTTTGGGGATGCAATTCATATAAGGGTTAAATTCCTTTTGGAAGAAGGTCATTGGAAGGTCATTGATATGCTGAAATATTTCATCTTATTAAAAATATATGAGCAATTGCTACCTTGAATGCACTGATTGTTACGGTTCTGACACCCTAGGAAAACCATGCCATTAGCAATCACACCCCACAAAAAAATTGAATTCCCCCCCCCACTTCTGAATATGGTGCTTTACTTAGTTTTGTGATCTATGGAACCATCTCGCCTGCAATGGACTTCCAGGGAAGAAATTGTGAACTGAATGATGATGGAGTGAAAAGCTGGGGAATAGATCAGCTCTTCGTAATCCCTTTCTGGACAAGGAAAGGACTAAGATTGCCCACAAGTGCTCCAAAGAAGTGCTTCTCACAAGAAGACCACAAGACAGAAATCTCTGGCGCATTTAGAACTCTGAGAGACTCTGGAATAACCATCTTACTTGAACCATGATTGGTGCCTTAAAAGGATACTGGGTTTGCATACATCTTTTTTCCAATCATTTTTGGAATAATTTATTGTTAACTTCTTTTCAGCTATTAGGAACCTGTGAAGACATTATGTAAGTTTTCTTCAATTCTTAGCAAAAGGAATTTTAAGTTCTGGAATGGACTTCTGGATTGCTCATAGGGCTGTTTTTTGCCCTCCAGGGGCTTCAGGGAAGCCTCCTGAAGCCTCCAAAAGGCCTCTGGGGAGGGTGGGATGGCATTTTCGCCCTCCCCAGGCTCCTAGAAAGCCTCTGGAGCCTGGGGAGGGCAAAAAATGGATCCATCACACACCAAAAGTGGGGGGAGGGCAGGGGTAGCGTGTGCATGCGCATCATTTTCTGAACCTTCTGTTTCTCTTTGTCTTTTAGCTTGCTTTAAATTTTTATAATTGTGATTGCAATTTTTAATAAAATTACAATTAAAAATCTCTAATCTACTTATATCAGTCAATCTTTATTATAGTCACAGAACAGAATAAAAGTTAAACATTGGCACAAAAGAAATCGGTACAGAGTAGAACTGGACAGGACACAGTAATGTATTACAACTGATGGTGAAATCAATAGTTTACCTATATGAATGGGACAGCTTGAGCCTAGTGGCCAGAAAAATTAAATATTATACAATAACAGATGGTCATATTTGCTGTCTGACATAAGATTGCTTGAGAAAGATATTTCCTTTCTTCTTAGCTGTAAAGTCTCAAAAACCTAGCAATAACTGTCTCATTTAAAAACTTTCATTTATTCTGTATCCCCTTTCCAGATACATAGACAAATATACACATTAGAAAGTGAGATCAAGGAACATTCTTGGCATAATATACAGCTAGCCCTTGACTCATGACCATAATTGAGTCCAAAATTTCTGTTGCTAAGTTGTTACATGAATTTTACCTATTTTATCACCTTTCCTGCCACAGATTTTAAGTGAATTATTGCAGTGGTTAAATTAGTAACATGGTCACTAATTAGGCTTTTCCATTTACTTGGTTTGTCAGAAAGTTGCAAAAGGTGATTACATGACTCCAGGGCACTTCATAAATATGAAACAGTTGCCAGGTGTCTGAATTTTGATCACGTGACCATAGGGTTGTTACAATATATGTTGCAAGCCAGTCGTGTTTCCACATATAGGCACTTTTCTTACCTAACGTTTTTCAAATTATTTTAGTTAATATATAATATATAACAATATAAGACTGAGGTGACACAGTAGTTAAGAGTGCAGTACTGCAGGCTACTTCAGCTGACTGCTAAGTGCAGTTTGGCAGTTCAGATCTCACCATCTCAAGGTTGACTCAGCCTTCGATCCCTCCAAGGTGAGTAAAATGGGGACCCAGATTGTTGGGGGAAATATTCTTACTCTGTAAACCGCTTAGAGAAGACAGTAAAAGCACTATGAAGCGGTATATAAGTCTAATTGCTATTTCTATTGCTAATGATCAATGGCAAGCTGACGTACTGGTGCAGCAAAGCACCAGTTTCTAGTTTCAGCTTTATAAGAATGCCGTAGGACAGGGGTCCCCAATCCCTGGGCCATGGCCCACTATTGAGCCTTCAGCCATTCAGAACCAGGCTGTGGAAGTACCAGGCAAGTGCACACCCACGTGCTCCATTTGTGCAAGGGGTGGGTGCCCACACCCACCGCTCATGCAAATTGCACTTACCTGCCATTCACATAAAACCATCCCCTCTCTCCCACACTACCAATCTGCAAAGCCAGAAAGGTTGGGGAAATTTGCCATAGGGCTCAAAAGTAGAAGTATTTTGTGATCAGACCACATGTGACATAGTCTTAAAAAACAAATTATTTCCACCAGCTTAAAAACATTGATTATTGCTACAGTACAGGGAACACAAACTCTGGCCTACTTATTCAAAAATGTGTCCTTATTAATCTCAAGTAAACTTGCAGCCTAAATGCACCATAGAAACAGAGAGGGAGGGAATTTTTTGTGCAGTTGTTTAGAACATGAGAAACTTAGAGATTAACAGCATTTTATGATATGGTCACAAAATAAATCCAGTTTCCTTTAAGGATGCTAAAATCATTTTAAGGAAGGTTGAAACAGTATTTATCTCTAACAATATTTCCTGTGATTGCAGTTAGTACCTAATTCATAGAACCATAGAGTTGGAAGGGACCTTGGGTGTCTTCTAGTCCAATGCCATGCCCCAGGCAAGGAGTCCATCCAGGACAATTGGTTGTTTAATCCTTTCTTGAAAACTTCCAGCGATGAAACACCCACAACTCTAGAAGGCAAGTTGTTCTTCAAATATCCATTATAAAAACTCTGGCCAGTTAATAGTAAATATTGAGGATTAGTCATAAGTAAGATCAGAAATCCCCAAACATTTGGCAACTCTGTACATTTTGAGAATCATCTGATACCTTCATTCATCTCAAGCACTGAAAATTTCCATAAAATCCCAAGTATTATATATATATAGTTTACATAAGACTTGGAGTGTCTGACATTTTGTATTTTTAGTACTGTAGTCTATCAAAATATAAAGTACAAATAAAAATGAAAATAATGGGAAAATAAGTGAGGAAAAGGGGAAGAAGAGAAAGTGTGGGATAAAAGGGGAAAATAAAAAGGAAAGTATTGACTTCTGATTCTTTTTGGCAGAGTAGAATAAGATAATAACATATAACCTCAACTTTTTATTTTTATATAATAATAAATATTAGACGTTTCTATAACAAACCTACCTAATCAGCAAAACCCAAAATCACATTTCATTTTTTCCATCGCAAGCACAAAATCCAAAAGTGGTTTCCAAGTAGAAACAAAATTAATTGTATTTTCTTTAATCAGAGCAGGGAATTTCACCATCTGTGCTAACTCTATCAACTTTTGGAGCCATTTGTCTATTGTGGAATTCAAGGTATTCTTCACTTTTATGCATAAAATATTCTAGCTGTTGTCAACATATATAACATTCCATTTTTTTCCAAATTCTTTATTTCATTAGGCCTAAAAGAAAAGCATCTGGTTTTACCTTTAAATTCACTTTAAGAATGTTCTGTATTAAAATGTGAATTCTACTCCAATATTTCAATGCTTTGTTACCATTAATGATAAAAAGTTCCTTCTTTACATTTGCATTTCCAACATTCATTTGAAGTACCGTTATACAATTTTTGATCACAGACCTTGAGTGTCATATATTAGGCTGTCTCACACTCCCAGAGGAAAAAGAAATTGAAGGTAAACTCGGGTATTGCAGAGATGTAATTTTCAGCATGACAGCCACTCATTTATAACAATGGATACTGCATGAATGTGACACAGAAAAAAAAAGTAGACTACAAAATAATCAATTTGGTTAATTCAATCAACACATCAATTGCTAACCACTGACATCAGAAATACAAATATGCAATAGGTAGAGTGCCTTTAGGGACTTAGCATAGTATCTACACAGGAATCAGCAGTAATAATCTTGCTAATATCCATAACAGGTGTGATTGTTTGCTTCTGACAATAACTTTTCCCATGCCTATTCACATTGCATTGAATAAATGTTAATTACTTAATGGTTCAGGTGGTTGAAACTGGACCACAGACAATTCTTAAATATTATTTATACATCTGTTTGATAGCCTTTATTAGGTGTTTTTCAAATATCCAGAAGGTCAAAACAAATCTAAAAAATTTTCAGAGGAATTTGTTTAAAAAACAAATTTAAAACCAGCAGAAAAACAATGAAAACACATTTTATGAAACAAATATTAAAACTTAGATAATACAATATGAACTATATTACTTGATATTACTTGATATCATCATCTCAGACTCAGCACTAAAAAAATTTAAGTAGAGAATAAAAATGTATTTGTAACTTTAACTTATAAATGGAGTCTAAGTTATATTTGACAGCAGTTGTCATGATTTTTCTTGCAAAGTTTGTATTCTAACTATCACTCCATGTGCTTCATCGTCCTCAGCTCACATGTATACCATGGTGCTGCTCGGGCTCTATGAACAGGAAGAGGCCACTTAGGAACAATTGTTAATTACAAGAGTGAGTCAAGTTATTCTCCAAAGCACCTGATGGTAGGGCAAGAAGCAATAGGTGGAAACTAATCAAGGAAAGAAGCAATTTAGCACTAAGGAGAAATTTCCTGACAGAACAATTAACAGTGGAACAACTTGCTCCAGAAGTGGTAAATGCTCCAACACTGGAAGTTTTTAAGATGTTGGAGAACCATTTGTCTGAAGTGGTGTAGGGTTTCCTGCCTAAGCAAGGGGTTGGACTAGAAGACCTCCAAGGTCCCTTCCAACTCTGTTATTCTATATTCTACCTAGGATAACTCAGTCCCACCCAACAATGAGGATATTGACAGGAGCAGCAACCAAATTTTCCAAGAGTCCTCTGGAATCTAGAAGAATCTATTGGTGCTCAAAGGTGGACATTCATAATATATTTTCCACTTCACTGGAGGGAAAACTTCTGACAGTATAAATTTCACCAAGAAATGTTCTGAACATGACAGAGAGGTAACTGTTGGTTCAGATTAGCTTTCTCCTGATTGCAGGGATTGGCTAAGGGGACTGAGATAAGATTCTTATATGATGAGATTTCCAACCTGCAAGGCCAAAGACCCAATATATCTCAGAGGGACATGCTTAGAAAAAGGTGAACTACAGAATTTTAAGAGAACTACCTGAAGAAGAGACTTCATTGATGAAATTTAACACAATGGTATGCTACAAGTTTGTCATATGCATATGTACATCTACCTGCTTCTTATGATTTTCTAGAGCTACAAACACCAGGAAAGAAAGGAAAATTTGTAATGGAATTTCAAATGAACCAAAAGAAATGCTAAAATGATGAATTGACTATTGGTTTCTATTTTTGCCATTCTTCTGGTGAAATAGAAACTGAAATATTTCCCATAACCAATGTAATTTTGCCAGTATATGAAAAAATTGCAACTATATTTTTTTGCTGCCATAATCAATTTCTATGAGAGATCTGGAAATATCCCAAGACTTCTTCTTGGCAGAAACTACTTGAACATTTTCTTGCCCAAATTTACCATCATGGTGTGTGGTTGTTCTAGTTATGTGTCCTCCTTCCTGCTTACTTTTGCATCTATAACAGTATCCAGTTACTATAGAGTCAAAACAGCTATTAACATCTTGTCCCACACCTTCTTGCAAGTCAGCCTCTTATGGTACTTCTTAAATCATGATCTCCAATCTTAGTAGAATATGTACTAGAGCCCCTTTTGGTATGTGAGATCTCACTATGACAGAATCAACCCTTTGTTTCTTAGTTAGATTTATATCCCATCTTTCCACAAGAAATTCAAAGGGACATGCATATCACTCTCCTTCAAGAACTTGAACCAATCCTAGTTCTTAACTTTAATCACTACCCTTTACAGGTAATCCTTGACTTAAAACAATTCATTTAGTGAATGTTTGAAGTTACAATGGCATTGAAAAATTTGAGTTATGACCATTTTTCACAGTTACAACCTTTGCAGCATCCCCATGATCATGTAATCACAGAGCCAAGGTGGCACAGTGGTTAAATGCAGCACTGCAGGCTACTGCTAGATCAGCAGGTCAGCGGTTCAAATCTCACTGGCTCAGGGTTGACTCAGCCTTCCATCCTTCCGAGGTGGGTAAAATGAGGACCCGGATTGTTGGGGGCAATATGCTGACTCTCTGTAAACCGCTTAGAGAGGCCTGAAAGGCCTATGAAGCGGTATATAAGTCTACTGCTATTGCTATTGCTATAATCAAAATTCAGATGCTCGGCAACTGGTTCATATTTATGATGGTTGCAATGTCCTGGAGTCATGTGATCACCATTTGCAACCTTCTGACAAGCAAAGTCAATGGGGAACCCAGATTCACTTCACAACCATCTTACTAACTTAACAAATGCAATGCTGCACTTAACAACTGTGGCAAGAAAAGTCATAAAATGGGGCAAACTCACTTAACAAATGTTCCACATACCAACAGAAATTTTGGGCTCAATTGTGGCTGTAACTCAAGAACGGCCTGTACTACAATGGCACTGTAATACTGCTACTCAATGTTCACAGTATTAATGGTGGTTAAAACCTGTGAACAAAGAAGGTGGAGTGCTGGACAAATGCTATGCTGGCATGGAATTTGGGGGGTTCTAGTTCAAAAATTCTGATAGGCATAAAGCGGGGAAAGCTGGATTTAGGTAGTAGCTAATTTTTGTTTTAAAATGTAAGCAGCTAGATGGCAGCATGACTGCATTTCCTGGTGGTTATGCAACTTCATTGCCCTCAGGTTATTTCATTATTACTTCTCTCTAGACTTCATACATCAGCCAGTTTTCTATTGAGAGAAAGCAAGAGTCAGTTAAGCAAGCATGCGAGACAGACCAGCAATCAAGAAAAACACGATGAGCAAATGAAAATGATTGAGAGTTCAATACAGCAAAAGCTTAATACAGTAATGAATGAGAAATGCAAGTAAGTGGGAGAAAGATTAGATAGATAGATAGATAGATAGATAGATAGATAGATAGATAGATAGATAGATAGATAGATAGATAGATAGATAGATAGATAGATAGGTAGATGTTGTTTGGTTGTGAAATCGTGTCTGACCCATCGCAACCCCATGGACAATGTTCCTCCAGACCTTCCTGTCCTCTAACATCCTCTGGAGTCCATTTAAGCTCACACCTACTGCTTCGATGACTCCATCAAGCCACCTCATTCTCTGTCATCCCGTTCTTCTTTTGCCCTCAATCTTTCCCAGCATTAGGCTCTTCTCCAGTGAATCCTTCCTTCTCATTAGGTGGCTAAAGTATTTGAGTTTCATCTTCAGGATCTGGCCTTTTAAAGAGCAGTCAGGGTTGATCTCCTCTAGGACTGACCAGTTTGATCGCCTTGCAGTCCAAGGGACTTTCAGGAATCTTCTCCAGCACCATAGTTCAAAGACCTCAATTCTTTGGTGCTCAGTCTTTCTTATGGTCCAACATTCGCAGCCATACATTGCAACTGGGAAAACCATAGCCTTGACTATACGAACTTTTGTTGGCAGGGTGATGTCTCTGCTTTTTAGCATGTTGTTTAGATTTGCCATAGCTTTCCTCCCCAGGAGCAAGCATCCTTTAATTTCTTGGCTGCAGTCCCCATCTGCAGTGATCTTGGAGCCCAGAAAGATAAAACCTGTCTCTACCTCCATTTCTTCCCCATCTATCTGCCAGGAATTGAGAGGGCCAGATGTCATGATCTTGGTTTTCTTAATGTTGAGTTTCAAGCCAACTTTTGCGCACTGATAGATAGATAGATAGATAGATAGATAGATAGATAGATAGATAGATAGATAGGATAGATATATAGATAGATAGACAGACAGACAGACAGACAGACAGACAGAGACAGACAGACAGACAGACAGACAGAACGAACATATAGAATGAAATAGACGTGAGCAAGATAACAAAGATAAGCAAGTGAGAGTGAATATTGGAAGGGAAAGAGTGAAAAAGCAAGTGACTGAGATAGTCTGCCAGTTATCCTTGGGATCAGTGGTTGCTTCTTGGTAAAATAGAAGAGATTTGTTGAGAAGAATTTGTTCCATAGTTGGAGTAATGAAAACCACACTTTTTGTTTGGAGTAAAATCTTATTTTATTAAATGTACAGTGTTGGAGGCAAGCAACAACTCAACCTACCTAGTTGAAAATGAAAGCTTCACGTGCATACATAGTCAGGTTGCAAATTCATGATATATGAAGGAAAGTTTTACAAAGGTTGAGTGTTGTACAAAGGCTGATATAATTCATTTTACTTGCTTATCACTAATTCTTACTTCTATCCATTGTCTAATTAGCTTATCCCACACCCTTGTTTGTTCCCAGCTCAAGCAACTGCAACTGAACTTGCTCAGGCTAAATATAACCATTCTTCCTTCATGTTTTTTACTATGCTTTACAGGTATGCCTCCACTTACCACAACCATGGGCCTAGCCACCTATGAAAATCCACCTCTTATTCCATTTATCCCAAAATAGGGAGAACAATGGGGGAATATTGTCAACCTGGCAGAAAATTTACCACTCACCAGGATGTCACACAAGACCCTCATTACCAAGGGTACAGTAGGGATTGACTATTAAGACAGAGCAAATTATGTTGGCATTGATCTGTGCAGTTCAGAGGCTAGAAGGAATTATATTAAACCGCACAACTTGATGTGCCCAGAGACTGGTGCAGCTTTTAGCTCTAGTAGGTTACAAGATATTTAAACATATCAAATTATTGTTCATGATACCTGATTTATCTAGAGTTCGGTAATAGATAATGGAGCTATTACCAAGTTGGTTTCTTGGAGTGCTTCCTGGAGATACCTGTTTTTTAATTAAGGATATTAATCTAGAGAACCTCTTTAGAGTAGGAAAGTTATAAAAGTGCATTCCAGGGATATGGTTGTGGAACCAACCAGAATGGTTTTGATTAACTAATATGCATGTTCTTATGTGGTGAATCCCTATATTCTGATCCAGATCAGGAGAGAACTTAGAACAAACTTAGAATAAATCCATCCTGTGCCTGGAAGTGCCAACTTTTATATTTTGTTCAATATATGTTCAAAGATTAAATACTTCTATATGCTATGCTATGGTTACAGTGCTTATTTAGGTTATATGGAATATAAATGCAATTAACTAAAATCTTCATGTTCCATAAAACTGGAATGGAACTTTGGGGAGCATAATTATATTGTTCTATGACAGAGCTGTTAAACACTCTAGTTTTATAGCACAGTCTCTCCCAATACTGCTTATTTCCAAATAAATAGAACACTTTTACTTATGAGATAGCTCTATTGAACTAAGATTTAGTTCTAAGTAAATATACGTTCATTGATTTGGCATGAACCTTTGTTACATAAAGATAATACTCCTTAAATCAACTCACAGATTAGTTGATTGTCCTTTTTTGTCAAATGTGAAGTAAAAATTAAAAGATACATTTAAAAATACTACCAAAGAATATCAAAGAATGAACCACTCTATTAAACTATTGAGAAATAAATAGTTTAAGAATATGCATAGAAAAGCATAAGGAGAGCAAACCCTGACTATGCAAAAAATCAAGTGACTTGCATATTTCCCATGCAAAATTATGAAAACATTCATACAGTGGGGATTTTGAAAGTAAATGTTTTTTCCCCTCAAAACCAACAGCAATGTATCTTACTGCTCAGATGCTGTCTATGCAGAGAGAAAAAAACATAATAGCATGTTTAAACTAAAATAATTACTCCCTTTCAATATTATTATTGTTTTGTTTTGCATTGTTTTCTACAGACCTCCTAAAAAAAGAATAGACTAATAATTACAGGCATTTGAGAGTAGAGTAGAGCAGAGAGTAACAAGTTTAGTATGTACAATCTCCTTTTGGGGGGGGTTGCCTTTACATCAACCTTCCCCCAAAGTCTGTCGTTTCTTGAATTCCCCAGTCTGTAAGACCACTGCAGAGAATTTTGGAAGCTAAAGTCTACAGATCTTCAAGAGGCCCAAGTTGCAGTATCGCTGCTTCTTTTTCTGTCTTGAGAATATATTTAAACACATGCCTCCAAAAAATTGCATCTTGCATTCCCCACTCCACTTTCCACTACCACCTTGCAATTTAGCCTGAGAAGCAGCTTAATGAGTGCTTGTGCAAGTGAGGTGGAAGAAGAGGGATATGCAGATGGTAGGGGAATGCTAGGGCAGTTCTCAAGAATAGAACATGTGTGTGACTCTAGAGGCTAAAACTTCTATAATTAAGGAAGTGGGGGACACCTGCACTTCTTAAAATCTTCAGTATTTCACACACAACTAAAACTCAAGCTTGAAGTACAAGCTGATGAGTGGCTTTTGGGGCAGCGTGACCATTTCAAGATCTAAAAGTGTTCTCCTAGTTTTTATACAAGGAATCATAATTTCTGAGTATTAACTATGAGTGTTTTGTTTGGGGAATATTCCTGAAACTAATGTGTTCATTGCCTTGACTATTGTCATGTGACATTCATGAATAATTAGGATTGTAGCTGCACCATTTTAAAAACACTGGGTATAGGCTCTCAGTCAGAGTGCCCCATTACTATAGGCCACTGGAGAGCAGGAATTGACAATGTCTCTATGGACCAAAGCACCTACTATATTAATACATGAATTTAACATGTCTAATTTTTGTTATTTATGAAGGAACTAGAGCAGTGGGTCTCAACCTTCCTAATGCCGTGACCCTTTAATACAGTTCCTCATGTTGTGGTGACCCCCAACCATAAAATTATTTTATGTTTTCCATATTCTTTTGAAAATATGTGTTTTCCGATGGTCTTGGGCCACCCCTGTGAAAGGGTTGTTCGACCTCCAAAGGGGTCCCGACCCACAGGTTGAGAACCACTGAACTAGAGGAAAGTATACCTGTTGCTCTGCCTTAAGTTTTATATGGATAATTATGCGAACTATGAGAAAAGTGGATCAGCTGCAGAGAAGGAAATATTTCATCATACAATTTATTATCTATACATTTTGATATGGGCCAATATGGAATTGTGCTTCACAATATAAATGATAACAATATGCTAACTTCTAATGTTTGATTACTAAGCATCTTCAGTACATAACTGATTATATAAATCCTGTATCAGGAGCACACAACTAAAAGAATTGTTTCAGCAGATCAATTCCTTTTTGCAAATCCACCTATTGTGATCAGAACACACAGCAGATGCCCATGTCCCATTGGGATGCATGAGCCCACAGTCCTTGTTCGCATCCTTGCTTGGCTGTCCTCGATCCCAAAAACTAGAAAGAACAGAGTATTTAATATTAACATGTAATCATCTATATTTTTATGAATTTGCTATATTATTCATGCATTCTACCTTGAGATTATGACCCAGGGTTTTCCATCTTCATCTTAAAATAATTATTAGCATGGTATTAATGACACATGGAATAGAATATAAGTGGTATCTTCTATATGGATGAGTTTGCTAATCGTGTGGCCAGAGTCCCTCTTTCTGCTCTGCAGTTCTGGGGAGGAGAGGGGATATCCAGCAACTAAGAAGTATTGCCACTTTTAGCAATAGCAGTTAGACTTATATACCGCTTCATAGGGCTTTCAGCCCTCTCTAAGCGGTTTACAGAGTCAGCATATTACCCCCACAGTCTGGGTCCTCATTTTACCCACCTCGGAAGGATGGAAGGCTGAGTCAACCTTGAGCCGGTGAGATTAGAACCACCGAACTGCAGTTAGCAGTCAGCTGAAGTGGCCTGCAGTACTGCACTCTAACCACTGCGCCACCTCGGCTCACTTATCTCTGAAGAGTCAAGGTGACAGAAGAGAGGTATAGACAGGCACCTGGAATTTACAAATTTTGGCCTGGTTTCTAAAATCAAGCAAAAATGGTCAATACCATGAGAAATTGGGTGAATGTGATGTACACAAACTTCATCTAACTGACAGATAGGGTTTATTTTACTGGGGGGGGATGGATTTTATCAAATATGGGAAATGATGAGGGCATCCTAGACCAAGTCAATAAATACATAGAAATAAAGACACATTATAAAGCTAAAAAGGAAAAAAAGGAGTGCAAACATATCCACTCCAGCAACCAACATCCACAAAAGCATGGATTAACACTGACAAACAGGCAGAAAACAATACCCTAATCAACCACACCCCCACCAACACTGATACACACACACAAACACACACACACAGACACGGAACAAATCTCATTAGCACTGGGTGATGTTACCTAGTTAGTTAATGAAATCTCTGCAAGCAAATAATCAAACTCAGAGAGCACTAATGGGTTCACCGTGTTTGATCGGCAGTCATTTAGCAGTTTCCTTTTACTCTAGGATTTTTCAAACACACTAGAGATGATGATGCTCATTTGAACCCAGAGATATGAATGAGAAACTCATTCAAAGGAAACAGATATTTTGGTAGTCCCATTCCATTCCAGGCAGTCTCAATCTTTCACCTTGACTTGTTGTTTTGACTTCACTGTTTCCTGGTGGAACACATCTTCTCTGGGTCAAGAAGGCTATACCAAATAGCTACTCTGTTTCCCAGAAAATAAAACCTCCCTGTATAATAAGCCCAATCGGGCTTTTGAGCACATGCGCTAAAAACAACACTAAGCCCTCCCCTGAAAATAAGGCCTCCCCAAAAATATTTAAACACATGCGCAGCTGGTCCACACCATTTCCCCTGGTTGCTTGCTGCACAAAAAACACAAGGTGAGGAGGCGAGGCCGTAAGGGAGGGGGGTAACATGCCCCACGCACCCCACACGCCCTTACCTAATGGCTGCTCCTGCAAGTCTGGCCACCGTGCCCATTCTGCCATGTTAACGGCCACCGCAAAAAGAGTGGCACGCGGAGCAGCGCAACACAGCAGCAGCCATGACATGACCATGCTCGCTGCCTCCTGCACCTCAAAAATAATATGATCTCTCCAAAAATAGGGCCAAGCACTTATTTCAGAAAAACACGATATGTCATCTTGTTGGTACCTGCGGGCATTTCAATATCTTTAATTAATTATTTTCCTATTGTTTTGAATATTTCTAAAGGCACACTTATTATAATTCTGGGCACTTTTCACCAACCAGGACTCATTCTGAGCGTTAGCATTCACAAACTATCTCTGCAGTTCCACATCACTTATATTCTCCCTTCCATCCCCTTTATAAATCCTTTTTTTTAAAAACTGTGTAGCCCCAAGTTTCCTGCGGTCCTACATTTTTTCCTCATAGGGATTGTGTGCAAATATATTTTTAAGTTTTCTTTTTTTAGAAGCTCCCACATATTTTGAGCTCCTTTCCCCCCATAAATTTCCAATTCTGTGGAATCTTACTATTTTTTTTCCTGAGCTTATTAAAATTTGTTTTCTGAAACATGGGGCTTAAAAAAGAAAACAAAGAAAAACATCCAAAATATACTCACCTTGTTTCGACCACCATACCACTTTCTTTCCACTTCCACGGTCCTTCTAAATCACTCATACCCAACCAATAGTCAACTTCATTGAGGTTATTTTTCAAAAAACCCTGAAATAAAAACAATCAGCTTGACATAAATACTTGGGAAAATTCTGGAATTTGTGAGCATCTAAATGAACAAGGTGATTACTATAAGCCAACATACATTTGTCAAAAACAGATTATGCCAGAGGAACCTTATATCCCTCTTTGATAAAGTGACTAAATATGTGGACAGAGTAAGGCATTTGACAAAGCAGAACACAAGATTATTTCTTGATAAGCAATAGCAGTAGACTTATATACCGCTTCATAGGCCTTTCAGGCCTCTCTAAGCGGTTTACAGAGAGTCAGCATATTGCCCCCAACAATCTGGGTCCTCATTTTACCCACCTCGGAAGGATGGAAGGCTGAGTCAACCCTGAGCCGGTGAGATTTGAACCGCTGACCTGCTGATCTAGCAGTAGCCTGCAGTGCTGCATTTAACCACTGCGCCACCTTGGAAGAATGGAAAGGTGGAAGAATATGGGATAGACAGCCCCCCCCCCCGATGTATTTACAATTGGCTGACCAACCACATCCAGCATTCCTTAATGGAATTACATCAACATGAAAGGAAGGATACAGTGGGGTACATCAAGTTTCTGTTTTGGGCTCAATGCTCTTTAACATCTTCATAAATGATCTGGACAGGGGGATAGAAGGAACCTCATCAGATTTGCAAATGCCACCAAGCTGGGGGGAATTGCTAACACTTTGGAAGACAGACTCAAGATTCAGAAGGATCTTGACAGACTTGAGCATCCAACAAGACACAGTTCAGTGGTGAGAAAAGTAAGTTCTGCACTTAGGCAGAAAAAACACCTGCCAAAAAGCCAATCCAATCCTGGGCTGCATCAACAGAGGGATAATACGTATCAAGATCACCAGAAGTGATAATGCTGCTTTATACTGCAAGGGGGGGTTGCAGTATAGGGGATTGACTCCAAAGCACCAAAGGGCAGACAAGAAGTAATGGATGGAAGCTTTTTAAAGAGAAGTAAGGGGACATTTTCTAACAGTGAGAACAATTAATGAATGGAATAGGTTGCCTCCTGAGTTCTGGATGCTCTAGAATTTTCAATGGAGTTTTCAAAACAGACTGGACAACCATTTGATTGTGATGGTATAATCAGGGAGTTGCACCAGAAGAGTTCTGAAGTCCTTTCCAGCCCTATGATTCATTGTTTTATGTTCTATTATTATACTGACCAAATAACAACAAAAAATTCCTAAGATTACTAAAATAAAAGAGACCTTGAAACAGAACAAAGCCAGCAACAGAATAATACTAATGTAAAACTGGTAGCAGTAATATGAAGAACTTTAAAGGGGAGGGGGAAGGTTTTTCAGTTTCTATTAAAATGACTACAAATAGGTGCCAAACATGACTCTTTGGATATCACCTTTGTGAAAGCCTACTAAGAATTCACTCAGAGCTTAAATGGATGCTTCTCAAAATAAATAGCAAGTATAGGTGTTCTTATTAAAGATATGTGGGAGATAACAAACAAAACAACCTCAGAACATGTAACTTTTCAATAGTTAACATCAGTACTTGAACCAGGTCAGGAAATGGACTAGATAGCAATACATATGGCAAAAATCAATGCTATCATATTAATCACATTTAACAATCTTGCTAAAACTAGACTTATTGAAGTATCTGGGTTGTTTTCCAATGAGCCACTTTAAAGTAATCTGTAAGAGTGTTTAATAGAATTCAATATAATGCCTAATTCTTCCAAACAATGAAAATTAAAAATGGTTCCATAGTGTATACTCAAAAATATCTTCCCACTTTCATTGACCTTTTACAAACAGTAATAAGGTCAATGAAAGTGGGAAGATATTTTTGAGTATACACTATGGAACCATTTTTAAACAATTGAAACAACCTCAGAACATTTAATGTTTTAAGAGAGACTGAAAAGACATTTCTGGCTGAAGAGAAAATCAAGATTTTTAAAGAAAAGTAATTCCAGCTTTTTATTTTAAAAAAAAATTAAATATTTCTGTTATGGCCTTCAAATTAATACCAGTAGTACTATTCAGAAGTATCTATAACTGTATAAATGGGCTGCTGGAACAAACCATACATGGATGAGAAAAGAGAACCTGGAATTGATGGAATGCTACTAAAGTAGCAGACCTAATGAGAGAGGATATATGAAATATAGCAGAGAAGGACAACAGGATGTGCAGCCAACAGCTGAAGCTGGAACATCACTACAACCCTCTCTATTACAGAATCACAGAAGCTGGAGAAATACCAGGGCCTTAAGAAGGAACTAGAGAGGATGTGGTAGTTAGTTGTAGTTTATTCAATTTGTATGCCGCCCTATTCCCAAGGGACTCAGGGCGGCTAACAACCAAGGGGGAAAGGGGATACAAATAGGACAAAAGACAGACATATTAAAAACAACAACAGTCGCAACATTTCAAGTGGGGCTGGAAATTCATCAGCCCCAGGCCTGCCGGAACAACCAGGTCTTAGTGGCTTTGCGGAAAGCCTGGAGGGTGGTGAGGGTCCGGATCTCCAGGGGGAGATTGTTCCAGAGGGCCGGAGCAGCCACAGAGAAGGCCCTCCCCCGGGGAGTTGCTAGTTGGCACTGGCTGGCAGATGGAATTCGGAGGAGGCCTAATCTATGGGATCTGATCGGTCTTAGGGAGGTAATGGGCAGGAGGCGGTGGAAAGTAAAAACCGATGTGGCCCCAATGTAATAGGAATGCTTGGGGCTGTGACTTCTAAATTCGGAGAATGGCTCCAGAACCCAGGAACATCAGAGCTCCCCATCCAGAAAAGTTCACTGTTAGGAACTGCTAAAAATTTTTTTTAATCTGATTTCTTACTAGAATCAGCTATACAGGAGTACTTACCTGTTCTTCATCAGATGAAATGCTAACCAGATATGCCTTATTATTAATACAATTCAACAAGGCATTAATCCAGTTTGTCTTTTCAGCTGAAAAGTAATAACAGTATTTGCTTTGATGCTTCCAACCGAAGGGGCATGAAGAAAGCATTGTGGAGTTTCCTTGACTGCAAACAGATTCTACAAGCAAATATGATAGAAGCCTCTGTTAGTCTGCAATAGTGTTTAGAAATTGCTGAGATCACATAGGGGTATGACATTTAACAGTTTAAGTGGGCAGAGCACATACAGTCCTGTGCAAAAGTCTTAGGCTACTACCCATTTTGTCTTTTTAGGAAAGTTGTAATGACCATCCATGATTATTTTTCGGTCTTGAATATCACATCTTTAACATCCCACTTATTGGTTGATTTCCCTTTGAGAGTGGCCTTGCTGATGCAAAAGTCTGCTTTTATGTCTGTCAAATTCTGTGATCTTTGATATTTTGACTGGAATGATGTAGTTGAAAGTGGGTCTTATTAGCAAGCTTCCAATGAATTACACTTGTACATCATGTGTCTGTCCTGTATGTAATGCTCAAGCATGTGTTGCACAAACCTGGTATAATAGAACTTTTTACACAGCAGTCATTTTGGCATGAAATACTGTAGTAGGGCACATACTGGTGTTAGAAATAACAGTACTTCGGGTTTAATTACATTTAAGTTAATGGGAGTCAGGTGAGTGCTGTTCTTCAAATGTAAGGGGGTCACACTAAATCAGTGTTTCTCAACCTTGTCAACTTGAAGATGTCTGGACTTCAACTCCCAGAATTCCCCAGCCAGCGAATTCTGGGAGTTGAAGTCCAGACATCTTCAAGTTGACAAGGTTGAGAAACACTGCACTAAATACTTGCCACTGTAGTCTATGGAAGCTGTTTTTTCCTGCTTTTTCCTGTTTTTGAATACTGAATACAAATTTCCTGCATTTTCTGGTTGTTTTTTTAATAAGGAGGCTGAGACACATACATCTTTTTACAGCTTTGAAATACATCATGCACAGCATCATGTGGAAGCTTCAGCTGCCTGAAAGAACCCCCCACCCACAAAGGACCTACAAATAATGTATGAAAAGAGTAGTGCTATCCTACTCTGTTCTCCATATTCCTAAAAGCCTTCTAGGCATCTTCACTTTCTCTAAGTGTAAATTGAAATTAATGCTTACCTAATAGATTTCAGATGTTCAGAATAGAACCTGGGCAGGATGGTTCTTTCCCAATACAATGTTAAACAGCAACAGAAACTGTGGCTGAATATATATTTGTCATATGCATTTTCCTTGCCTTCCTGACTATTTCTGATATTCACATTTTCCAACCAGGATGATCCTCTTCCCATTTAGAAGAATCCAGATCTAAAACATTTTTAGAGGTGTCTTACCTAAAATGTTACCCTAAAATTGATCTTTGGTCTCCTTTACAAGGTAATTAAAGATGTAAATATTAAAAAGGCACAGTGAGCTACCTTTCATGGACTTCTTTGAGTAGTTTGTTTTGGTTCTATAGTTCCTCTAAAATTGCTAAGTCTGATAAAGGAAGTTGAGACAAAATATGGAATAATATCAATTATATTTTGTAGGCAACCTTTTATTATGATGGCCATCCAAATTTATGGTCCAAACACCGATGCAATAGAGGAAGTTGATTAGTTTTCTGGTCAAATTCAATTTGAAATTGACAAGGTGTATTGCTTATGAGTTGCACTGGAATGCCAAATTTGGAAATACTAAGATGAAAAATATAATTGAATTGTGTGGTCTGAGAAACAAATGAAGGAGAAGAGCCACTTATCCATGTTTGCCAATCCAATGCTTTCTTCAATGCTAGCACAGTTTTATTATCAACTGAAATGATGCCGATATACATGGATATCACCAGATGGAAAACTCAAAACTCAAATTGACTATATTATTAATAAAAGAAAGTAGAAGAGCTTAATTACAACAACAAATATATACAGTCCTGGGAACAGATCGTGAACTGCTCTTGAGCAAGTTCCAATTCAAATTAAAGCAAAAGAACAAAGTCAATCAATTTCCCCTATATGATATGTAGCATATTCCCACCATTTTCTAAGCGATCATCAGGAATCACTCATTAATAAGGTCCTTAACTTAATATGAAAGCAGAGTAAGTATGGAACGAAGTCAAAGATGTTGTTAAAGATGCACATGAAAGGTCACAAAACAAAACAAACTGAATGTCAGAACAAACAATAAAATTTGCCAAGAAGAAAAGAGAAGCCAAAAGAGAAGTCACTTGAGAGACCACCTCCTGCCAATTACCTCCCTATGACCTATTAGATCACACAGATTAGGCCTCCTCCGAGTTCCATCCGCCAGTCAGTGCCGACTGGCAACTACGTGGAGGAGAGCCTTTTCAGTAGTAGCTCCGACCCTTTGGAACAATCTCCCCATGGAGATTCGCACCCTCACCACCGTCCAGACCTTCCGCACAGCCCTCAAGGCCTGGCTATCCCGTCAGGCCTGGGGATAAAGATTCTAATCCGTCCCCACCCGAATGATGAATGAATGTTGTGTTCTATTTTTACTTATGTATTTTCTCATGTCTTGTCTTGTATTCCCCTCCCCACAAATTGTAAGCCGCCCAGAGTCCCCTCAGGGAAAAGGGCGGCCTATAAATAATAAACAAATCTAAATCTAAATCTAAACCCCAAAAACTGCAAAGATCTCAGGAGTGATCTATAAAGTCACCAAAGGTGTAGAAAGACATGGAGAAACAAGCAAACTTGTCCCCCCAAAATCTACAAATTCAGGAGGAGGTTGTGATTTCAAATTGGTATGTTAAAAGAATATCATTGGACACAGAGTAACTAATTTAAAGATCAAACAAAGAAGGGAGGATTATACTGCATAGTAGGTTATGCTGTAAGTATCCAAGATATTTTAGTTTAGAAGACATTTCCTACTTTAAAAAAAAATTCTAGGACTAGAACAGAAAGGTAGATCAGTAATTAACAATAGCAGTTAGACTTATATACCGCTTCATAGGGCTTCCAGCCCTCTCTAAGCGGTTTATAAAGTCATCATATCGCCCCCACAGTCTGGGTCCTCATTTCACCCACCTCGGAAGGATGAAAGGCTGAGTCAACCTTGAGCCGGTGAGATTAGAACCGTTGAACTGCAGATAACAGTCAGCTCAAGTGGCCTGCAGTACTGCACCCTAACCACTGCGCCACCTCGGTTTTTATGCTGGATTATGCACACAAACAGCAACCACGGCAGAAAGAAGTTGAATATACTTATAGACCAAGAGTGATTATGGCCCTTAGCAGTTTGGGGCCTGCAGTAGATGAGATCCATTAGCAATTTCATATTAAAAGTGCCATTTAGTTGGTTTTTTGTGCCATTCGCAAGATAGTTAAAGACATACAGTATAAATATTTAAAGGCAAAGTGCTTACTATTTGCAATCTTCTCTGAGTAGTTGGGACTTAGATTTAAGATTCTCTGAGATTCTGTTAGATTCTGTATCTTCTCTGAAATTTCTGAGTCTGGAGAAGAAAATGAGGCAAAATGTGGCATTTTTGTTTTTTACTGCAATCCAAACTAATCTTTGTTTAGAAATTGTACAGCATTAAAATTATTATTATAGATGTTAAGCTAAACCATGCAATCCTATGAAAAACCACAGTTCCTTTTGAAACCTGCAGACAGGTGCCATATTCATAGCCTTACATGCACCAAAACACCATTTTGGATCTGAAACTAAAGCACCTCCCAATTTTATTTAATACTAACAATATAAAACTTATTATAAATATAACAGATTTGTTTAATAACATAAAAATTAGGTAATTTCAGTACTTTAACTCTTAAAATCTTTGTTGTTCAGAATTCCTTTTAAATCCCTTTCAGCGGCTCATTAAATTTTTAACATCAGATAATTCATTCTATGAACATTTACATTTCATAAACTTTACTTTTCCTATATTGTATTGATAGATATATTATAACCTTTGGTTGTAATGTTGTATTGTTCAATTTTTGAGACCTATCTAATTCCTCATGACCCATTAACCAGAACTGTCTGTGAGTAATTGAGTTCTTGTAAGCTCATGTTTATGTCATCTGTAATAATTTTCAACCACCTTGTCTTCTGTTAGTTTATTTTCCTATGGCATTCAATTTTTCTAAGCCTCGAGCTCTACTTCAATTACTTAGGCTGTGCACGTCCAAATTAGGCTGTAGAATTTCCAATGAGCACTCTGATTTTACTTCATCTAATATTAAATGATTTGTTCTTTTTGTGTTACAAAGTGTTGTCAGCAATTTTCTCCATCGCCACAATTCAAAGGCAGTTACTTTTCTTTGTTCAGCTTTCAGAACCATAAATTCACCTGGAAAATCAAGGCCTTGAGAATCTGAATCTTATTTGTCTAATTCTCTCCTGCAAACCAATGAACCATTTTGAAAATCTACATTTTCAATCAAGTATTTTAAAAACAACTGAGAGAGTTAAAGCTGGGGAATGAGCAGGTTAGTCAATAATCAGTCACTAGTAGCAGTTTCAAGGAACAAACCTGGTTAAGAGACCACCTGGCTCTTTTTATTTTATATCTCTTCCTATTGAGGAGATCCAAAGGTCAGTGCACAGAGAAATGAAAACATAAATTTATGGTAGCTCACTGTTCAAGGAATTCTTCACTGTTATAAGTTCTCATTTTTCATCCTTGGAATTCCTAACAATACTATTGATACTGGGAATCACTTACATTGCTTCAGGACCAAGAAAAAGAAAATAACCCATGTTGCAAAACTGATTGCTACTAGGAGATAAAGAATGAGTATGTGAAGCTTTCTAGAGTTATTCTCTTTTGCAGGTTTACAGATAGAAGGATCTGTGGAAGAGAAGATTAATAGCAAGGTTTACTTTACACCAATTGATTTTGCGGAGCACAAACATGCAAATTTATATAGACAAGCTTGTGCTGGTCACAAAAAATGAGACATGTTTCTTGAACTAAATAAAAGGTTGACTTTCCTAAGTAGAAGCAAAATATTTTTTAAAATGTTTTACATTTGAAACTGACTCATAAAGGGATAAAGACAAAATAGGCATTGCTTTAAAAACCTATTTCAACCATGTGTTGGTGACGGGCTCTGTTTCTTTCTATAGCTTCTGAGAATGCAATTCACTATCTTTCATCCTAATCATCTACACAATCTTGTTATTATGAGAAGAAAATGAGGACAATTTCCACAATGCACCACTTTAAGCTCTTAGGCAAATAATGGAAGATACATGCACTAATACAAATAAATAAATTTAATTACTGTAATTAATCCAACTACAAACATTCCTCCTTTTTAATAGCCCATGATTTCAAAATTAAGTAAATTCTACTTTGACCCCAAACAGACTACAAAAGAAACCTATAAGGTTTTCCAGAAAGTCATAAAACTTGAGACTTAGGTAGAGCAGCACAAAGCTATAGAAGCTAGAGTAGTAATTGTCTGGTTTTTATATAGGAGCTAGTTAAAAGAGAGAGAGAGAGAGAGAGATTCTTGGGATTTTTAATAATCATGAAAATTCTGGAAGATGGTAACATGGATTAGAATTCTTCTTCTGAAAAATTGTATTTGTTACAAGCCTCAGTACTCCTCCAAATTACCTTTCTCTTCAAATCATAAGTCTTATTCAGGCCTAAAAAGAATTGGTATGATGTCTAAACCATTCTGGAAACTTTACAATCTCTAATGTCACCTCTAAAGCTTACTAAATAAAACCCTCCTTTCTTTATATTACTAGGGCTGCACTAAATGATACAATACCTTCTTTCTTTTCCAGTTCTTTTAGTGGTAAAGATATTGTTACAGCCCTACCATCATCATAATCATCATCATCATCATCCAAATGTTTGGGTGAACCTAAACAGAAAAAAGAGTTGATTAACTCTTAATCTTTCTAAGTACAATACAGAGCAATCCACAGCCAATCCACTATGGTTTCATTGATCGTAAGTGCATTAGAAAAGCTTAATCACCTTTAATTCAGTTTCTTGTTATTTTAATTAGCAGGTTCTATTGAAATTTGCAGTCTAATTTTATTTAGTTGAAAAGACGTATTAATGGTAGATACTTGTTTCATTGCTTTGTGTTATTTTCATCTCATTGGCGATACTGCTACTTTGGGAATACAAACTGATGTCGCCTCAATGATGTCACCTCAATGTTGTCTCCTCCTTGACCACCTAGAATCTTTCTATGTTTTCCGATTTTCAACTTTCCCATCCATTTCTCCCCACAATTATACTGTATGCAGTTTTCTGGCTCAGTCTTCTATCTTCTACAAAATTTCATTCTTGTTCTAAAATGCTTACATTATCTTTAAGTTATGATCCATGAATATAAATGCTACAGTAAATATCTGTAATTGAAGATATAAATCAGATAGTTGCGCAAACACTAACATAGTAGAGTATGTAACCAGAGAAACCAGAGTAGTTGGATGAAGCTTTATCATTGAATTTTCGATTTGGAGAAGAAAAGAATACAATTAGCTAGGCATGCTACAATATTTCCATATTCAATGCAAAGTAAATTTACGACCCTTCCACTGCTGTATTGGGGGTGGGGGGGGAGTATCACATGTAGCCATTTTAGATTACTGTGGAAGAAGACTGGTAGATGGGGGTGGAATGTAATTTGGATTTCCAGGAGAGAGGGAGCATTCCAGAGGACCAAGGTACAGTGAAGATTAGATAGTTTGTTTGAGAGAAAGAGGTTCAAGACAGCTCCTCCCTAGAACTTCCCAAAGTATATTTTCGTGAGCAAGCACTGTATTTTTCGGAGTATAAGATGCACCAAGGTTTTGAAGAGGCAAATTGAAAAAAAAAGTTTTTGCACTTTGCAAATCTCCCCAAAACAGCCCATTTTTCACGAAAACAGGTCCATTTTTGTCAAAAAAAATTGCATGCATAGCCTTTAGGAGGCTTATAGAGTACTCGTTGGGGTTGGGTGGGGCACAAATGAGCAAAAAAATGGCCCATTTTTCACTCATTTCTGCCTTTCCCAGCCCCCAGGAGCTCTCTGAAAGCCTTCTACAGGCTCTGCACAGCCATTTTGGTGAAGGGAGCGGGGTTTTGGGAGGCAAAAATTCAGTATATAAGATGCACCCAGATTTTCACCCTCTTTTTTGAGGGGAAAAAGGTGTGTCTTATAACCTGAAAAATACGGTAGTTGCTTTAGTTTGGCAAGGTTTCTATCTGTAGGTGAGGAATAATAAAGGAAACTGCTTATAAGTAACTCTGAGTGTCTCTCTTGGGTTTTGGGGTCTGTCAACACATTGAGATTTGATCAGCAGTAATCCTCACAAGTTTCTGGCACAGTAATTAACCAGGCCCGGTTTATACATCTGCTAAGATATCAATTAGGACTCAGCAAATATTGAGATAGTGCTATATATAGCCACTGTTCCAAGTTCTTCCTCAGTGTGAGATCTAATACTTCTGCCGTCTATTCTTTATCCTTTTTGAATGATAGAAAAAAAATTAAAAATATCCTGCAAAACTAGAGCTGTTTTTTTGCTGAGGTTCTTGCCCTCCTAATAACCATTGCATAAAGATATCCTGCTGTTGGGATGGGATAAGGCCATATTCTCATGGCCTTATCCCATCCCACTTCAAAGGTAGTTTTAATTTGTATGTATCCTGGCATTCCAAAATAGTGTTTCAGCTCTTCTCTTGATACATTTTGCTGTCCAAATTATCTACTAGCTTTCATTAAGCCTCTGGTACATACAACCTTCCAGGGCCCTTCTATGTTGTGAGGAGCCTGGTTCTTTCAAACCTTGTTCACCAGGTTCCCAATCTTATGGGTCAATTCATGAAGCCAGAGACCTGCTAAATAAAGAACTGGATCTCTCAATCTTATCTTGCCCTCTTGCCCAGTCTTGGCAGTCTTAGATACCAGTACTGAACAAGGAAGCAAATCAAGCAGAGGGGAATTACTTGCCAGACTCATGGAACAGAGACCTGGAACCTAAAGAATTTGCTCATCTCCTACTTCCCTTGCACACCTTGTCTGGCTGACAGCTGATTACCTGGCTGGACAAAGTTGATGGAAACTTCTCGCTAGGCTGAAAGGAGGGGTCAGTCTGGCACTAAGCTTGGATTCATTGCACAGTAAGTGACATGAGCTTGATCTCCTGCAAGATCTGTGGTGGGATTCAAATAATTCAACAACGGGTTCTCTGCTTTAATGATTTCTTCCAACAACCAGTTCACCAAACTGCTCAGAAAGTTAACAACTGGTTCTCCCAAAGTGGTGCAAACTGGCTGAATCCCACCATTGTGCAAGATCCATGATCTGGTCTTTCCCAGGGGAATGCAAGCAGTCTGGTGACAAAGGTAGAAAACAATAAAGTTGTTTATCTTAGCTATTTGCAAGGGGTTGCTCACGTCTGAGAAATAAGCTTTTAAATACAGATTTAACTGCTCAGATCAAAAGTGCCTAAATAGCAGAAAGGCAGGGGGATAGTGTAATCAAGCAGAAGGAATTCCAGTAGGGTATAGGACAACTTACCACCACCAACACACAACAGCCAACTAGCTGCAGCCAGTTCACCAAAGAACAATTCACCATGGCCAACTCATCACAGGACAACTCACTACAGGACAAGAGTTACACTAAGACTGAAAAATAGTGGAATAGAATCATTAAAGAAAGGATGCCAAAGGAGGGGCAAAATGAAGTGTGAATAACACAAATTAAAATAATGTTTAACAATTTTAAATAATTCCATTCAATTGTTGAATTGTCCTATAGCGAGTTGTCTTGTGGCGATTTGTTTGAGGCAAGTTGTCTCATCCCAATTTCAGTAGGCTAAACAGTAGTTATTTTCCAGACTACTTTTAATTTTGGGTTTAAGAGTCTTTCAAAACAGCTCCAAACCTATCTTTAAAAATTGCTAAAAAAAACAACTGACAGTGGGGAGATGTAGCAACTTGAACATTGTTCAAGGTGTGTGACAGTCAAAGTTGCTGCTGAAATGAGGAAATGAATTGCTGATATTGGTGGCATGGCAATTAGAAGGGACTACATTAAACTTAAATCACTCCCTCCCAGTTACCCTCATAGTCAATTAGAATTAAGATGGATTTTCATGGCTTTGATATTTGAAATTGAAAGAAAGTCTTAATCTAATTTTTGAAAATGTATTTTTTCCTTCATATATAATGCTTAAATGATTCCTAAAGTTTGTAAAATATGATTGAAAGTGTGTTTGAAAATATCTATATTAAGAGAAAGTTAAAGAAAAAGATGTATTTTCTTAAATAAAAATCTAGAGCTTTAAAAAGGATGTATACAACAAGAAGAAAAATTATTCTATGAGGGTAACTGGGAGGGAGTGATTTAAATTTAATGAGTTAATTGGACTTAGTTGGAATTTTATTGGTCTGAAAGTGAACTTTAAAGTATGCATGCTAAGAGAAAGTTTTTAAAAAGATGTATTAGAATGTTTTACTTTTAGAAATGTTTTTAAAGAAAAGATTAATGTTTTAAAATGAATGAAAAAATATTTTCCCTTTAAGAATCTGAATACAGTTAATGTTGTTACTATAAATGGTAATAGTTTATAAAGATTATTAAGTGCAAATTGATCTGTTCAAAGAGGAGAATGTATTTATGATTTTAATTGGATATCACTTCTGGATTTTGTTCCTGTGATGAAAAAAAAATGAATTTTGACTTTGGTTTTGCCAATTACGGTATATAGATTTGATGTTACAGAAATGACTACTTATACTACTGTGTAAAAGTAAAAAGTTGAAGTTGAGTTTGTATTGTACTGAAAAGAGTTGGAAGTCAATGCCTTTTTCTTTCTTTCCTGGTCCTCATGTTTTCTTTCACTCTTTTTTCTTCCCTTAATTTCCTTTTTTTTGTATTTTATAGATTGATAAAGCAATAAAAGTTATAGACAATTTGAAGGGACTGTATTTTCCTGCAACCAGCTGCCAAAGTCATGGTAGCTTGGATGGAGAGTGGATTAAAATTGATCTGTTAATCAGAAGGAAGAGGAAACAAAGTTGAACTAATTAGCATATTCTCCAAAAAAAGAGAAGTCAAAATAATGATATTAACTCAATAGATTTTAGACTGTGTTTGTTAAAAATCTATACCGTGTACGGGTTCTGGGAAGTCGGGGGGGGGAGGAGGAGGGGGGAGGGGGGGAGGAAGGGAGGGATATATATTAGGCTAGACACGATGTGTTAGATCTCAATGCAATGTGACTTCACATGTATACTGTTTTTCTCTAATTTTTCTTTAAAAATAGGATAACCCAAATACATTAACATATAGTGGAAATACACCGAGGGGAGGAGGAGTAGGAAAGAAGAAAGTTGGGTAGAGAGGGATGGGAGAGAGGGTGGGGGGGAGATGAAAAGGAAGGGGGGAGTGGATCTGGAGAGAGGAATGGGAGAGGGTGAGGGGAAGTAGGGTAGAGGGGGAGGATGGAGGGAAGATAGAAAGTTGGAGGGTGGTGGAAGAAAGAGGTGTATGGAGAATGGAAGAGGTATATTGGGCTTTTATTTTCTGGAGCATTGTCGACAAGAGGAATTAATGCAATTATTGTTTAATACTGTATGGTGTATACATGTGAGTATATGAAAATGAAAATAAAATATACTAAATAATCATATTAACTCACCTTTTGGGGGAACAGGAAATGATGCCAGTGTTCCAGCAGACATATAAATCCCTATTGACACAAAGAAAAAAAATTCTATTTAATATTTCTTATTCTCTGGTGTATGTGCCATGACACCACAGTATAATCAGCATATAGGTATGTCTGTGTGGCTATGCATGATTTTTAAAAAAAATATTGAATAGAGAGTAAAATGCTCTGAGGAAAATGAGAGCTATGCCCGAAGTTCAACAGCAGGGATGGGTGCCTGTACTGGTTGGTACCGGTTCGCTTTACTTGCTCATTCCCACCGCGCATTGCTCGCGCATTTGCAGTAGACTGTAAATTGTTCTGTGCATGCACAGAGACATGCTGGCAATGGCAGAAGAGACCAGGGAACCAGTTCGGGGGTGTGGCCAGACTGGGTTGCTGCCAGTTCTGCAACCCAGGCCAAATCACCACTACTAGTTGAGCCAAACCAGCCAAACCAGGCCAAACTGGGAGCAACCCACCTCTGCTGGACAGGTATCAACAGAAGAGCCAGACAAAGAGCGCCTTTCCCATACACAATATGGTGAGACATAATTTACAGAAACCCATATTTGTTTGGTCATCACCTGGATCAACATGGACCACAGTTAAGTGTTGGAGTTTCTGAACAACTGGTGACAAATAGGCTACCGGTCTCAGGAATGCTGGCTAAGCAATCAGGCCTAGCAGCTGCAGGACTACTGGAAAAAAATGTTTACCCGTTGCAAGTATACAAAGATTGAAAACAAAGAAATAATGATCTGTTGTTAGAAATCAGTGTCAATGAGAAGAGGGTATCTTGAGAAGAATATACCAGTTCTGGAAAGAATAAGATCCAGAATTAAAAGGAAGGATTTAGAAAGAATGGAACAGAGGCTAGTAGATCAATGATGATTATAATATGAAATAAAGGATTCAAAGAACCAAAATTGCAGAGAACAGCAAAGATCTACCCAGGGCAAAGAAATTAAAGCCTTGTTAGAAGTAGTTCAGGGTCTAGAGGCAAACTGGGTTCTTGGTGGAACACAATTTTCTACTTTCATTCCCAAATATGACATTTCTCAGAAATAACAAAGTCATCTTCTAACAAAAAAACAAGAGGAACTGAAACAAAGAATAACTGGGCATCTCAAACAATAGAAAAATAACAGAATAAGATTGCTTGCATTGGTGCTTGCGCCAAAGAAACAGCTATTACAAGTACTAATAATACCAATACTGTTATATCAGATAAAAGCACCAGCTCACTGCATGTAACAAATCAACCAATCTAAAGCACAGTTGCAGTTATAACTCAATACCTTGGACTGATTTTGAACGTAAAATCAACAAAGGGGGGGGGCAACAGTGCACTACCAGAATGGGAGATCAGATTAGAAAACAAGATAAGCATGCTAAGATTAGAAGCAAGCAAGCTTGAACAAATGAAAGGAAGTTGAAGAACTTGAAGGTCAAAGAATGCTTAATCAAGAAATATCAGCTGAAAACCAGGAAGATCAAGGAAGCACTGACAATAATAAAGCAGCGAACAATAACTAATAACTAAAATAATAGCTAATAATAACTGGAAATTGAATAATGTAACCAAGGAGATTGGCAGATATGAAACCTGAACTGCACACAGTAGTCAGAATCTCTAGCTTCAGTCAGATCAGTAATGTTTCTACCAGTCCATCAATTGAGAGATTCCAATGAATTAGTCAGCACCAAACAAAGAAGAAACAGTGTAGTTCTGCATGTAGCTGCCAGACAGCCCAAAAAAATACAATAAGAATGCAGAGAGAATAAAAAAAGAAGCTGAAATGAAAGAACTTGTAATAACAACAGAAATGATAAAGAAAAGTGCAAGGAAGATGAAGTATTTGTCAACCTCAAGTAAACCACATGGTTTTTTAAATACCTGACTGTCGTCCACCCACTCACTGCCAAGCAATTTAGCAGCATACTGCAAGAAGGTGAAATTGAAGATTGGTCTGATAATGAAAGATCCAGCAAAAGGTCAATTAACTTCCTTTTTAATCATTTTCAAACTGCTAACTGATGTTGTACCTGATGCAGTCCAACAGCATCTACCGGTAATTGAAAAAAAGTTATTTGTACCTGAACAGAAAAGAAACTGCCCAAACAACAAAAGAACAAAACATCACTTCCTAATTGACAAAATGATTTTGGAAAACTGCAAGAGAAGGATGACCAGCTTGAATGTGGCTTGGATTGATTACAAGAAGGCATTCAAGCTTTCTGCCACATGATTGGATGATCAAGTATTTAGAAATACCAAGTATCAGTAGAAACATCTGATCTGCTTTACTTTGGACAAGGACTTACAGTCCTGTCTCTTCTTTGTGCCCATCTATTTGTAAATAAGTCCTTGTTTATTTCACATATTTCCCCATCACAATTCAGCAAGACTCTTCATGGCTAGCATAGAATAGGTCATACAGTTAAAACATCCACAATGCAATCTAAAAATCAGAGTCATAAATAAGAGACAAAAACAATAAATAACGTAAGCAAAATCTCACTAATACCAGAAAAATAGAAAATAAAAAAGGTAAATGTGTTAGACCCCAGTATTTTCTCTTTGCAAATCTTAGCAAGTGATGACCTTGGGACATCTGACCATTTGTAAACTTGGAGGAGGGGGTATTTAACCCCTTTGCAATATAACTTTTGAGTCAATGCAGTCCTTGTTCTCTTAAAAGTTCTACTCCTGTAAGATACACCGGTGTAGTTACATCTAAGGATATATCCAAATATATTCATAGGGATCTGTCACAAACTGTGGTCTTGTTTCAATTACATATTTACATAATTTTTTGGCTGGTGTTCATCTTACATGAAGGGAGGAACTACGAATGTTAGTCATAAAAGCAAGAGCTAGAAACTTGATCACTTACCTTATTGAGTGAAAAAATAATAATTTCTTTGGAGAAAGACAAAGATAAACTACTTCATCAGATAAGAAACAAAAGCGCAATTTGGAAATTTCACAAATATTTTGCTTAGTTCTGCAATATGCCTGGCATTCCCCTTATTCAGCTCAACGTTGCTTCCAATGGTAAACCAAGTTCTTCCTCTTTGCAAATGATCATTAATGAGCTTTTAACACTGAGCGTCCTTGGGGTTAAGGGAAGAAAGAGTGAAGTAAAGCAGTCATGAGGCAGGCTGCCTTTTTTATGCCCATGGAGTGCTACTTCTTGTGTAACATTGTAGTTTCCCAAGCAACCGAGCAAATTCTTAGGAAAAATATGTCAGTGTTGTAACTGCTACTGAGATTACGGTGCCCCTACCTGGTAGTGGGAAACATGAGAAAGAAGTCTTGCTGGTTGGGGACTTGGTATCTGTGACTGAAACAATATCAATATCCTTCAGATAGGACACAGTTCTCTGAGGGAAATTGAAACATGCTTTTGAGACACATATAACTAACCATTCTCAGTATTAGGTCTAGTGACGTGCCACACCCATGCAACACTAACGCAACTATCTTCTCAGGAAAGAAAAGTCATCTCGAATAAAAGCACATCAGAGCAAAAAGAGAAGAGAAGAGAAGAATTAGATACGTATTTGCTTCCTGAAACCAGAATGGATATTTCCTCTGTTAGAAAAGGCACTGAGCAACTTTTTTGTGGAACTTGAAGGATAGAAAATGATAAACAAATATATAGGTTGGGTTCATATACAAGGGTTGGTTTGGTGTAGTGATAAAGATGCTGCCTAGAAATTGGAGATTGTGAGTTTTAGTTCTGCCTTCAGTTTGAAAGGCAGTTTGAAATTGACTTTGGGTCAATTGCTGTCCGTCCAACCCACCTCCGAGGAATGCACCAGAGATGGTATTCAGCAAGTTCTGACAAATTTTGAGTAGTTCGGAGAACCGGCAAATAGGCTGGCCCCACCCCCATGCCTCCTAGCCTCCCAGCTGATCTTCTTTTGTTGTTCTGAACAGGAGAAAGCAGGTTAGTGGGATGGGGAGGAAATGGGGATTTTGCAGTATCCTTCCCCTGCCATGCCAACAAAGCCATGCCCACAGAACCAGTAGTAAAAAAAAAGTTGAACCCCACCACTGGAATGCATTACTCCTTGCTTTCCCTTCCAGTCCTATCAGGTCCTACCTGTTGTCTGTGATGCTATATTTGGCAGTGGAGGTACCGGCCTTTTTCCAAGTTGACTGTTTCTATCCATTCCTCCTGGCTGTGTGAATTTTGGAAACCTGTTTCGAAATCTTCTAGTTGCATTAAGTATTCTACTACTGTATCTTAGTGCTTACAGCTTCTCTAAGGTTGAGTAATCCTTACTTTGTTATTTCGTTTCAGCAAAGCTATTTTGAGTACCACTATGCAAATACTGTCAGATGTTTGAATATTTGGTAGTGTTAACAAGATGCTTCTTATTAACTTTGCAATTTTGCTATTTTACAAAAGTTAACCTGCAGTAATACCGCAAAATATGGAAATATGGTAAATCAGAGTTTACAAACCACAATAGCTAGTTTATGCAGCATGCTAATTCAAAGACAAAGAAACGATATTTTAACTTAGCATGATATATGAACCATAATTTTGACATTAATCTAGACAGATCAATTGTAGCTTTTGAATAATGAAACTGGATTATTAAATTGCATACATTGACTGCAGCATAATGTTTATACAATCATATCAGTCAACAGAAAAGAGCAAGGACTGCTTCCATCAAGCGTATCACAGAACTAGTGTGGAGAACGATGAGGCACAGTCAGATACACATCCTTAATTTGGCTATAAAATTTGCAGGGAGGCCAAGAACAAGTTCCTATCTTATTGTCCAACCCATTTTAGAGCATAAAATAGGAATCAGGCAGGAAGCCTGAATTCTTAAACATAGGATATAAATGTGATAAATATATGTGTGCGTTAATAAATAGATTCCCGCTCTCAAATTCCTGCCAGAAAACACACATCAATCATTAACTATTAAAGCCACTCCACCAAAGTTCTAAGCCAAAAATGCTTCCCTATTATCCTTCCTTCTAAGTATTGTTCAACAAGAATGTATAATGGGACATTGTAACAAGTATCTCTAATTCTTTGCCCTTGTTACATCTGCTGAGTCTTATTTCAGGTGACTTGGTCCCTCCTTGAAGTTCATCTGAACAGTTGCTGTGAGGAATATACTGCACATTTGGCAGACAAAGCCCACATTTGCTCTACATTGGACTCCAGCCTTAAAACAGAATCTGTGGAGGTGGTGGGGGCTATGTCCAATAAGGTGACCTGAGAAGAGTTTGAGCCATGGAACAAGCTCTTCTCAGCTGCTAGTTCGGCCACTCGTGTATTAAATCCATGCCCTTCCTGGCTTATTAAAGTTGTGCAGGAAGGGACACAGGATTTGATCTCGATGTAGTTAATTCCTACTTGAACGATAGTGTGGTCCCACCAGTTCTTAAAGAGGTGGTGGTGCACCCCTTCCTCAAAGGACAATTGCTCAAGCTAACTGGATAGTTTTTGCCCAGTTTCTAATCTTCCCTTCTTAGGGAAGTTTGCCGAGAAAGTGTGGCAGCTGCAAAGAATCCTGGATGAAGTTGATTATCTAGACCCCTTTCAGTTGGGGTTCAAGCCAGGGTCTGGGACTAAAACAACATTTGATCATATTATGGATGATGTCTGATGGGAGCAGAATGGAGATACTGGTTTTTCTTGCCTCTCGGTGGCATAGGCTAGCTCCAGGAATTGGGATGAGTGGCATTGTGTTGTGGCTAAGAGAGCCTTTAAGCATCTTTCAGTAATGTGGCAGTTGCACCCATTCCTAGATTAGGAAGTCTTGCTCACCATCACTCATGCCCTTTTAACCTCTCACTTGGATTATTGCAAATAATCATGGGGCTGTCCTTGAAGAGCGTTCAAAAACTTTAACTGGTACAAAGTGATGCTGCATGGATAATAAATGGCGACAGCTACATGGCACATGTAACACTGCTACTCTGTGAGCTACACGGGCTGCCACTGTGTTTCCAGATGCAACTCAAGGTGCTAGTTGTCATCTTTAAAGCCCTACATGGCTTGGGACCAGGTTGCCTGAGGAAGCATCTTTTTCCAAGAGTTTCTACCCATCCAACTCATTCCAACAGATAGTGCAAGCTGCAGATCCCATCAGCCAAAGAGGGTCAACTGGTGGGGTATAAAAGATGGGCTTTCTCTTCAGTAGCCTTGACCTTACGGAATAATCTCTCCTTAGAGATTAGAATGGTCTCAACCCTGTTGGCCTTTCACAAGGCTTTAAAAACTTGACCCTGTATCGGAATGGGTTAAGGATAATGTGGCTTTACTATTAGAGGATTAATAATCACAACTGTGGTTTGTACTTATTTATTTTGTGGGTACTTTTATTGTTTTAAGGTTTTTTAAATTGCTTTATAATTTAGAATTATAAGATGCCCAGAGATAGGTTGCTATAGCAATTGAATAAATAAATAGGTGGGAAGATGGGTCACTATAGAAATTGAATAAATAAATAAAAGAGTAGGTTGAATTGTTATTATTATTAAGACTTCTGTTAAGTACAAGTTTCATCTATCACAAACTGGATTTATATTGGCTAATATAGTTAACGTAACATTTATATTTTAATAAAAATTAAATATGATTGCCAAACATTGTATTTGGTCAAATGTTTAATGCTTCCTTCTTGAGATAAAGTCTGCCATTCATTCATTCATTCATTCATTCATTCATTCATTCATTCATTCATTAATGATTTTTCACCAACATGAATTCTCTGTTTTGATTTATTGGTTTATACCCTTGTACATATTTTCTGAGTTAAAAAAAAAATCCGAGGAGAGAATTGCCTGTGAAACTTGTTTGAGCATAATTGAGAACAAGCACAGTTTCGGCAGCTAATTGTCAAGATATTTGATTTGCAACTATTGTGGATAAATATTGACTAAAAATTGTTTTTCTTGAATGAAGCTGCTACTTAACTGCAGCAGAGGCTGAGGTGGGAAGCAGAGAAAAGAGACATGCAATCTTTAGGAATAAGAGTTTTCTGTGGTTTTACCTCCAATGGCTTATTTTTCTCCACCTGTTACTGCATCAGGATGAAAGCAACACTGCTCACATATATGTGGAGGAAGGAAGTCTTAGCGCCCTACCACCCCTGGATAACAAAATCATAATAACATAAAAACATATTCCAACTTTTCATGTTAAGTAACAAATATCGGTCATGTGCAAGCAATGCATTCAATTCCCTTGGGACACCGTAGCAAGCATGATCACAGATGCAGTTTAAATAAAGCTCCAGCAAGTAACAGTTGCTCCCTTACTTTGAAGGAAGGAAGACCTGTTTGCATGCAGTTGTTTCTCTATGACTCAGTGTGAACCCCACTGTGTGAAGAGAAAAACAAAAGATGCAATCAATATTCAAGATTGAGAGGGCACAAAAGCTAGGGAAGGAGAGAGGGGGAGGAGGATGAAGAGGATGAAGGCCTTCGCTACTGCATTTTTTAAAAGGGTTATATGAACATGATTCTGGAGGCTTCCAGGATAATATAATAGCAGTTCTTTCAAGCTTGCAAAGGGCTACTGCGGACAGGAGCATGGCTAGCATTTCTTTTCACAGATCCAGTATTGGTTTCCAGAGCAGGCGACATCATTCCATTTCCCAGTGATGCGCAGGGTAGCACAGTCCTCATTTGATCCAGCGTTATTGGGTTCACCATTCCCCCAAAAGCTAATGGTGGGAGCAAAAAAGGTTATTGGTCAGAAACCAATCAGCATATGTCATTGTGTAAACTACATTCGGAATTGTGTGCAGAGTCCTGATTGCTCCAAATCAACCATGATATGTAGGGCAATCAACCCAAGAGTCTCCAGATGGGCTGCAACTACAATATAATCAGAGTCCTCAAAGTTCTCAAAAAGGCAAAGAGAGAAGTTAACAAAGAGGAACTGCTTTTATTTCCAGGCACACACATTTATTACTTTGTATAATATATCTAACTTAGGCTCCAGTAACTTTGAGGAGGAAATGAAAATAAAAAAGAAAAGAGGATAAAAAGCAAAATATGCTTCCGTCTGCAAAAAAAAACAAAAAAACCCCTTGATGTCAGTTTCTCAAAAAAAAAAAATCATGCTGACATCAAAACAATTTTTTTCGCAAGAATTTATCATTGTTGAATATGTTTTTCTCCATAAAGTGAAAAATATGCTTACAAATGAGTTTCATGTCAACCCCTTGGGTAGTATTCAATCTCTTCGCCTTTTTGTAAACATTAGTCCTTAAATTTTGAATTATAATAATATATTTTTAACAGGATATACCTAACACAATAGCACAAAAACCAATATATGTCTTGGTTTAAATATGCACGGCAGTCCCTTTTTAATTTCTCTCTCCCCTTTTGGCCTTCAGAGGGCTTAGAAGGCTCAGAAAAGATCTACTATATACTAAAATGTTTATGAAAGCATGGTGGAATAGGAGAGGTTTTTTCGAAAGGATGTGTGTGCCTTCAAGTCCATTTTGACTTCTGGTGATTGCCTGGACAAATCTATGTACTTTTCTTGGCAAGATTTTCAGAAGTACTGTAGTTTACCTTCCTCCTGGAGCTGAGAGACAGAGAGCGTCACTTTGCTCAAAGTAACTCTATATGGCAGAGTGAGTGCCAGTAAGCAAAACAACTGGAGATCAGGTACTTATGGGAACAATCCGGGCAGGATGGGTACCCACAAACATTTACCATGGGATGCCTCCACAACATGCAGGGAGATAAGGAAAAAAAGAAGGTACAAGACAGTGGTGGGTTGCCAATTTTGTTACTACTGGTTTGGGTGTGCTCCCATGTGTGCTTATGATGCACAGAAGCGTCTGAGCAGATGGACAGAGCTTCCCACCACCGCTACTACTGGTTTGGCTGATATGGGACGAACCGGGAGCAACCCACCTATGGTACAAGACCAGTGGTGGGATTCAGCCAGTTCGCACCTATTCGGGAGAACCGGTTGGTAACTTTCTAAGTAGTTCGGAGAACCGATTGTTGGAAGAAATCTCCTTTTGTTTTTTCCCACTTTACAGGGCTAATCCTGTAAGGAAGGCAGGAAGGAAACATTCTAGTGTTGTTTCTAGCCTAATCTTTATTGACCTGCTTACAGAAACTGCTTCTCCGGTTAACCCTTATTATATAGTAACAGCTAAGGCGAAGCACTCATCGACCTGAGTGACCTTGAGTTGGCCAAGTCCACCCAGTCACATGACCACCGAGCCCCACCTACCCAGATGGTCATTAGGGCAGAGAACCGGTTGTTAAATTATTTGAATCCCACCACTGTACAAGACCAACTATATGGCATACCCTGCCATACATTTTGGACACTCCTGGTGTAAGGTATAAGGAACCGTATCATTTGTTGCTGCAGAATGCACCAATGGACAGTTGCGCTATTTTATGGAAGTATAGATACTTCTAGTCTGGAATCTACAAATCTCAGTTTCCAAGATATATTCTCTTCAGATTATCTATGCAAAACACTTTACCACTAAGTGGATTAGAATTAAATTTACTTACGACAAAGATAAAGTTGTATTATCCACCCAGATCCACTGGTTTTCCTTGTGAGCATCACTCAAGCCTATCCAAAACACCTGCTCATGGCCCATATGTTTTACCAAAAAGTTCTACCAGAAGGGGAAGAGAAAAAGGTTATGGCATTGTTTATAAAAAAAAGTAGGACTATGTTCATCATGTACTAGAAGCTTTGATTTATACACATAATCAGGGCATATAGAAAATAAATGTGAATCATTACATTTAGCACCTGTAAAATTTGTAACATTTGTAGCAGCACCTAGTTAGGAATTCCTTTGCCTATGCTCTGGTCTATCAGTGAGACCATTTAGATAGGCAATAAAAGCATGTCTATTCCACATATGTAATGCAAGGTTTTAACTCAGTTCCTTCTGATCTTAAGTTTTAGCAGTTTTGCTACTTTATAGATTTTACTTGGTTTTGCTCTTTGAGGTCCAGAATGGGGAACTGTGACTGTAGGTCACAGGATTGCTCCAGCATACTGCTTACAGCCTCAAAATATGTGAGTACCCCTGCTAGAGCTTCACCAGGCTATTTTTGTGTTTTGGGGAAGGAGGGAAAATAAAGGTAGAAAAAGTGCGTTTTAAGGTCTGCAAAACTTAAAGCACTAATTTTACCCATTAATATTTTTTCCCATTCCCCAAAGCACATCCCAAAAAGCCAAACATTTCAGCTCCACCCACTCTGGTAATAGCATAACATCATTAATCATACCCCTTGTGGTTCTCAGGCTGGGTGGACAAACCATAGTGGATTCGCCCAAGCAAAAAATAAAAAATTCTCACTTCTCTTTTATAGGGTTGCTTATGAGAACTGAAAAACTACATTTAAAAGGTTTAATAAATCAATCATGAAAAATATCACGTAAGCTGAATTGAATTTGAAATGAAAGCTACTTTCAGTATTTAAATAAGAACTGGGCATCTTTGATCAGGTTAACAGCTAGAGTTCTGTAGATATGAATTATATTGTTCAAATATCGCCTTTGGGAACTCAGAACCCCCTCCAATATCTCCCCTTGTTTTGATAAAATCAAAATCAATATGTACCTGTTCTAGCCCACTGTTCAAAATAACCAGGTGAGAATCTTCATTTTCACAAGACTGCTGAGCTATCTTCCAGGGGTTCTTTGCGAAAGAAAACAAGTAGCAGCTGTTTTGATAGGGCAGCCAGTGAGCTGGACAGGTTGTACAGTGTACCTCTGAAATAATCCAAAATTGGGTAGAGGGAGGAGAGCAGAATCAGAGAAAACAGGAGTGCTTTGTAGGACTTCATATCCATCTCAATATGTTAGGTTATGGCTCCAATTGACCCTGGCTAACCTGGAACTATAGGATGGACACAGTGGTGGGTTGCCAATTTTTTTACTACTGGTTCAGGCGATGGAGAGCGAAGGAGACTCCGCTCATCCAGATGGGTGACTGGAGTCTCCTGCCGCTGCTACAACTGGCTTGCCAGATCCGGGCTGAACCGGGAGCAACCTATCTCTGAATGGAGAGCAGAAGAGTTTTTAATCTTAAAGATGGGAAGGCACCATGTTAAAGTATATTTGGTGAAATTTTATTCACTGTATTCTCAGAAAGGAATTCTTTGGATTCATCCATATCTTAACATTTGTTATTGCGAAGATAAACGACAAACTGGAAAACTGGAACATGTGGAAATATTTTTATATGGGGCTTCTCTAGGTCAAGTTTGAAAGTTTCCTTATGCTGCTTGAGTATTTAATTAATTTCATCTGTCCTCTGTTGAAATGACATGTATAAAACTTACAGAAGATGCTAACTTATTATTTCACGGCTACAATGTGTGTTACTACATCTGTGTCTATACAGGTAGTCCTTGATTTATGACCACAATTGACCCCAAAATTTCAGTTGTTAAGCAAGGCAGTTGTTAAGTGAATTTTATCCCTATTTTATGACCTTTCTTGCCACATTTGTTAAATGAATTACTGTAATTGTTAAATTAGTAACCTAGTTGTTAAGTGAGTCTAGCTCCTCCATTGATTTTACTTGTCAGAAAGGTGCAAAAAATGACCCCGGGACACTGCAACCATCATAAATATGAGTTAGTTGCCAAGCATCTGAATGTTGATCACATGATCATGGGGATTCTGCAATTTTGAGTGGTCACTAAACAAATTGTTGCAAATCAAGGACTACTTGTAATACAAAGCAATCCATACATAGCAACTCCTACACTTTGCTATAGATTTGCAATAAAGCGATGTTATATAATCTTTATTACCTAAAATGGAAGAAGAACTTAATGAATAAATTCATAAAACGACTCATGAGAGTTCACTAGAATTAGTATTGAGCAATTTACAAAAAGACACGTCATTCCTTCTTGGCTTGCCCTTTACTTTTTTCAGCACTATTAGGAGATAGGCATCTTTAACTATTCTCTTTTCGCCATCAAAAACATCTCAATTTTGAAAGTGTAGAAATGTGAAAGTAATGGATAAAAACACTGAATTTCACTATTGTATCGGCAGATGATTGAAAGAATGTGGAGGTTGTATTACTACTTATAAGGTTGAAGTCATCAGTTGTTAGCACAAAGCATCTGCTTGGGATGATTTTGTAATTGGGATGTAATTGGGATATTTTTATAGATACTAGATCCATGATTTTAACCACCATTCACAAGTTACTCTAAATTTGCCCCTGCTTTGCCTGGTCAAAGCTATTGTGGGCTTGTCCAAGCAAAACAGGTATGAGTTGTGACAACCCTTTAATTTTTTCTAGACAAGTCTGATCAGATTATTATTACCCTGCTTTGTTGCACAGTCAGTCAAATGTTTAGACTGGAAAACAGTGATATTTTCATATCTGTGATATGGAAGGGAGAGAAAGAATGATATGTGCTTTGGAGCTCTGTGGCCATAGGTGTCACAAGGAACAAACAGAAGTCAAACACCCAGCAGGAAAAGCCAAAATCCTGCTAAAGAAGAGGCCATGGAAAAAGAGGCAGCATCTGGGAAAATAAGGTGACACTTGGATGAGGCTTCCTTAGATGAGCTTTTCACGCAATCCAGCAGTGGTACGTACTGGTATGGGTGTACCGGTGCCTGCGGGGAGCACCAGGTACCGTTCCAGTACGGTGCTCCAGAGGGTCCACCCGCCCGCCCCCTGTCTTTACCTGTATTTGACCCAACTGAGCCATTTGCGCATGTGTAGGGAGCATACGGTGCCTGCACGACACTCCGCTGAGCAGCTGGAGAGTCACGAGCGATAGGTATGCACACATGCACAGCGTGCGTGCACGTGGTGGATGCCCAGCCCCATCACAGCGTACTGGTTGCATCGGGATCCGGAACCCACCACTGCAATGCCGTGACCCGACAAAAGCGCGAATGTCATAAGCGCGCCGACAACACCGCGTCGCTAAAACCGCGATGTCAAAAGCGCGCCGACAGAAGCGCGATTTAATTTAAGGTAAGGTTTAGGGTTAGGTTTAGGGTTAGGTTTAGGGTTAGGTTTAGGGTTAGGTTTAGGGTTAGGTTTAGGGTTAGGTTTAGGGTTAGGTTTAGGGTTAGGTTTAGGGTTAGGTTTAGGGTTAGGTTTAGGGTTAGGTTTAGGGTTAGGTTTAGGGTTACGTTACAGCGCGCTTCTGTCGGCGCGCTTTTTTCGGCACGCTTTAGGGCTCATTTGTCGCTCATTCGTCGTGCGGTTTTGTCACCGCACTTTAGTCACCGCGGTTTAGTCAGGCGCGCTTTTGTTGTGCGCGCATTTGTGGTGGAACCCTGCAATGCAGCTCTCACCATCATCTCTGAGAGAGTCACAGAAAAATGTAGCCTGGGATTTCTACTTAGTTCTCAACACTACAAAGTCTTCTTTCCATTAATCTGATTAATTTCTTTTAAACAAAATCAGCCAATAGCCATCACTATATCCATATCCTATATTAATAAAATGTGAAACGGTAAAATTAAAGGGCTGATAAGGAGCAACACTAGTACTAGAACATATATTTCTTCTTTTTTTTTCAAACTGGGAGAAAAGAAGAGTGGGATAGAAGTGCAATACAATCATAGTTGTAGTTGAAGAGAGCCACAAAGATTACCTTGCAGAAACTGCTATGAACATTAGCAAAAACATTTTTAAGCCCAGGAAATGAAGAAAACATAAAAAATATCTCAAATTTAACTCCTGGGGTTTAAGAGGGAGGGACGAAAAAGCCCAGCCAAGCTTTCAAGATATTAACTCACTCACTGGTTTTAGTTTAACAACTAAAAGGAAGAGCCCTTTGGGAAGTCTCTTCTCTCCTTATCTGATTTAGTCTCTGTGGATTAAAAATGTTTTTGAACAGCTATTGACAGCTAGCTGTGGGATTGCATTGCGATTTGGAGAGAGCCATTTACCTGTGAGCAGAAAAGACTACACTGGCTAGTGAAGAAATAATAATAATAACAACAATAATAACAGAGGGAAATCCTTCTCCTTATTTTATTTTTATTTTTTGTGGATTTAAAACACTTTGAAAGAAAAAAAAGGGGAGGAGTGAGAGTTACAGCCGCAGTGTGACCTTGGATTCTCTTCCACAGATGTAGATAGTTGCAGTCAAAATAATATTGCAAAGGCTGTGGGAGCTGCCTTTGCAATATTGTTTTGACTGCAACTATCCTATCTACAGCTGTGGAAGAGAAAAACGTGGACTGGACTGGATTAATTTTAAAATTGAGTAACAGAATTTGGAAGACCCTAACTTTGCCACTAAATGTGGTATAACCCCAAAATTTGAAAATCTGTTAAAATAATTAAACTTGCAAAATGGAGATGTGGATGTATGATGAATTATTTGTGATGTTGAAAAGCACACGTGAAACATTAAGTGGTAAAGTAAAGCTAGGAACTGAAAGGGGATATACAGAAGAACAAATAGGAGAAGAGGGGGTAAAAATAGGAGAAGATAAGGTGGAAAAAAGACGAATTGAAAATAAAATGCAGATATAAGATTTCACTGGGATTTACAGTCACAAAGGTGCAGTGCAGTACCCGTAAAGGTGCTGTACATAAAGTGGGAGATCGCCCAAAAAAGAAACCACAAAATAGTAAGGAAAGGAGGGGAACAGGAAAAACCCTGGGGGAAATTACTAGAATAATAAAAGTAAATATGCTGAAGAAAAGATACAATTACCACAAAAATAGGGGAAAGAAAAAGAAGAAATTAGGGGAAAGGGGGGAAGAAAGAAAAAAATTAAAACTGGGATTTTAGGGATCCCAAGAGAAAATGGTTAAAAGAGAAAGAAAGGGAAAAAGAGTTATATTAGTAGACTAAAGAGAATAGTAGTAAGATTGTTATTGTTATGTAATTAATTAAGAAATAAAGAAATGATTGTATATAGTTAGTGGTAGAAAAAAATTGCAAGAAATGCTCTCTATGCTTAAATTGAATTAGAGGATGTATGATATTTATAGCAAAATATACCAATGGAGAAAATAAGAAATGAACATTTGGTGTAACGTTGAAGGGGCAAGTGAAGATATTGTTTACGTATTAAGAAAAAATAACTATAAAGTTGAAAAATAATGGAAGAGAATAATTTGGCTGAAAGCGAAAACAAAACTATGATGTAAAAAAGACTGTGTAATTGAGAGGAAGTAAAAGAAAAGACCCAGACAACTCTTTGTTCCTATAATATGTATAATTTGTATTAAAAAATAAAAAACCTTGAACGGGGGGAAAAAAGATATTCACTCATTCATTCATTCAAATTTCTATAGTCGCCCTTCTCAGTCAATGACTCTGGGCACCTTGCATTTCAAAGATTATTTTGCTATAGTCTATCAATAGAGCAGAGTTCCAGTTATTCTTGTAGAACCTGTTTCCTGTCTTGGTTTTCCTTAAAGGGCTGACAGCAGCCCGCAAACCCATTCTGTGGCTATAAACCACTCACCCGTGAAGTTACGTACTGCGTCCAGGATCTGCATCACATCTTCTGCAATTCTAGCATTGTCTCTTTTGAGCTCTTCCAGTGTTTCTAACACAGGACTCAAATGGCAGTTCTTTGCCAAATCAGCTATGAGAAGCAGAGAAGACCCCCAGATGTAGCAAATAAATGTGACAGTGACACCCTAGAAAATGCTTCCTCCACATATTCCTATGTTTTTCTGGTTTGCACCTTTGTTAAAAAGAACAATTTGTTGGAACAGATTAAATGTCCAGAGACTCTAGCCCAATATTCTGTTTTCACACTGGTTAGCCAGATGCATATAGGGAACATGGCATGAGGATAACACACTCTTCATATTATAGTATATGTTGCAAGGCTTGATGTAGCATATCTAGCACTATACCACAATACTGTTTTGATTACTAGTTCAGAGTCTGTACATAAGCATATACACCAACACAGAAACACACACACACACACACACAATCTACAGTTGATCTTATTTAATGTATCTGTTATAAGCTTTATTATTTTTATGTAATTCCAGGAATTTCCACCCATTTCCTGGAATCACATAAAAATAATATCCAATATAATAATATCACATAAAATAAAGACAGCTCACAAAATGCTAAAGACAAATAATGGATGATAAAACTGATGAGTAAACTAAGAAAAAAAGTTCCTTGTAATATGTATTTAGGATCCTGTTCAAAGTGCTTGAAAGAATAATGGCTATTCATATACTTCTGGTCTGAATTCACGATGTTAGTGATACTTTTGAAGTCTAAATGGTTTTGTACCTAATAAATTAGTTGGCTGAATAGCTATAGTGTTTGTTAATGGCTCTATCTCAGTTTGTAAGGAAGAATTGAATGCCATGTCACAGGACTCTCTCCAGGCTCCTGGACATTTTTATATTGCAACAATATGGTTGAAATAGTTGAGGGATCATTTGCTCATTCATTCATTCATTCATTCATTCATTCATTCATTCATTCGATAGTTGCCCATCTTATTAATTGTGATTCTGAATGGTATATATAAGATTTAAACCATCAGAAACAACAACAAAAAACAAAAAATGGCAATAATAGAGTAATAACATATTAATGCCCAAGGACAATCTTACAGATCTCTTAGGAGGTATCTGATTTTGATTAAAAGTCTGCATACATATGGCAGAGATGTCAGCATGCGAATCCCTTTAAGTAAATGCTCAAGAATAGCATGCAAATACAATGCATAATATGAGAGTGTATCTAAGAGGTCATTTACCTCAATCCCCAGCCCCATAAGAATGATACCACTTACCTTTGAAAGTGCTTACATTTCCACACACTTGTCTGATATCGTTAGCAATTTCTGTTTTGAATTCATCCAATTTCCCAGAGTCTGAAATTCAGTTTTGTCATTACAAGTAAGAAGTAAAAGATGCCACTCTAATCAACAATGAATTTTATTATAACAGTTCAGAACATCCTTTCAAATAGCTAAGCCTGCCACTCTGTTTAAGCTTCAAGGGTTGCTTGTACATTTTAGTACAAAATTTCATGTCCTGAACTATCTTGTAAAGTGCATTAAAAAAACTAAAGCCAAACATTCTGGGAAATAAGATTAAATGAGATTTAGAAAATACTGCTAAAACAAAGCTGAGGAAGCCAATGAAATATTAGAAACCCTATTTAAAATATTACAATCTTAACACATAACTTGAAGTTTGAAAGCAAGTATGGAAAATGCAGCAATGGCCAAGTGGGTGGAAAAGACTGGTTTTTATTCCAGAATCAAAAAAACTGTAATACAAAAGATTGCTAACAATATCTTACTTAATGAAAAAAATTGAATCTAAGCTCATGACTTTGTCTACTAATAAACAATGGTAAACAGTGATGTTTTCATGCTTGTCACAACCAAATGCCACTTGTTGTGTCCAACAACTCTACATTTTGTTATTTGTTTCCACATTACAGACTGTAAGGCAGGGCTTTCTGAGAAAGGCTAATGATTCCTTCCTACATCCTTTCAGGAATGAAGCAAGATTTGAATGAGGAACCTCCCAATTAGTAGCTCAGCATTTAGCAAGATCTTCACTGATACATATGGCGTTATTCACTAACACTGGGGCTGTAGCAAATGTGATTTGTTACTGTAATATTAACCACCCACAATGTCTGGGTGGCTCTAGAAAATGCTACAAGTCATAAATGGGGGGATGGCTTGGGTCACTCCAGTACATAAGAACTTGTTTTTTTTGTCTACTTCCCCTTCATTTTCATGCAACTGCAAACTAAATTCACATAATTAGAGGAACCGTAGAAATGCTGTTCAGCTCAGACTATGATTCAGAAAAGGACTTGCTCCCCTGACTGAGATCTATATGGAGTATCCACATCTACCGTAACTTTATATATTCCAAATTATATGGGAATCAATAAAAAGGGGGCAACATATAGCAATAGCACTTAGGCTTATATACCGCTTCACAGTGCTTTACAGCCCTCTCTAAGCGGTTTACAGAGTGAGCGTATTTCCTGAAACAAGCTGAGTCCTCATTTTACTAACCTCAGAAGGATGGAAGGCTGAGTCAACTTTGAACCTCCAGAGATTCAATCTGCCAAACTGCTGGCAGCTGGTGATCAGCAGATGTAGTCTGCAGTACTGCAGTCTAACCACTGCGCCACTGCAGCTCATATATAATTGTGGATTGCTAATCCCTGCAGATAAAAGGTCTCCATCTTGTAAACCTTTCAATCTTCATGCTTGCTGTTTTCTGGTGTTTTTTTCAAAATGCAGTTAACTTTATTTATATATGTATTTTGAAATGTAATACAGTACTACAGGATTCTTCACAACAAAAAAGGGAAAGGGAATTGGGTCAAACAATTTGTTCAAGTGGTATAAGAGAATGACTTACTGTTACATAATAATGATAATTCTCTGTTCTGTTTGTTGATATCTTTGGAGGCTTCTGAATCTAGACAGAAGGAAAATCTATTAGTTTGAATATTGAGCGTTTTCTCTGCTTTGCACACTTCTAGCAAGGGTACTCAAATGTAGCCATAAAAATGGCCTTAAAATGAAATGAATGAGCCATCACTGATTACTCCACATTCTTCAACAATTTCTTCCAAAAGGAAGATTTGTTTCTCAATTTTGAGAGGGAGCTTTCAAATGAACAAATAACAAAATAAACAAATATGACTGAACGTTTTTAATGACAAAAAAGGTTTTTTTCAGCCTTCTACCTTAGAGATCTTTCATAATAGAGATCACAGCTGATGGGTTTTTTGAAACACCTGTCTTTGGAAATGTGCATTCAGCATCATAGACAATTTTGGGAAATAAAGAAAACTGTTTATTTAAAACAATTGGGACAAGATTGTGCAAGAAACTCGTGTTTTGGCTTCACTTTGTAATTCAGATCAGTAAGGATTTGGTATACTGAGTAAACAAACTCATATGTAATTTTGATGCAATTACAGGACTGTCTAACTATTGGAGTGCAAATCACACAGAACCAGATTTACAAGTCGTGTATTTTTTCCATTAGTAGTCAGAATGAGAAAGCCATGATCTTTACTTTATGTATCAAGCTATGCAGTCTTGTGTCTGTTTACACACTCTCAGAGACAGTTTCTTTTCTGGCAATAGCTTCTAGGGTCTGTATTGAGCTTTACAGTATGCTCTGATAGCTGTCTGAATTAAAAATATTTATCAGTTTCATACTACTGGCTGGAAAAGCAAGGAATTTCTGTTCTAGATCCAGGAGATTAACAGTCTTGTCTGAATCTTGGTCATCCATTCATTTATGAATAGCTAGATGAATAAATGAAATATTTAATCCTTCATGTACAGCAAATCTCAAGCTCTTGTATATTTGATTGATTACATAATATCATAAATAAAAATGACATAAAGACTAATTAATTGGAACAAAACTGCAAACATATATCAGTCAACTTTTTTTTATGTATCAACAGAAGAAACGTTGGCATTAAGAACAAAGCAACTGCTAATTCTATTATTTAATTTCTTGTTAACAAAAGTTACCAAATTGTTTTAAAGATGGCCAAAATTAAAATAGCATCAAAATAATTAAAATATACGGTATAGGGGTATGTGATACAAAATAAATCATGACAAGTTATTCTTGGTCTCTTTTGCTTTCCAATTAAATAATGAGAGCAATTAGTGACTCTCATAAGCATTTTGTATGAAGGCAAAAATAAGGATAGCTCAGTCTTTTATCTTAACATACACACAGCAACATATTTTAACATAAACTAATTATGCAATTAAAGGCCAAAATTAAAATAGCATCAAAATAATTAAAATATACAGTAAAGGAGTATGTGATACAAAATAAATCGTGAGAAGTTATTCTTGGTCTCTTTTGCTCTCCAATTAAATAATAAGAACAATTAGTTACTCTCATAAGCATTTTGTATGAAGGCAAAGATAAGGGATAGCTCAGTCTTTTATCTTAACATACATACACCAACATATTTTAACATAAACTAATTATGTAATTACTATTATGTGAATATAACTCCCTATCCACAATCAGTATCAATTTCCAGAAGGAATAACTGTGTTAAATGGTTGCAGCAAAAATAACATTTTGTGACATCTTGAATACTTACTAAAGCCAGAGACATAAATGTTTCAATAAGGGAGAATATCAGTAGCTCAGAATTGAAATGAGGGGTTCTTGGTGCTGTCTGAGCTTGGTTGTTTCTTACAGGTAAAACTAGGTAAAATCATCACCAAGCTCAGAGAGCACCTCACATAAATATTTATTGACATAATATGTGGTAGTTTTTAAGATGCTCACATTGTCTTGAGATACACTTTACACATTTAAATAGAAGTTTCTCACATCAATATCCTATTTTCTGTTGTTGCTATCTCTAATCCCAGGATATGCCAAATTGATAATATCTTCCCATGGAAAATTGCTTCTTTCTTATCAAACTTACCATTTCTGAGGCTCTGGAAGGAAAGAGCTAGGAGTAGCACAAAGGCAATGCCCATCGTGACCCATAATAGAATATGCTTCCTATTCCTGAACCAAACAGTATGATCTAAGAAATAATCAATTCGAAAAAGATGAGAATTAGTAATAGACAAAGTTGATCAAAAGGAGAAATAGGGAAAAGGCAGCCATGGCTATCAAAAATTTAATCTGTTCTAATCTAAAGATTTGAGTGTTTATTCAGATAAAACTATTTGGTTTGTTCAAAAGTTGACCATGAGTTACACTTAACTTTAGTATCTATTAACTATGTAGACTTTATACAATGTTATTTCTCTTGGATTGAAAACTCAATCTAAATAGCCATCAAATTAGAAACTTTCCAAACAAATATATATATATATTTCCCTTCCCCAAACGTGCAGCAGTTTCTTAAAACATATAGATCTTAGCATTTAATGACCATACACACAAAGATAAAAAAAACAAATTTCTATGATTCTAAGAAACAAAAAATTAAATAATACTTCTCAAATCAAATGAACAAAGATAGGTCTGATTATGGGAATTGTTTAATTTTTTTCTTCCTCAGTTGGCTCAGAATCAATTATCAAAATACTGTACTTCCTATAACACCAGCCTAAATGGCCTTCATCTTTTTTTACTAATTATGTTAGAATTAATTGCAATAGAGGCTAAACAAAAAATAATTAATCTCTTCCAAAGATATTTTCTTCCCCTTCATACCTCTTCTTCTAGGTGTCTGAAGTTCTTCCTCCATTATTAATCTTCTTGTCCCGAATGAGTGACAAGAAATTTCCTCTTTTTTGTTTCTGCAAGAAATTGCTCTAATATGTTGCATTGTTGCATAAACCTCTTCTAGAAGTGTTTCTAAGAAAGCAGTGCTCATCATCTAAGCATATTTACCATGCCCTGCTTTGTAAGGCAAAGTGTCAAAGTTGGTCATTTCACAGGACAGTAGCCTACAGTAGCCATTTTAGGCAGCTGATTTTGGGTGCAATGAAAGGGCAAATAAATATGACTTATTTCTTTTCATAAAAATGGAGGTTAATTTTGAAGGATGAGTAATGAAAGACTTCTTTGGAAAAACACCTGGAACTTTCTGAAGTAAAAGATATTTGTTTGTTTGTTTATTGAGGGAGGTCTGCTACATGTGAAAAAACTATTATGAAACAGACAAAATAGAGAGGGCAGAGAGGCATCACATTAAAAATAAAGGTACATATTGTCAAATTGTGGCCTAGAGCTACAAAAGTTAGACCATGAGAAAAGCTGAAAATTGATGCTTTTCAATTATGTTGGATAATATGTTTGAAAACATCTTGAACTGCAAGAACAAATTAATTTAGTACCAGATGAAATAAAATCCAATTGCTTGCTGGAAGCACATGGTTAAAACTTCACTGGAAAGGACCTTGATGCTTGGAAAAATTTAAGGCAATTAAAAAAGAAGTCACCAAGGCATAAGGTGATTCATTATTCTCACTGTTGATACAAGTATGTGCTTACAAGCATTCATGAAGCAATTATTTAAAAGACTGTAACCTAGAGAGGACTAAATTTTTAGGTAGAAAAAAGATTAACAAACCTGGCAAACAGCAAACCTGTTAGAACTTTCACAAAATTCTAACAGTGAAAATACTGAAGAAGACTTTTGAAGAATGGAATCAAAAAATATTACCCACAGTAACAACTATATCAGTAATGGCATCTCTTTCTATAGATAGACTATGTCCAAAAGATGTTATTGACGTAATAATGTAGAACAATTTTTCACTGACAAGATAGAGATGACATTGAAAGTGGATTTATAACTACAGTAGAATCTCTTGTCATGAATGCTTCTGATGACCAAATCAGGTTCCAACCAAAAAAATCACAGTATTTTTTTTCATGGCCGATTTTTTTATAAGTGCCAAATTTTCAAAATTAGGTTCAGGTCACAACCAAATTGGTTTGCGACCAAAGTTATGGAACTAATTATGGTTGTGACCAGAAGTTCTACTGTAACAGGTCAAGGGAATAGTTTGAAAAAAGGTTGCTTTACTGGACCTAGAAAAGAAATTGATTAAGGTTTTACGATTAAAAAAAAATGTAACTGACTAACCAGTGTGTGATCTGGATAATTTGTCCTACTGTTGTTAAACTTGTTAAACTCATGAAGAATTCTATGTGATGGGATAAAGAAGAAGAGATGAAGACAAATCATATCTTACAGTAATATTTGAATGAACTGAAGTTTAAGATTGTTAGAAACAAAAGGGAGGCATATAACATTGATCTTTTAAATCAAGATTAAACAAGATATTTAGTTACCTCTAGCAACCCTTACAGACTTTCTTCTGACATTAGGACTGAAAAGGTGATGTTTTATGGGTTTGTTTATTGATACAGATGGGTTATGGGATGAAGAGATAAATGTTTGTAACCTTAGAGGGGAATAAAGAATAACTGAATTTGTTTATACTTGTGATGAAGATTGGAAATGATCTCTAGATGTATTTATTTTCTATGTCATTATATTCCTACTCTCTTTTTCTTCTCCCTTTCTCTCTCTCCCTTTCTCTTTCTCCTTGCATGTTTTACCTCTTTCTATTCTCTTTTCCTTAAGCTTAGTTTGCGTTTGATTTTGTTATTACAATCAAAATTCTTATATATGTATGTATGTCCTGAAGAATTCTGAGTAATGAATGATTGGAATATCTGCATTAAGAAATTATTTTTACTGGGAAAAATTTGACTTTAAAATAATCAATAAATATACCTATATTAATGTTTCCCTTGGAAGTAGCCTTAGGCTGCATGGAATATTTTAATATCTGTTTTTAATTTTTATATGTTCCCCCTTCCTGCCTTTACCTGTAAGCCGCCCTGAGTCTCTCGAGAGTGGGCGGCATACAAATCCTAATAAACAGAAACAGAAACAGAAACAGAATATTCCTTTTCATATTAAAATATAAAAGAGTCACCACCCATTCTGGGAAATGTAATTGGTAAAGGATGCTTTTAGTGAAAAATTAAAGAGACACTTTAAAGTGTTTAAATTTAAATACATTTAATCCTTCATGGCCAATGAACTAATTATAAATAAGATTCAATGAGTAGGAAATATTCTACTGGAAAAGTTCAGAGTGTTGGTTTCAAGCACGATGTGTTACTAGCCTTGATCAACCTATTGCCCATTTCTCTCTTAAATTCTCTGTGTTTGACATTAGATTTTGTTTAGACTGTGATTCCATTGAACATATAGAATTTTATTTTCATGTGGGCAGGAGTATGAAGCTAGAGTCATATTACTACTACAGATCATGTTTACTTGCCCCTCCTATCTGTCCAAACCAAGGCATTCCACTAGAAAAGAGAATAACAAAGGCTGCAACTGTTTCCAGGGGGAAATCTTGTTTTCTTTCCAGGGGTGGGTTCCTATCTGTGTTGGTACCGGTTCACTGTGCACACGTGTCAGACACACGCTGCACACGTGTGCACAGTTCACTGTAAATTGTTCTGCGCATGCGCAAAGATCATGAAAAACTAATAGAAAACATGCTGGAACTGGCAGCAGAGATCAGGGAACCGGTTCAGGGGCTGTCGGTTCTGCGACCCAGGCCAAATTACACTATCGGTTCACCTGAACCGGTGCGAATCGGTAGAAATCCACCTCCGCTTCTTTCTCATCAGAATTTCTTGATGCAATGAATGCAAAAAAAAAAAAAAAAAATTAAGCAACAATAAAACAAACATTCCAGAGGACAACAAATGGGTACAGATTCAATTTCATAACAGCAACCTTTGTTTTCTGCAGAAGACAGAAGAAGCATAGCTAAAGGATTAAGGAACTCTGTATTAAGGTCAATATTCCTCCTTCCCAAGCCTTTTCTGCTACTTGTATTCATCTGCTTGCTTAGCTATACCACTTCTTCTTTAGTATCACTGTATAGTGCGGAAGAGGTGATTGGAATCATCCTCATTATTATATTTCCCCAGAGAGGAAAATATATTTTCTGTCTCAAGTACAAAAGTAACTTGGGTCAGTCAGCAAAATTTCTTGGATTGGTTCTCACCAGCTAGAGGTTTCTGTGCTTATTACACAAGAAAGATTCTGCAGAATCATTGAAATGGTATATTAATAGATACACCAAAGGTGTATGAAAAAGGGATAGAAATCCTTATAGCTATGAAAGAGAGAACAGAAAACAATTGTTTAATAACTTTTGGCTCATTTGGTTTAGTAAAGGAGTATCATCTCATTGAAATGTTTCAACAGACTATGATTTGACATTTGATAACTCTTGAAATAAAATTAGAATAGTGGGGTTTGGATTCCTTGCTCTGAGCAAGGTAAAGGTAAAGGTAACACATATGTGCTAGTCATTCCCGACTGTAGGGGGCGGTGCTCATCTCCGTTTCAAAGCCAAAGAGCCAGCACTGTCCGAAGATGTCTCCGTGGTCATGTGGCCAGCATGACAAAATGGCAAAGGTGCATGGAATGCTGTTACCTTCCCATCAAAGGTGGCCCCTATTTTTCTACTTGCATTTTTGCATGCTTTCAAACTTCTAGGTTGGCAGAATCTGGGACAAGTAATGGAAGCTCACTCCATTATGTGGCACCAGGGATTAGAACTGCTGAATTGCCAACTTTTCTGATTGACAAGATCAGGGTCTTAGCCACTGAGCCACCACAAATCTTGCTCTGAGCAAAGCAAACAGTAAAAGAAGAGACTTTCTTCCTGTTTTCCCTAAGCTGGTGCCAGCCAGAGGTATCAGTATTAAGTCCCGTAATTTCTAGCCAACTTGCAAGTTGACACTGAATGAAATTTGAGGAAACTTTTCTAATCGTCAGAATGCTCTGCTTTGTGAGCTTTTTTTCTGAAGTATGTTTTTAATCACTAATAGTTGATTTCAAATTTTAATTAGATGCTATAATTACTATTTTCATGAAGCAGAAGGAGAGGAACAATGATATATTTTGGATATTTTTAACTGATACAGCCTCTTTTGCAGAATACAATTTGGTGCAGTAACAAGACCACCTAAGAGATTAAGTCTCTTTCCCATTCACATCTTTATTGTCCTGTATGTATATTTGTTATTCTTCATTCTTATTTATAATTATAAATTATGCTGGCATAATTCCAATGATGAAATGGATCTACAGCACTAATGTATCTTAATGCTCATCTTAGGATATATTGCAAAGTCATTTTCAGAATCTTGAGCCACTCCCACCAACACAAATTTCAAAATAGTGTCATATTTGGAGTCTATTCCTGGAATGACTATTTTCACAGATGAAAAAATAAGTTTATAAATAAGAGTAAATAAAATACAAACTATGCCCAAGGCTATGGCTTACTCCCAAGAATACTATAGCCTGGTTTTAAAGAAGATAGATATACCAGTATTGAGTTTTTAATGTCAGTTGTGAATGTAACATCCATAGTTACTGCTGTGCAGAAAGAGATGGCAAAACCCATCTGCCGTGCAACTTCATAGTATGCAGAATACACTACAATAGCGATTGAGCAATACACACTGCTCAAAACTTACAGGAAACGGAAACTTAAAGGGGAGACATCCCAAACATGCTTTTTCAAGGACAACTGGACTTTCTTGTTTTTCTTTGAAGACATTTCACTTCTCATCCAAGAAGCTTATTCAGCCCTGGCTGGTTTTAGTGGGGAATGGAAGGGTGTATATTCCTTGCAGACAGCTTGGTCATTTGCATTCTTTCAGAGAACTGTTGAGGCCACTTGGAGGTTTATCGGTGTCCTCGGGGTCAGCTGAGTGGTGCAAATGGGTCTGACTCTGGAGGCTTCTTGGAACTGCTGAAAGGATGGTGCTATAGACTGGAGATAGATGATGTTGTAATCAACCCCCCTTTGTTGAGAGAGATTTGTTCAATTTTGATATAGATGGCCTCTTTGATCCCTCTTTCAAACCAGTGGTTCTGTCAATCCAAACCAGCAGTCCATCTGTGTTTAAAAAACAAAGGCCATTCTTTCGAAGATAGCAAAGTTTACATTTTAGACAGAGAGGACCACCTCTCTCCCAACAGAGGGGGAGGGATAGGATATCATCTATATCCAGCCTACAACACAAATCTTTCAGCAGTTCCAAAAAGGTTCCATACTCATTTTTACTACTCAGGTGATCCTGAGGATAAAGATAAACCTCTAAGTTTACAAACCGAAGCCAAAAGATGCAAATGACCAGCTGTCTGCAAGGAATATACACCCTTCCATTCCCCACTAACCAGCCAGAGTTGAAGAAGCTTCTTGGATGAGAAGAGAAATGTCTTCAAAGAAAAACAAGAAAGTCCAGTTGCCTCTTGAAAAACAACTTTAGGACAACCATGACCTGGAGAATCTTTATAGACATTAAAGGGGAAACAGAGGTTGTGAGTCAAAATATCTATGCAAATCTGTTGATAACAACTTTTATATGCTAAGCAAACCATTTAGCATTTGTACTGTTTTAGCACTAATGATAAAGAGGAAGTCTACAAGTTATTAAAATACAAAAGGACCAGCAAGATTTTTTGTTATTTTATTTTAAAGCTAGCTGTTGTGCTGGCATATATGTGTACTTCAGTGCTTGAACTTTGCATATATAATTTTAACTTTATTTGTATAGATATATTCTTATACCAAGAATGTATAAAGATTGATGTCAGTCCCACTAAGCAGACTTGACCAGGAAATCAATTGCATAAGAAGCTAAAACTACTTTTCTTGGGATTGGCTATAATAACAGAATTTTGAAAGATGAAACATGCTGTATCTCCTCCTCCTTCCTATAGTTCAGCAAATTTGGAAAATGTCTGCCTTAGCCACTTCCAAATGTTACCTTGTTGCTCTACCAGTTTTTTAAAATATTTTGCCTGGATAATGTTTCTTGCATATTTCTATGAAGATTGTATTTCTTATTTTCGACAGTATGTATATCTCTATCTATAAACTAATAAATGATGGAATTGTGTTGATTGGGATTAGTGAATATCTTGTAAAAAAAATCAACATTACACATGAATGTACAAATCTGCTACAATGAAATTGATGAAGACATCAAAGAATGCCATGGCAAACTGTAAAATGAACTAGATGCCACATCAAGAAGAAAAAGTTATTTGGAAAAACAGAAATTGAAGCAAAGATGGAAACTAGAATGATAGCAAGATTTGGATTGGATAAACATAGTCATGAAGAAGAAAAGCAAACTATTTGTTCATTGGCTACATTTCTTCAATATAAACTACAGATTCAGTACATAGGCATCATCTGATAACAGAATCAAGCAAACTACACAAACTCTTATTGTTTGAGTTCTGACTTTCCTATAAGTGGTTTATATGTTGGCAGCTATATGCTGGAATTGGATGTTGACTTATTCCTTATTATATGGTCTGTCGTGATAATATGTCTGGATACTCACTGGGGTAGAGAAGCTGTTTTATTGAAATCAATGGGAAGAAAACTCTTACAGCTTGGCTCTGAATTAAAGGAGTATAAATGATGTCATAAGTATGTTCTATTCTCTGTGTCCCTGTTTCAGCTCCATTGTGGGCACACATAAGGTAGACATTCCCCTCGCGCATACATGCTACTCATTCCCGATTCTAGGGGGCGGTGCTCATCTCCATTTCAAAGCTGAAGAGCCAGGGCTGTCCAAAGACGTCTCCATGGTCATGTGGATGGCATGACTAAATGTTGAAGGCACATGGAACACTGTTATCGTCCCACCAAAGGTGATTCCTATTTTTTTACTTGCATTTTTACATGATTTTGAACTGCTAGGTTGGCAGAAGCTGGGACAAGTAATGGGAGCTCACTCCGTTACACAGCGCTAGGGATTCGAATCGCCAAACTGCTGACCTTTCTGATTGACAAGCCCAGCATCTTAGCTACTGAGCCACCGCATCCCCAGGCACACATAGTGAGTCCCTAAAAAGAAGATGAGATGTGAATGGATAATTGAATGAAAGAAAAGGATTTTGCATGACTCTCAGCCATGTCTCAAATATGGAACAGCACTTTTACTTAGAAATCATAGCTGAGACAGGATACGCAACACTGACTTGAAATATTTCCCAGGGTCATTCAAGTATAGTTGTGCTGAAATCAGAATATGGATTCAAGGCTTTGCAATGCTTCAACAATGGATGGGTAATGCTAAGAAGTTTCTAGTGGAGATTCTGCCAAAGTCATTGTTGCCTAACAGGGGAATGTAGTAAATGTCTTTGAAAGTTTATAGGGCTTTTATAGAAAGGAAATAACAAAACTTATGGGTAGATTGCTCTATCTGATATTGAAACAGTTAAATTATTGCTTATAAAAGTAATGATAGTACATGCAAAGAAGGTAATAAAAAGGTTCTCCTTTATGCACTGTAAATATGAAAGCAAAAAGAGTTAAACTGATTTGGGAAAAGGGTTGTAGTCCCTAGTATCTGTAAACAGCTTGCTAAAATTATTAGTATTTCTCTGATTTGAGACAGAGTAAGAATTTGCTTAAAGCCTCACAATGAATCCATGCCAAAGATAGGAGTCAAGCAAGAATCTTCAAGTCCAACTTGGTTCTAATTGGTTTGGCAGAGATTAGATACCAGAAGAGCTGAACTACATTTCTCTGAGCTACAGCTATTAGGAAGTGTGGTGCACCATCTACAGGGTACTGATAGCTAACTACATTTGAGTGACTTGATTCTGATAAAATTCTTTGATGGTATCATATTAGTTTATTTTAATTTCCCACAAGTCTCTTGTATACAGACATTACTAAGGGTAGCAATTGAGAAGATGCTCAATTGTTGTCTCTCCTAACAGCTGTCATTTCACAGCTGCCCATTGTTAAGTGCAAGAATGTGATTGGGCAGCTCAATTCCGTAGTACTTCATGAATGCCTCCATAGGAAACAAATATTGTGACTCAACGGTGTTGAATCAGAAAAGCCATTGCTTGAATAGTATCCAAAGTAGATATTTATGTTCTGCCAAATGGCTTTTTCTTCTACCTAGTAAAGATGCATTAATTTCTATGTCTATGTTTAAATTTGGTTCTCTTCCAGAAGTAAAAGAAGACTAGCTTCCAACTTTCAAAAGCAAGTTGTACTTGGTGAAGAACCTTCAATCGATAGCTGACTGTTGTGGCCCAGCAGGATCCAGTTGAGCTGCTGATGGACTCAGATAGCGAGGAACCATATGAGTTTGCCATGGAAGATATGGAGGACCCTGGGTAGGGTTCAGACTCAGAGCAGGAACCAGAGAGACTGGTAGGCCAGCAGGAGGCGCCTGAGGCATGGAGCAATGGGGAAGATGAGAGAGAGTTTGTCTCTGATGCTAGAGTGCATCAAGCTGAGAAACGGAAGCAGCAACTCCATAGGCAGTCTCATAGATGATAATTACGCACAGGTGGTTGTACCTGGGCCCCTCCCAAGAGGGTTTATAAGGAAGGGCGTTGGGAGGGGACATTTGTAGGAAAAAAATGTTCGAACTACTCTTGAAGAAATCTGATTTCTAGTCGTGTCTTGTGGAATTATCTGCATTGCTTTCTTGGAGCTTCTGGGTTGCTGCCAACCAATTATCTTGAATGTGAGTTTGCCTGGGCCTTCAGCCAAAGGACTGGTTATCGCATTCATTAAATAGTGACAAACAGTGAAGCCTGTGTTCTGGTTTATTCACAGGCCGTGGTGGTGGTCAGAACAGTTTGTTTCCTGCCCTAAAACAAAAGCTGTAAATATAATCACCATGGAGCAGCTACATGCCGAAAACGCCCAACTTGCACAGCAGTTGGCCTTGCTGGCTGGCCAGATAGCTCAGCTTCAAGAGCATGCTACCCCCCCCCCACCCCCACCTCGGAGGAAATGTCCTGTTGCTGTGCTGGATAAGTTTGACGGCAACCAAACCAGTTTCCCGCTTTCTTGGGACAATGCCAGCTCTTTATCAGTCTGAGAGTGGAGGACTTTCCCACTAACCGGGCTAAAGTGGGGTTTATCATCAGCTTACTCTCAGACTCTGAAGCTTGTTGGGCTATTCCTTTGTTGACCCAGGCTAGCCCTTTGCTGGACGATTTCAGGGGGTTTTGTGATCACTTCAGACTCATGTATGAGGACCCCATTAAGGAGAAAACAGCCACAAGATGTCTCAAGACACTGCAGCAGGGCTGGGGCTCCTTGCAGTACTATGTCAGTGAATTCCGGCTTCTTAGCCAAGATTCAGCCTGGAATGAGGCAGCCCTCATGGACACTTTTCGGGCCTGCACTTCCCTGTGGTTCTGGGCTTTGCCTGGCTGTGAGCGCATGACCCCCAAATTTATTGGTCCCAGAACCTGGTCATGTTCCCGTCCCTGCAATGTGTCCACCACGCCCGTCACATCTGTGCAGGCCAAGTGCTACGTTCACCCAGGGTGTCCTTGCCACCGGACTTAGCGGAGTTCGCAGACGTCTTCAGTGAACAGAAGGCAGACCAATTGCCACCACACTGGCCTTATGACTGCCCCATTGACTTGGTACTGGACGCAAAATTCCCTATGGGTCACCTCTACTGTATAGAGGTGATGATTCCAATCACCTCTATACAGTATCACTGTATAGTGCGGAAGAGGTGATTGGAATCATCCTCATTATTATATTTCCCCAGAGAGGAAAATATATTTTCTGTATCAAGTACAAAAGTAACTTGGGTCAGTCAGCAAAATTTCTTGGATTGGTTCTCACCAGCTAGAGGTTTCTGTGCTTATTACACAAGAAAGATTCTGCAGAATCATTGAAATGGTATATTAATAGATACACCAAAGGTGTATGAAAAAGGGATAGAAATCCTTATAGCTATGAAAGAGAGAACAGAAAACAATTGTTTAATAACTTTTGGCTCATTTGGTTTAGTAAAGGAGTATCATCTCATTGGAATGTTTCAATATTCTATGATTTGACATTTCATAACTCTTGAAATAAAATTAGAATAGTGGTGTTTGGATTCCATATCATGCTCTGAGCAAGGTAAAGGTAAAGGTAACACATATGTGCTAGTCATTCCCGACTGTAGGGGGCGGTGCTCATCTCCGTTTCAAAGCCAAAGAGCCAGCACTGTCCGAAGATGTCTCCGTGGTCATGTGGCCAGCATGACAAAATGGCAAAGGTGCATGGAACGCTGTTACCTTCCCATCAAAGGTGGCCCCTATTTTTCTACTTGCATTTTTGCATGCTTTCAAACTTCTAGGTTGGCAGAATCTGGGACAAGTAATGGAAGCTCACTCCATTATGTGGCACCAGGGATTAGAACTGCTGAATTGCCAACTTTTCTGATTGACAAGATCAGGGTCTTAGCCACTGAGCCACCACAAATCTTGCTCTGAGCAAAGCAAACAGTAAAAGAAGAGACTTTCTTCCTGTTTTCCCTAAGCTGGTGCCAGCCAGAGGTATCAGTATTAAGTCCCGTAATTTCTAGCCAACTTGCAAGTTGACACTGAATGAAATTTGAGGAAACTTTTCTAATCGTCAGAATGCTCTGCTTTGTGAGCTTTTTTTCTGAAGTATGTTTTTAATCACTAATAGTTGATTTCAAATTTTAATTAGATGCTATAATTACTATTTTCATGAAGCAGAAGGAGAGGAACAATGATATATTTTGGATATTTTTAACTGATACAGCCTCTTTTGCAGAATACAATTTGGTGCAGTAACAAGACCACCTAAGAGATTAAGTCTCTTTCCCATTCACATCTTTATTGTCCTGTATGTATATTTGTTATTCTTCATTCTTATTTATAATTATAAATTATGCTGGCATAATTCCAATGATGAAATTGATCTACAGCACTAATGTATCTTAATGCTCATCTTAGGATATATTGCAAAGTCATTTTCAGAATCTTGAGCCACTCCCACCAACACAAATTTCAAAATAGTGTCATATTTGGAGTCTATTCCTGGAATGACTATTTTCACAGATGAAAAAATAAGTTTATAAATAAGAGTAAATAAAATACAAACTATGCCCAAGGCTATGGCTTACTCCCAAAAATACTATAGCCTGGTTTTAAAGAAGATAGATATACCAGTATTGAGTTGTTAATGTAAGTTGTGAATGTAACATCCATAGTTACTGCTGTGCAGAAAGAGATGGCAAAACCCATCTGCCGTGCAACTTCATAGTATGCAGAATACACTACAATAGCGATTGAGCAATACACACTGCTCAAAACTTACAGGAAATGGAAACTTAAAGGGGAGACATCCCAAACATGCTTTTTCAAGGACAACTGGACTTTCTTGTTTTTCTTTGAAGACATTTCACTTCTCATCCAAGAAGCTTATTCAGCCCTGGCTGGTTTTAGTGGGGAATGGAAGGGTGTATATTCCTTGCAGATAGCTTGGTCAATTGCATTCTTTCAGAGAGCTGTTGAGGCCACTTGGAGGTTTATCTGTGTCCTCGGGGTCAGCTGAGTGGTGCAAATGGGTCTGACTCTGGAGCAGGGACGTGCAGTCACTAGAGGCAAGGGAGGCGGAGCCTCACCAGTCTCCTCAGGAAAAAGAAATAAATTTAAATATTTTTTTAAAATAATTAAAGCCAAGATAGTTGTTACCAGATTCCAGGTCACAGTGGCTTGGTATCTGCTTAGCAGGAGGCGAGAGAACTTGGGGCCTCCTTTCCATAAGGAATTTTTCGCCTTCGAAAAGTTAAGAAAGAGTTAAAAGGCAAAAAAGTTCAGATGCAAAAGAGGCACTAATTCTCCCGCCTCCTGATCTGGAAGCAGCGAATCATGTCTTCTTGAGCATGCTTACGTTGGGCGGGTTATTTCGGAGGGCGTGCTTCAGAGGAGAGAGGAGTGGGGGAGAAGGAGGAGGTTCGCTCTTTGCTGCAGACCTGGGCGCTTGGCGGCTCCCGTGATGCAAAGTGCCCTGCCGCCCGCCCACCTGCCCGCCTGCTGCCCCGGCCTGCTTCTCCAGGCTCCGCCGCTGGAAGTCCCGGATCGCCTCTGGGGGAAGGCTGGGTGAGAAGTGGAGCGAAGCTTCTCCGTGCACTACACAGAGGCTCTCACAGGAGCGTGTGCCAGCGGCCGGCGGCCCGGAGCGGCCCCGGCTGCGAGACAAGCGGCAGCGGCTGCTTTAAGTACTGCCTTGTCTCGCAGCCGGGGCCGCTCCGGGCCGGCGGCCGCTGGCACGCGCTCCTGTGAGAGCCTCTGTGTAGTGCCGGGAGGCCGCGGAGAAGCTTCGCTCCGCTTCTCACCCAGCCTTCCCCCAGAGGCGATCCGGGACTTCCAGCGGCGGAGCTTGGAGAAGCAGCGGCTGCAGGCCGGGGCAGCGGGTGGGCGGCGGCATCGGGGGGCAGGGCACTTTGCATCGCGGGAGCCACCAAGTGCCTTCTGCTGCAGACCCGGGCGCTTGGCTGCTCCCGCGATGCAAATTCCCCCCCCCTGCCGAGGCTGACCGCTGCCCTGCTTCGCTGCTTCGCTGCTTCGCAAAAGGATGCCCAGCTGAGCCTCACCAGGTATAAACCTCACCGCACGTCACTGCTCTGGAGGCTTCTTGGAACTGCTGAAAGGATGGTGCTATAGACTGGAGATAGATGATGTCGTAACCCCCCCCCCCTTTGTTGAGAGAGATTTGTTCAATTTTGATATAGATAGCCTCTTTGATCCCTCTTTCAAACCAGCGGTTCTGTCAATCCAAACCAGCAGTCCATCTGTGTTTAAAAAACACAGGCCATTCTTTTGAAGATAGCAAAGTTTACATTTTAGACAGAGAGGACCACCTCTCTCCCAACAGAGGGGGAGGGATAGGATATCATCTATATCCAGTCTACAACACATATCTTTCAGCAGTTCCAAAAAGGTTCCATACCCATTTTCACTACTCAGGTGATCCTGAGGATAAAGATAAACCTCTAAGTTTACAAACCGAAGCCAAAATATGCAAATGACCAGCTGTCTGCAAGGAATATACACCCTTCCATTCCCCACTAACCAGCCAGAGCTGAAGAAGCTTCTTGGATGAGAAGAGAAATGTCTTCAAAGAAAAACAAGAAAGTCCAGTTGCCTCTTGAAAAACAACTTTGGGACAACCATGACCTGGAGAATCTTTATAGACATTAAAGGGGAAACAGGTTGTGAGTCAAAATATCTATGCAAATCTGTTGATAACAACTTTTATATGCTAAGCAAACCATTTAGCATTTGTACTGTTTTAGCACTAATGATAAAGAGGAAGTCTACAAGTTATTAAAATACAAAAGGACCAGCAAGATTTTTTGTTATTTTATTTTAAAGCTAGCTGTTGTGCTGGCATATATGTGTACTTCAGTGCTTGAACTTTGCATATATAATTTTAACTTTATTTGTATAGATATATTCTTATACCAAGAATGTATAAAGATTGATGTCAGTCCCACTAAGCAGACTTGACCAGGAAATCAATTGCATAAGAAGCTAAAACTACTTTTCTTGGGATTGGCTATAATAACAGAATTTTGAAAGATGAAACATGCTGTATCTCCTCCTCCTTCCTATAGTTCAGCAAATTTGGAAAATGTCTGCCTTAGCCACTTCCAAATGTTACCTTGTTGCTCTACCAGTTTTTAAAAATATTTTGCCTGGATAATGTTTCTTGCATATTTCTATGAAGATTGTATTTCTTATTTTCGACAGTATGTATATCTCTATCTATAAACTAATAAATGATGGAATTGTGTTGATTGGGATTAGTGAATATCTTGTAAAAAAATCAACATTACACATCAATGTACAAATCTGCTACAATGAAATTGATGAAGACATCAAAGAATGCCATGGCAAACTGTAAAATGAACTAGATGCCACATCAAGAAGAAAAAGTTATTTGGAAAAACAGAAATTGAAGCAAAGATGGAAACTAGAATGATAGCAAGATTTGGATTGGATAAACATAGTCATGAAGAAGAAAAGCAAACTATTTGTTCATTGGCTACATTTCTTCAATATAAACTACAGATTCAGTACATAGGCATCATCTGATAACAGAATCAAGCAAACTACACAAACTCTTATTGTTTGAGTTCTGACTTTCCTATAAGCGGTTTATATGTTGGCAGCTATATGCTGGAATTGGATGTTGACTTATTCCTTATTATATGGTCTGTCGTGATAATATGTCTGGATACTCACTGGGGTAGAGAAGCTGTTTTATTGAAATCAATGGGAAGAAAACTCTTACAGCTTGGCTCTGAATTAAAGGAGTATAAATGATGTCATAAGTATGTTCTATTCTCTGTGTCCCTGTTTCAGCTCCATTGTGGGCACACATAAGGTAGACATTCCCCTCGCGCATACATGCTACTCATTCCCGATTCTAGGGGGCGGTGCTCATCTCCATTTCAAAGCTGAAGAGCCAGGGCTGTCCAAAGACGTCTCCATGGTCATGTGGATGGCATGACTAAATGTTGAAGGCACACGGAACACTGTTATCGTCCCACCAAAGGTGATTCCTATTTTTTTACTTGCATTTTTACATGCTTTTGAACTGCTAGGTTGGCAGAAGCTGGGACAAGTAATGGGAGCTCACTCCGTTACACAGCGCTAGGGATTCGAATCGCCAAACTGCTGACCTTTCTGATTGACAAGCCCAGCATCTTAGCTACTGAGCCACCGCATCCCCAGGCACACATAGTGAGTCCCTAAAAAGAAGATGAGATGTGAATGGATAATTGAATGAAAGAAAAGGATTTTGCATGACTCTCAGCCATGTCTCAAATATGGAACAGCACTTTTACTTAGAAATCATAGCTGAGACAGGATACGCAACACTGACTTGAAATATTTCCCAGGGTCATTCAAGTATAGTTGTGCTGAAATCAGAATACGGATTCAAGGCTTTGCAATGCTTCAACAATGGATGGGTAATGCTAAGAAGTTTCTAGTGGAGATTCTGCCAAAGTCATTGTTGCCTAACAGGGGAATGTAGTAAATGTCTTTGAAAGTTTATAGGGCTTTTATAGAAAGGAAATAACAAAACTTATGGGTAGATTGCTCTATCTGATATTGAAACAGTTAAATTATTGCTTATAAAAGTAATGATAGTACATGCAAAGAAGGTAATAAAAAAGGTTCTCCTTTATGCACTGTAAATATGAAAGCAAAAAGAGTTAAACTGATTTGGGAAAAGGGTTGTAGTCCCTAGTATCTGTAAACAGCTTGCTAAAATTATTAGTATTTCTCTGATTTGAGACAGAGTAAGAATTTGCTTAAAGCCTCACAATGAATCCATGCCAAAGATAGGAGTCAAGCAAGAATCTTCAAGTCCAACTTGGTTCTAATTGGTTTGGCAGAGATTAGATACCAGAAGAGCTGAACTACATTTCTCTGAGCTACAGCTATTAGGAAGTGTGGTGCACCATCTACAGGGTACTGATAGCTAACTACATTTGAGTGACTTGATTCTGATAAAATTCTTTGATGGTATCATATTAGTTTATTTTAATTTCCCACAAGTCTCTTGTATACAGACATTACTAAGGGTAGCAATTGAGAAGATGCTCAATTGTTGTCTCTCCTAACAGCTGTCATTTCACAGCTGCCCATTGTTAAGTGCAAGAATGTGATTGGGCAGCTCTATTCCATAGTACTTCATGAATGCCTCCATAGGAAACAAATATTGTGACTTAACGGCGTTGAATCAGAAAAGCCATTGCTTGAATAGTATCCAAAGTAGATATTTATGTTCTGCCAAATGGCTTTTTCTTCTACCTAGTAAAGATGCATTAATTTCTATATCTATGTTTAAATTTGGTTCTCTTCCAGAAGTAAAAAAAGACTAGCTTCCAACAGTGGGCACAAGGGAGCTCTTTCAAAAGCAAGTTGTACTTGGTGAAGAACCTTCAATCGATAGCTGACTGTTGTGGTCCAGCAGGATCCAGTTGAGCTGCTGATGGACTCGGATAGCGAGCAACCATATGAGTTCGCCATGGAAGATGTGGAGGACCCTGGGTAGGGTTCAGACTCAGAGCAGGCACCAGAGAGACTGGTAGGCCAGCAGGAGGCGCCTGAGGCATGGAGCAGTGGGGAAGATCAGAGAGAGTTTGTCTCTGATGCTAGAGTACATCAAGCTGAGAAACGGAAGCAGCAACTCCATAGGCAGTCTCATAGATGATAATTACGTACAGGTGGTTGTACCTGGGCCCCTCCCAAGAGGGTTTATAAGGAAGGGCGTTGGGAGGGGACATTTGCAGGAAAAAACTGTTCGAACTACTCTTGAAGAAATCTGATTTCTAGTCGTGTCTTGTGGAATTATCTGCATTGCTTTCTTGGAGCTTCTAGGTTGCTGCCAACCAATTATCTTGAATGTGAGTTTGCCTGGGCCTTCAGCCAAAGGACTGGTTATCGCATTCATTAAATAGTGGCAAACAGTGAAGCCTGTGTTCTGGTTTATTCACAGGCCATGGTGGTGGTGGTGGTCAGAACAGTTTGTTTCCTGCCCTAAAACAAAAGCTGTAAATATCATCACCATGGAGCAGCTACATGCCGAAAACGCCCAACTTGCACAGCAGTTGGCCTTGCTGGCTGGCCAGATAGCTCAGCTTCAAGAGCATGCTACCCCCCCCCCACCTCAGAGGAAATGTCCTGTTGCTGTGCCGGATAAGTTTGACGGCAACCAAACCAGTTTCCCGCTTTCTTGGGACAATGCCAGCTCTTTATCAGTCTGAGAGTGGAGGACTTTCCCACTAACCGGGCTAAAGTGGGGTTTATCATCAGCTTACTCTCAGGTTCTGAAGCTTGTTGGGCTATTCCTTTGTTGACCCAGGCTAGCCCTTTGCTGGACGATTTCAGGGGGTTTTGTGATCACCTCAGACTCATGTATGAGGACCCCATTAAGGAGAAAACAGCCACAAGACGTCTCAAGACACTGCAGCAGGGCTGGGGCTCCTTGCAGTACTATGTCAGTGAATTCCGGCTTCTTAGCCAAGATTCAGCCTGGAATGAGGCAGCCCTCATGGACACTTTTTGGGCCTGCACTTCCCCGTGGTTCTTGGCTTCGCCTGGCTGTGAGCGCACGACCCCCAAATTTATTGGTCCCAGAACCTAGTCATGTTCCCATCCCTGCAATGTGTCCACCATGCCCGTCACATCTGTGCAGGCCAGGTGCTACGTTCACCCAGGGTGTCCTTGCCACCGGACTTAGCGGAGTTCGCAGACGTCTTCAGTGAACAGAAGGCAGACCAATTGCCACCACACTGGCCTTATGACTGCCCCATTGACTTGGTACCGGACGCAAAATTCCCTATGGGTCTCCTCTACTCCATGTCCGAGCCGGAGTTGGCCACATTGTGGGACTTTCTGGACAAGAACCTCGCCCGGGGTTTTATCCGGCCCTCGTCTTCGCCACTGTCTGCCTCGGTCTTGTTTGTCAAGAAGAAGACCGGGGATCTGAGACTCTGCTGTGATTACCGTCACTTGAATGCGATCATGGTGTGCAACTGTTACCCTCTGCCTCTGATTCCTGAGTTGCTGGAGCGGCTTCGGAAGGAAACGGTGTTCACAAAACTGGACTTGCGTGGCACCTATAATCTGGTCCGAATCCGGCCAGGGGACAAATGGAAGACGGCCTTCGGCACTCAGTACAGACATTTTGAGTACACAGTCATGCCATTTGGATTGACCAATGCCCCGGCCGTCTTCCAGCATTTTATGAATGATATCTTCCGGGACCTTTTGGACCAGTTTGTCATCATCTACCTGGGTGACATTTTGATTTACTCGGCTTCTCAGGAGGATCATCGGCAGCACCTACGTCTGGTCCTGCAACGACTTCGGGAGCATCGTCTGTAAGCGAAGCTGGAGAAGTGTCAGTTCTAGCAGACTACCATCGAGTTCCTGGGGCACCATATCTCCCCTGAAGGAATTGTGATGGAGCCAGGCAAGGTAGAGTCTTTGCGCAGTTGGCACCTTCCTCGGCGAGTGAAGGATGTCCAACGACTCCTCAGGTTTGCCAACTATTACTGGACCTTCATCCCCAGCTTCATTTCCCTGACCACACCCCTCAGTTGGCTCCTGCAGAAGAAAGTACCATTTTGCTGGGGGCCTACGGAGCAACACGCGTTCGAGGCCCTGAGGCACGCCTTCATGAAGGAGCCGATCTTGAAACACCCTGATCCCCATCGTTCACTTGTGGTGGAGGCAGATGCGTCAGATATCGCGGTGGGCGCGGTGTTACTGCAGGCTCACGCCCCTGGTGGCACCCTTTTCCCTTGCGCTTTCTTTTTGCGGAAACTCAATCCTTTCGAGTGCAATTACACCATCTGGGAGAAGGTGTTGCTGACCATTAAGGTGGCATTTGAGGCCTGGAGGCCTCACCTGGAGGGGGCCAGGCATCGTCGAGGTCCGGACAGACCATAGGAATCTAGAGTTCCTGAAAACAGCGCACAAGTTGAACCAGTGCCAGATCTGGTGGTCCCTGTTCTTTGCCCAGTTCAACTTCAGAGTAACCTACATCCCGAGTGCGTGCAACCAAAGGGCAGATGCCCTATCCCGGAAACCTGAATACTCTTCCACTGCAGACCCGCTTCCACCCCGGACACTTTTGCCTGTCGAATCCTTTGCTGCAGAGTTCATGAGCCTGTGGATTTACGGCCTCAGATACAGGACGTGCAGCGGCACGATGAGTGGGTGGAGCAACGGAAGGCAGAGGTAGGGCTGGCCTCCCTGTGGACTTTCTATGATGACCTCTTGAGTTACCAGGACAGGCTCTATGTGCCCCTGGGCCCCCTCCAGGGCCTTATTCTCTCCCAGTTCCATGACAATCCAGCGGCGGGACATTTTGGCCTTTTCAAGACTTTGAACCTGATCTCCCGTACCTTCTGGTGGCCCCGCTTACGACACGACATACAGACGTATGTCTCCTCTTGTGTACAGTGTTGGGAGGCCAAGTCAGCAACAGGAGCTCCTCCAGGCCTGCTTCAGCCATTGCTGACCCTGGACAGATCCTGGGGACCTGTGTCCATGGACTTTCTGACAGAATTACCTCTGTCTTCAGGGTTTACCACGGTCCTCGTGGTGGTGGACATGCTTACGAAAATGGCACATTACATTCCGTGTCGGAGATTGCCGACAGCCCACGCCACTGCCCGCATGTTCATCCAGCATGTCTTCCGGCTGCACCGCCCACCTGATCGCGTTGTGTCGGACCATGGGACGCAATTCATGGCCCAGTTCTGGAAAGGGCTGATGGAGGCTCTGGGCGTCCAGGTTTGTTTGTCCTTGACGCACCATCCTGAAACTGACGGGGAATGGAGAAGGTGATAGGGATCTTGGAGCAGTACCTGCACTGCTTCGTGAATCAGCAGCAAAACAACTGGGCAGACTACCTGGCCGTGGCGGAGTTTACATTTAACAACTCGCAACACACCTCACGTGGATGACGCCCCTCCTGGCTAACGTTGGGTATCATCCTCACTTCTTTCCTCTTACTCCAGTCGACTCCCCGGTCCCCACAGTGCAGGACTTCCTCTCAGAGCTCCAGGCGGCACACCAGATGGTGCACTGCTATCTGACTCAAGCCAAAGAGGACTACAAGAGGGTGGGGGATAGGCCTCGGCATGCGGTGCCGGAGTAAGCTGTGAGAGATTGCATTTGGCTGTCCACGCGGCACCTTCTGTCCCACCCTCCAGCTAAGAAGTTGGACCACTGGTACCTTGGGCCATTCCTGGCGGAGGCCGTTATCAACCCAGTGGCCTATCACCTCACCCTGCCACGTTCGATGCGAGTGCACCCAGTGTTCCATTGCTCACTCCTGGTCCCTGAGTGGTCGGCTTGTCCTCTCCGCCCACTGTCTTTACCCCAGCCATCACTGCATGAGGTGGAGAAGCAGTTGACACATGAAATGGCCCAGATCCAGGACTCGAGATGGCTAAAGGGATGATGCCAGTACTTGGTGGACTGGAAGGACGAGGGGCCGGACGGGGGGACTTGGGCCAATGCGACGGATGTGCACGCCCCCGTTTTAGTGCGAGCCTACCATGTACAATATCCCTCAAGGCCGCACCCCAAGCATGAGACCCAGGGGAAGGGCCCTGCGGTGAGGGATAGTGTTGTGGCCCAGCAGGATCCGGTTGAGCTGCTGATGGACTCGGATAGCGAGCAACCATATGAGTCTGCCATGGAAGATGTGGAGGACCCTGGACAGGGTTCAGACTCAGAGCAGGCACCAGAGAGACTGGTAGGCCATCAGGAGGCGCCTGAGGCATGGAGCAGTGGGGAAGATCAGAGAGAGTTTGTCTCTGATGCTACAGTGGCGTCGAGCTGAGAAACGGAAGCAGCAACTCTGTAGGCAGTCTCATAGACGATAATTACACATAGGTGGTTGTGCCTGGGCCCCTCCCAAGAGGGTTTATAAGGAAGGGCATTGGGAGGGGACATTTGCAGGAAAAAACTGTTCGAATTACTCTTGAAGAAATCTGTATTCTAGTCGTGTCTTGTGGAATTATCTGCGTTGCTTTCTTGGAGCTTCTGGGTTGCTGCCAACCAATTATCTTGAATGTGAGTTTGCCTGGGCCTTCAGCCAAAGGACTGGTTATCGCATTCATTAAACAGTGGCAAGCAGCCAAGCCTGTGTTCTGGTTTATTCACAGGCCGGGGGGGGGGGGTCAGAACAGCTGACTAACAGGCCATCTTCTTTTGCAGACATAATCGCTAGCATCTTCAGATAAGATGATCAGTTGATGGAGAAAATTATTCCATCTGAGATCCTAGATTGCAAGTGCCCATTGCAGAAAACAATATTAGCCATGGGAACAAAAAACTTTACTGTGGCAGCTTCTTATGTTCCATAACTTTGATTGGAACTATAACCATTTTGCTGGTATGGAATGTATCAGAAGTAGGCATAACTACTCCTGATTATCTTTTGTCACTGGTGCAATCTCATATGCATGTTCTTTGTTTTAGATCTGTGCTTTATATTCACATTTCTTGAAAATCCCTTAGGCTTTTCTCTGAATCCCCACTGACTTATTTTCAGCCTTTCTTAAAATGTGATAGCAATATGAGAGGTGGGTTCCTACCATGTCACACCAGTTCGGTGGAACTGGTAGTGAAAATGGTGACTGGGTCATCGAACCGGTAGGGATGGCATGCTCGCCACACCCCCAAACCAGTTCCCCGGTCGCCATGATATCTTTTTTTCATCTTAATAGCTCTTATAGGCAACTGCGCATGCATGCAGAGCGCACACCAGGGGTACGAGCAAAGCAAGCGCATGCACGCAAAATTGCATGCGCACCAAACTGGCAGTAATACCGGAAGAAACCCACCCCTGAGCCATATGTGAATATATTACTTAATTTAACAATATTTTGCAGGACTTAAAAAATACATTCATACCTCTCCCTTTTGGAATCCTAATGACACCTTTTCTGTTATTCCTGTATGTGGAGAAAAGGCATCCTATTTTGTCATACAGACACAAATACTTTTGCTTGGAGCCTTTGCTAGACTTTTAAAGTGTTTAAAAAGTGAGGTTTGATAAACCTGGTGTTGATAGAGGCTCTGCTGCAATTGGGAGCTTAATGACTTTCCTTGTCTCCTAGGTCTCCTTGCAAGGAGCAGATATATGGAGCAGAAGCAGCTGATCTCTCAAACTGTGCAAGTTCACCACCAGTTCATCAGTTTTGGCTGAAGTACATTTCTCCTTCAAAGATGTGTCATTTCACCATTCCTTACCTGGAAGTCAATATTTTAGTACTGAGAATTCCTCTCTCTCTCTGAGATGCATAGTTCAAAAATATGTAAAAAAAGTAAATAAATACTAACATTTGGCTCCAACTTTCATCATGGCAATGTTTTCATCCCTACACATCTATACTCACAACCTTGCAGAAATGCTTGATAACATCAACATTTACATTAGTGCCTTATGTAACCCAATTAATTATCCTGCTAAAAGCTGTTCTGATAAAATCTGTTCAGGTAACTGACAATGTCTCAGTTCTGAAGCATGTAACTTTCTTGCATTTAGCAAAACAAACAGAGTGTAGCCAGATAGTTTGGAATGAGCTGTTCTACAATTTTCCCAACCTGGTGATCTCCAGATGGGTTGAGTATCACTCCACCATCCTCAACCAACATAGCTGCTGGTTGCACGGCCTGGGGAGAATGAAGTCGTAGTCCAGTTGAGCTGGAAAGCAGAAAACTGGAGAACCTGTTTTGGATTGCTACTCTGGTAATCTGGCTGGGCATATATTTGTAAATAAACCAGATTGTGGCACCCAAGTGTGTGTCAACACACTGTATATACCAGCTTACCCAAAAAAGTGAGTATGTTGGAGATAAAGCTGCTGTAGTTGAGCCTGTGCAGTGGCATATTGGGCAAAGTGTGCTAAAAACAGATATACAATCTTTATCAGGAAATGTTGCATGCAACACAAGACAGATTGGTAACTAAATTTACACAGTTTTTAGATTAAAAAATATAAGAAAATCTCAACTGATTCATGCTCAGAGCCTTACAGATCCCTTGCATCCTGGACATAAATTGTTTCAACTCCTACCCTCAAAACGATGCTATAGAGCATTGCACACCAAGAAAACTAGACACAGGAACAGTTTTCCCCAACCACCATCACTCTGCTAAGCAAATAATTCCCTCACCACTGTCGAACTATTCACTAAGGCTGCCTTACTAGTACTATTAGTCTTCTCATTCTTCCTATCACCCATCTCCTTCCACTTATGACTGTAGGACTGTAATGTTGTTGCTTGTATCATTACAATTTATATTGATATTGTTTCCTAATTGCTTATTTGTACTCTATGACAATCATTAAGTGATAGTCACTTAACCTTATGATTCTTGATCAATGTATCTTGTCTTTTTATATACACTGAGAGTAAATGCACCAAAGGCAATTTCCTTGTGTGTCCAATGACACTTGGCCAATAAAGAATTCCATTCTTACAAATGTAAAGAATTCTATTCTTACAAATGTAATTAAAAGAAATAAAACATAATCAAACAAAAACCATCAAATCAAACTTTTGAGAGATGTATTTTTATTAAGAAGCTGAGATATTTTTTAATATACCAAATAAATAAAATATTTCAAAAACGCTCAAGAAGAAAAAGTGTTCGTTTGGTGTCTGAACTAGTCATTGACTTTTGGAGCTAAAATACATAAGTGTGGCAATTGAGAAGAGTCTTGTGGAAATTTATAGAAAATGGTATTTTAGTATCTTGAACTAGGCACAGAAGTCTGATCCCAGAAGAGAGAAAAATCTGCAGTCTCCTTGCTAGAGACACCAAAGCATTGGGCTTTTTAAAAGCAATTGCGCCTAGTCCATCGACAACCTGGGGGCAGCAGTGGGCCGCAGCTCTGCCAACCTCTTTCCAAAGAGGCTTAGAGCAGCGTTAGAGAACATCCTTCGCCCGTGCAGAAGGTCCTCGTTTCCGTCCCAGCATCATATACAATGCATATATTATACTGGTCAGAGAAGTGTGTGTGTTGGGGGGGGGGGAACTACGCTGGAATTACCCCATCTATTCTACAAAAACCGGAAGGACCGTTAAAGGGCAGCAGATACAGAAAGCAGCTCCTTGCCGTCACTAAAATATCGTTTACGTTTGTGCAGATGTATTACTACAATATATCGCAGGGCTATTATTTATTATTCCACTAGAATATTAATGTATTCTAGTGCATTGCTATAGGAAGGCATTTGCTCCCCCTTCCTTCTTAAGGGTTAATAATCGGTGTATTTCGATATTAATGGAAATGTTTGTTTTTTTTAAATCTCCTGCAAGGAGCGCCCGCACATGAGACTCGACGCAGAGAGAAGGGCGGGGTAATTCTGCAATTTTAGACGTTGGTTTCCTGAAGAAGCGCCCGTTATTAAATCTCATTGGCTGGTCGCTTGTCATTCCCGTAAATTCTTGCAGACGCTGGTAAATCTCCCAGCTGAACTCTCGGGAAACGGGAGTATTTTCCTGCCATCCCACGTCTCGTCCCGGGAATGCTCTCTCCTTTATATTTCGAAATCTGTATCATCCGACTTTTCAAAGATCCCCCTCTTTCTCCCTCAACCCCCCTTTATTTTTTTCCTCAAGGCCGATAGGTTCTGGCTTTATATCCTCTTTCAGTCGCTCCACGTTCCCGCGCCCGTTATTATTTCTGAGCTCAGGGGGGCTAATAACTTTCCCCCGCCCCATTTGCCTTACAAAACCAAGATAGGTGGGAAAAATTGTCTATTGCTGCTTCCCGAGGCCCTATTGGTGGAAGTCGTAAGAGGTGGGGTTAATATTCCCGCCCCTTTTCAGGTTTTCCTTCCTTAATCGCCGCGCCTGGAGCCGCGGGTGGCTTCATGTCCCTTCGCTTTGCTCTGTGAACAGCGGCATCTAAAGGGGCGGGACCAGGATCCGGTGCCTTGGCGAAAGCTGAATCCTTATTGGAGAATGTGGCCAGGTAGGAGGGAACCGAGAGCCCGGGGCCCGGATCCTAATTGGCCAGCCAGAGCAAAGGATGTGGAGCAGAGGGCGGAGTTCGCTGCCCATCAATCGGGGAGTGAATTGGGATTGCCGCGGGAGGCGGCGGCGGCGGTTCCGGTGGTTGGTCGTTTTTTCCGCCGCTGTCCGCAGCAGCTCCGGCTTCTCCATGGCCGCTGCGGTCGCTGGCGCGGTTCTCCCTGCCGGGCCGGCAGTGGGGAAGGCGGTGGCCATGGAGGCCAGGCTCGGAGGCTTAGGACCCCCGCCTCCTTGCGGGGAAGTAGCCGAAATGGCAACGCCGGCCGCGCAGGTAGGAAGGCGAGGACGCCCGGCTTCCCCCTCCCCTTTTTTCCTCTCCCCCCCCCCCCGCGACTTCTGCTGGCTGCAGAGGAATCCCTTTGCTGCAAAGGGGGCGAAAGGCTTCCCTTCTTCCGCCGCCGCTTGCTCTCCATCCCTTCCCTCCCCGTGGAGAAGCCGCTTCTCCTTCTGCCCCTTCACTCTTGTCCTCCGTTCATGCCCGAGGCTAAGGCCTCCGTTTGTCTCCGAGATGCTGGGGCGGGGGGTACTCGGCCTGCCCGGATTGAGACCTCCCGGTTTTGTCTGTAGGCTTCCACGCCTTGCTTGGGAGGTTTCCTTGGGGAAGGGAGAAAGGCCAGGCTTTTCTCCCAGTATATTCATTTTCTTACTCCGAAGGAGGACAAGCAAGCCGCGTTCTACTGAACCCAGTCATTCCCCTGGTCCTCGAAAGGGGGGCATCAGCCTAAAAGGAGGGGTTTCTCATTTCCTGCCCTCTGCCAACTCGGGAATGAGAGCCTTTTTTCCGCTAGTTAGGTCAGTAATTATGATAATCATCAAGCACTTTGGATGTAAAGGGTGTTGCTCCTCCACTGTGTTCAGTTACTTCGTTGCATATATCGTGAAAGCTCTTTTCTAAATGAACATTGGGGCTAAGAAAACGTTGGAGGGTGGCTAAAGTGGGCCCTGTTGATCTGAGGTTTCAGCCTGTTTGCTGGAAAATAAGGTTATCTTAGTAGGTTACCTCTAATATTGGAAAGAATAGGTCCTTCAATACCACTTGTTAGGAAGCATAAGCAAAAATTATGCTCATATCCTGCTTGGGATATACCATTGGTCTCTAAATAACCTTTGTTTGAATCTAACATGAAAGGGTTTTTTTAACAATCCTCCATGAATAACCCGTATGGATCAACACAGGTTCAATTGCATTTAGAATCCCTTTAAAAAAAAAAAATTAAAATGTTAGCACTCCTCCTGTCACTGATATACTTTGGACAAGAATGCAATTGGCATTTACAATTCCTTTATATTTAATATTTCTATTTTAGTTCCTTTTGTTTTCCTTTGAAATGAGTCTTCTCTCCTGTCCAAGAATAGTTAAACCTATCTTCTTTATTATTAAGATTTTCTTGAAAACTTAGGAAATGTTATTGGGTTAATGTGGGTAATGTTTAGACTTTCTATTAAATTCAGTCTCAAAGATTTTGCAAACACTAATTTTAGATTGGTGTTCAGTACATTTTTTCATGGTCTAATTGGCTGTTCAACACCCAAAGTAGATGCTTACATTTTCTAATTGTTAATATTCAGATTGTTTTTACTTTTGTAAACATTTCTGACATTTGTTCTCTTGATACAACTTTTGCACATGTTACCAACTGCTTTTGTTGAAATATTACCACACATATTTGGCTTTAGTGTTAATGTCAATAATTTGTGCAAAATGATCAATACAGAGAAGTTTATTTGCTATAATTATTTCTTTTCAAAGGAGAAATCATAGTTTGAAAAACTATGATTGAACCCTTTTACAGGACGGTTAGAAATTGGTTCAGGAATTGGCAGTATGTTATTGAACTTGGTTGTTGAAAGGATTGGCCTGTTTAAATATTTGAAAGGGATTTGTAGTAGGCTAAGATGTTTAAAAAAAAACACACACAAAAAAAAAAACCAGAGATGAAGGCTCAACGTTTCTATTGGTTTGACATAAGACTTCACAAAACGTCTGTAATATGTCAAACTGTAGCCACATTTCATTGTTGAGTATGCCTTTGATTCTGGAGAGCTTCATTTGGGAATAATAATAGCACAAGAGGACCAAATTTAAACATAAAACAATTCTACTTTATATTTTACTGCTGTTAGTTCTTGCTATATAGCTAATTTACAGTTAAGCATTTGTCCAAACACAGAAGTACTAAGTCTGGCCATTTTTAACCATGGTATGTTGTGATGTCCTCTGCATTTTGTAATGGTTGAAAGCAGTATTTATAAATCATGCCGTTTCATGTTTTACTAAGTGAAGATGATTGGTAATATATCTTAATAAGTTAATTTATTTAAAAAGTTCAACTTCAGTTGAAATAAATGGTGTTGTACATGCAAGGTCTAATATATGAATATTCATTTAAATAGAGATACTTGTGAAAATGAAACCTATTACATTGTATCTAAATACTAGCAATTGATTTTGGAAATGTTAAATTGTAATATCTTCTATTCAGTCTTGGTATAAACATTCAAGCAGTCTGCCTGGCTGAAAATAGGATGGTTACAGCATCATTTGGTTGTGGCTTACATTGTTATTGCACTAGTTCATTCCTCAGATAGCCTTTATCCACAACCAGATCTATTGAATATTTGTAGCTTTAGATGGAAAATCATAAACAAGTTGTAAACTGAACTTGAAAAGAAAAGAGCAAACCACTCTTACATTAAAAACATAAGCATGCCGAGAGAGTTACAGAAGTTGAGTGTAAACTGAAGGTTACTTAAACCTTGAACAGAAATTGAACCCTATATACCATCAAGGACCAGTGGAAATCTTTCTAATATTACTAGACATTTGATTTTAGCTAGTTAAAGCTCAATGTTTTAGCTTAAACAAAGGAGAATTGTTTCCAAGCAATGTCTGTCAAAAGAAAGAAGAATTAATCTATTCATGGGTATTGACTTTTGTTCAGTGGCATACACTGAAAAAACAACTATTGGAAAGAATTGTAATTCTGGTTGCTGGACATGGTTAACTAATTGTAAAAATCTTTGTCAGATGGCTACCAATATAGTGGATGATTATTGAAAATAATCCTAGATCAGGATGTCTTCTTCAGCTCTATTTTATTTAGAAATCCTTAGCTTGATTTTTTTTTAAATGGTAGAATTGTCTTATATCTGAGCTAGTTATGATGTAAACCAGAGTTTCTTAATCCTTCTATGTTCACAATCCTGAGAATCTAATGAAATTTGTGGGGACACACATCTTCAGGAAAATATAAATAAATTTATATGCACAATTTATGTTAAACTGTAAATAAATGGAATTTCCTTGCATTCGTAACATCAAGTGCCTATAAGTTAAATATATTAATTGGGCATTTAAAAAATCAAAGAGCTTTCAAAAAATTTACAGTTTAACTTTGACATTCACATTGACTTGATTGAGTAACAAATGTTCTTAATGGCCAGGTACTTTTCTTTAACTTTTATCAACAGGTAAGAGCTTGAGACATCATAACATGGCAGTGATAATTATATATCTAGTAAAGGGGTATCAAACTTGCATCGACACAGCGTTTGTCACATGACATATCGGGACTTTCCCCCCTTTGCTAAACCGGGTGTGGGCGTGGCCAGCACATGACACATCCGGACCAGAGGCAGGAGTTCGATAGCTCTGATCTAGTATATTCTATATTTTGGAGTAAAACAATGCATTAATAATTTAATTAGATATAAATACAAAATTTCCCCAAATATGTTTTTCAAAGTAATAGGAAAGACATTGAATAAATAATGAATTGTTGTTTTTTTTCTTGCTGTTGTTTTGTGTCCGGTTCATAACCTCTCTGAGGATCATTCGTGGTTTCCCAATAGTCCATGTACCAAATTTAAGAACTGCTGGTGTAAAAAAACATTGCTTTCTAGCCTCTGCTAACACTAATGAATTGTAACAGAGGCTAGAAAGATAAGAGTGAATGATTACTTGGAATCTGTCTTCAGATATACTTAAATTTTAATGATTAACCTGTTTATTACGGAGTTTTAGAATCATGGCTCAAGTTGAACTGAAAATGGCATCAAAGATCTTTTATGAAGTATAATTTGTCTCTGGTAAACAAGCATTTTACAGGAAAAAATCAAATAACACAATATAAAATGTGAGGTTTTATTTCCAGAATTGGTCATATGCTTCCTATATTGTCGTTCATGTTTTCTGCTACTTGTATGAAGTCTCATTAATTTAAAAACATAAGCTAAATAGAAATTGGTTCCAATTCATCTCTATAATATTATTAGAACTTTATCCCACCTTTTTATATATAGCCCAACATAACGAACATACTAAATACTCCTGCATCTTGTTTCCCTATAGAAACAACATTTTGAGGTAGGTTGGGCTGAGAGAGAGTGACTGGTCCAAAGTCACCCAGCTGACTTCATGGGCTTTATGAATTAAGAAGAAAATGCTTGCTTTTCAATAATTTTTAGATAAATGTTTTATATGGTGATCCACCATAGTCACAATTGTTATATGACTATAGTTAAATAGTATTAATATTTGAATTGGAGTGCCTTCTCTTATAAAATAACTAATATTATAGCTTTGGGATATGATTATGCAGTCTATTGCAACAAAATTAATATTATTTAATACTATTATTTAAATTATACTTAATTGGAACATAAATCAAATTCCCACATATTCTAATTGCTTAATAATGGCAAAAGAAAAACCAAACCCACAGGCTCAAAACCCACATTCAGAATCCACTGTGTAATATTGTAGACCTTGTTTATGATTCTCAAGTGCGTCACTGAAGTCTGTTGAAGATAGGGTTATAAGAGGATGAGATCTTATGCATATGAAATTTGTCTTTCCCAATCTTGGCACCTTCATGCTATTTCTTTTTCATCCTGCATTTTTTCATGGACTTGCTCTTAATTGAGCAGTACAGTTGAGCAAACTATTGGATCTTGGATTTGCTTTATAAATTTTACTTTCTGGATTTCACACAAATACCGTGACAAACAGCAAACAGTTTTGTTGTGTCATCATTAGATCAGAAAGGCCTGACTAATGTTAATGAAATTTTTCTCTATTAGTCAGACTTCTTGTCTGGCCACAAATGATTTCACTGCTTGGGAGCCAGCAAGCCCATTCTGATTTCTCCTGGATGCTCCAAGAAAACGTAGATGTATATTAAAGATTGAAATATAATAAAAGGGGGAATGCAGTAGAAGCCTGATAAGGATATTTTTCCTTATTTCTCTAATGAAAGGCAATCAAACTCTGCTCTAGGATTAATAATACACAAAAATTAAGTATACAAATGCTTCTAAGAGCACCCGCCCTCACATACTTTACTTTTTACTTCCCTGATGTTATAAAAAAGAGCCTCTCTACCTAGGAGACAGTTTCAAAGAATATAAACATTCACTCACTAAAGCACGTATAGAGAGATAATATATACATTTCTTGGTTTTAACACAAGGAGACCCTTGAACAGAATGTTCCAAAATGGAGCTCTTATAGTCAGGCTTTTATATATTGGAACAATGGTAAGGTTTTTTGGCATTTGATCTGTCAGCCGATCATTTATTTTTCAAGTGCAGGGTTTGTTTTGGAGGGGATCAACCAAATATTCATTCATTGGTTGCAACAGGATAGTTGCCCAAGACTGATGTCATAGGCTGAATGAAAGTGACTGGCCCAAAGTCACCCTGCCAGCTTTCATGCTGAAGGCATGACTTGAACTCAATCTCCTGGTTTCTAGCCTTAATTACTAGACTAAACTAGCTCTCTAGATTATAAATTATATTAAATTAAAACGTACATATTACCAACATTAAAATGGAGATTCAGTTAAATAAATTCAATCAAGTATATAGAAGATGAAAAGAATGCTTAAAGGTACAAGAGTAAGCTTTGAAATGGAAAATGAGAATGGAGTTGGAAAATTGATAATCATGAAGTTAAATCTAAACATGGAAGCATACTTTTGTAGCACCTCTAACATTATTTGTGACCTAATATCCAAGTTTCAGAGACAGACTTCTCACCTTAAATCTAAGATATTTAACACAAAAGGTTTCTACATGGGTATTTTGTAAGAAAGAGGTGTTGTGAGAAAATTTGGGGGTCCTTGTACACATGCCATTGGCTCTACAAATCAAGAAAAACATGGACATGTCTCATAGGACCCTATCAAATTTACCTTGCATAATTACAGAGGGTAAGACATTCAAACAGATTAAAGAAAAGTCACTTTGGTGCCTTGAGAACAAATCACTAAAAATAGGATGGGATGAAAATTTTAGTTGAATTTCTGATTGCACAACAAGAGTTCTGCTAATGTAATTGTTTATCAATATCCTGCGGACATGTTTTATAAAGTCTGATTTTTGTATATGTAACAGATGTCATAAGAAATTAAAAAGGCTGCAACCTTTGATTTTGATTCCAGGAAAATTGTATGCCTGAAGTGATGTTGATCAAATAGAGCTAAGGGGGCTAGACCTTATGGACAATATATCACCTTAAGTCAATCAGGCAATCTGCTTTAGAGCCGAGGTGGCGCAGTGGTTAAATGCAGCACTGCAGGCTACTTCAACTGACTGCAGTTCTGCAGTTCGGCTGTTCAAATCTCACCGGCTCAGGGTTGACTCAGCCTTCCATCCTTCCGAGGTGGGTAAAATGAGGACCCAGATTGTTGTTGGGGGCAATATGCTGACTCTGTAAACCGCTTAGAGAGGGCTGAAAGCCCTATGAAGCGGTATATAAGTCTAACTGCTATTGCTATTGCTATTGCTTTGTAAGATTGTAACTTCTAGAGAAGAAAAAACTTTATAATCTTTCAGTCATTTATTTTCAGAGATTTTTGTGTCAAATATCCTTGGGTATTTCAACCGACTTTAAGAAAACTGTTTTTGTGTAGTTTTCATATCTGAAAATAAAACCTTTGATTTAGGACTGAAATGTCTAGCTTTTTCCAAAGTCTGTCATTTGGGATACACTCAAAGACAAATTCAAGATCAATAAAAGCAGCATGAAGAGCCCCATAAAGGTTGCCACAGTATTTTTCTGCCAGCTGTTGAAATTCAGGCATTGGTCAGTTTTAGACTTGCCAGTTCTAGCACTAGCCTATCTGGGTTTTTCTTAGACCTCCCCCCCTACCAATTGCAAAACAAAAAATTATTGAATATAATTTGTGGTTACATGCAGCAGATTAATGGAATGATCATTGCTAAGTCTTCACAGAAACCGTTCTTATACATGGGAACTGGGAATTGTAATTGTGGGTCTTTTGAAATGATAGCAGGGAATCAATGGCAAAAGAAAAGGGCTGCTGAAATTTGTGCCCATCAGTGAATATTAATTTTGAAAAGTTCTACAGGGATAACATCCCATCCCATAGCTTTGTCTAATTAATCTGTGTTTCTAATTCAGGGGTGTCAAACTCAGATCAGGTGATTAGATATGACCCTTGGGGCCACCCTGGAAACAGTGAAGGACCAGCTCGCAGTGCCTCTGCCAGCAAAAACAGAGCTTATGAGAGCTGCGGGCCGCCCTCCCAAGCTCTGTTTTCACTGGCAGAGGTTGCAGGAGGCTGTCGCAGGCAAAAATGGAGCTTGGGACCTGTTTTCACTGGCGAAGTGCTCAGACCACCACAGGCACCCCCAGTACAAGTAATGTTGAGCTGGCCACACCCACCCTGGGGCCCCCTGGTCAAACACAACTCTGATGCAGCCCTCAATGAAATCGAGTTTGACACCTCTGCTACAATTTCTTAAAATTCTATCATTATAATGCAGGCCAAATGCTGATTAAGGAGTACAAGGTTCTAGGGTGAGACGTACTTCTGAAACTAAAAGGGTTTGAAACTGCAATTGCCAATTCACTGGAGGAAAATGATAGATTTAACCAAGGAGCTTTGTTTTTTGTCTTTTTGCTACAGTCTGCCAACAATTAACTGCATTTATCAGTTGTCTCTGTCCTTCATTTACATGATCTGTACCCTATGCCTTTGCCCCTAAACATTCTTTATAGTAAAAACAGAACAAAATAAGACAGGACAGTGGAATTAGGTTGTTCTGACATACCTTATAAAAGTGTAAGTACTGCAGAAATGCAGATTAATGAGATCCTATAAACTCTATACAGCAGCTTAGCAGCCAATAAAAATTTGACTCTATATTTTAAAATTATTTGAAATTTTTCCTCAAGCATTTGCCTTGTACCACAATTAACTGAGTTTAGTAATGCAAAATTTCACTATATATCGATTCATTGTATAAATTACAAAGGAAAAGATCATAACGAACAATCTAAACTAATAAACATCGAAAATAACAAGCCAATAAACAATTCTCTAGTCTAGTTTCACATATATCTTCTATGTTTTCAGTTTTCCTCCAGACCATAGTAATTTTACCTACGGTATATCTCTGTACTGGCAAGACCATATCTCAAGTTGTTAATATTCAGAAATCTGTGCTCAATAGCAATATGAATCACAGGACAACAATTCTCTGTTTGGGATCCACAATATATATTTTTTCAAAGGAGTTTTAATGACTGCCTGTCTCAAAACACCTAGCATCATGATACAGGAGATTTACATTTAATCAGTTTTTTGTTTGACCTCAACATTGTTTATCTGTTCTTGTACGCCCCCCCCCCCATTATGCAATAATATCAATTGTATGAGAAAACACTTGGCTACTGTATTTCTTTGACAGCTTTTAGAATAAATGTGTTGTTGAAATTATAATTTATAAAAATCAAGAGATAATAGAAGGTTCAGGGGTACAAAATTAGAGAGAGATTACTGTTAATGATTTAAGCAGGATTCAAATAGATGTTTTAATTCAATTCAATTCATTAGATTTATAGGCCGCCCTTTTAAGTATAAACTAATTAATGTTTATTAAAATAATGCTTCTCTAAACATCAGAACACAAGTCTTGAGAGCCAGTGTGGTGTAATGGTTCAGGTATTAAGCTATGACTGGGAGACCAGCACCATGAGACCTTTAGACCATAAAGATTCACTATGAATTTTGGGTAACCTGCTGCACAGGATAGTTATCAAAAATTATTGGAGGTGCGAGAATTATTTATACCAACTTGGAGGAAAGGCAGAATATTAATCAATATTCAAAAATACTACTGTAAGGGTTTACTTTTTTCGCATATCCTCTCAATCAAATGTTTGTTTAAATTTGTTTTAAAAAATAGAAAAATAAAAGGTAGGTCTTCTTTTGTCTTATACCGTATTGGAACAATTGATAGTTGTTCCAAATAACTAGATTTATGGGCTAAGTACCTATGGGACTAAGAACTTACTGGAGTTATGAAGTAGATGTTTCCTGCATTTATGTGTCACAAAACATAACACACCAGCTAGCTGGCCACGTTAGTTCTTCAAGTCCCCTTGCTTCTTTCTTTGTACTTATTTGGTGGAGCAGTATGCTTGCAGGTACAAAACAGTGGCTCAATATCAGCATGGTGATACTAGACTAAAGTAGAATAATTTTGCATGAAACATAACAAAATCCACCAAATGACCAAGCAGTTCAACAAAACAAATAAGGTAAACACCAAGTAAAATTATTTACAAGGCTGGAATAAATCAAATCAAAAAGTCTGAAAGTGTATTCACTTATTTATTTAGCATATGTATATAGCTGTCTACCCAGAAAAGTCTGGTTGATGAACAGAAAAAGAAGAATCAAATGGTAGAAATCTATGAAAAAGAAACTGAGTCAAACCCCCCCCCCCAAAAAAAAGGATCACATCCATATCAAATGTACGGTAACTACAGCCATGGCAGTACTCCATTAACATTCTGACCATAAGGCCTAGGGAGAAAAATGTCAGATCTTCACAGCCCTTTGGAAGACCCACAGGGTTGAGATTATCTGTATCTCATTAGGAGGCTGGTCATGAAGAAGGCATCCTGACAGAGAAGGCATGCTTCCTGAGGTCCACCAGGTGACACTGCTTCCCCAGGGGGATCTGGTGAATCTGTCGGGCACGCATTTGTCGGTGAACCAATATCTAGTCTACCCTATCTGATAGGATGAGCAGAAACCATCTGGGAGAAATGGTTCCACAAATTAGTGCTTGGCAGATTTCTTGACAAGCTTTCTGCATCAAAACTACTCAGTGTAAGTTTTTTCCAGTCTGATTAAAGTCAGGAGAGAATGAAACAGAGCTGTGAAAGAGAAATGTAATCTACATTTATGATGAGGTACTTTAGCTGTCTTAGTTCCAAGCAGCAGCAGCACTTCTAAACTACTCCAGTAGTTTTTGCATAATTTTCAAATTAATTATATTGATCTACGGTAGTATCGGTGGGATTCAATTTTTTTACTACCGGTTCTGTGGGTGGGGCTTGGTGGGAGTGGCAGGGGAAAGATACTCTACAATTTTCATTCCCACCCCACTCCAGGGGAAGAATACTGCAAAATCCCCATTTCCTCCTGATCAGCTGGGACTCAGGAGGCAGAGAATAGATCGGGACAGGGCCAGTCAGAGGTGGTATTTATCGGTTCTCCGAACTACTTAAAATTTCTGCTATGGGTTCTCCAGAACTGGTCTGAACCTGCTAAATACCACTTCTGGGTTGTATGGATTATATTGACTTAGTTACTCTCTAAGAGAAACCAGTTTTTACTTGTGTTATTTTTTTTTTAGTTTAATGCTACAAGCAGAAAGTGACTATGTGGATGTTTTTTTGAAGAAGGTTTAGAATATTCATAATATTAATTCTGTAAACTACAATGAGTTGTCCTGAAGGATAAAATTTGTGACTTACATTCAAATTATAGTGGCTTGTCTTTGGAAAAGCAATTCACATTCTCTGAGTATTTTACAATTTTTGCAGTCAAATGTTCCTAAGGATTATTGGGGAAATCCAAATGATTAGCTGAAAAGAAATGCTTCTTCACAAAATAAATATAAAAAGAAATAACCCTTGGTTATTTGTTACACAGTTTCTTTCTTATTTGGTCTGTAGTAGCAATTTAGTCTTGAACTAGAACAATTATGTTCCAATCTTGTGAACAGCTTATTTTGGCATCAATTATAAAGAATGGAGAAAACTATTGCTGTTTTAAGTACTATGTTGTCTTTTACAGGTGATTCCTTAACTTTCCTGATCACTGTCTCCAAATACTTTCTAAATGAACATTCCTGTTACTCTCAAATTGCTGGAGATGGCAAGTCCAGCCATCAGCCCTGACTCTTCTTCCCATGAAGCACTTTCTTCTGTCAACTCTATGCCTGCATGTTCCCCTACTTCTGATTCTGAGAACCTGAGCCCAGATGAGTTGGAGCTGTTAGCCAAGTTGGAAGAACAAAACAGGTAGGACATTCTGAAGATCCAGTACCTCTCTGATACTGACTGAAAGCCAGAGGATATAAATAGTTTAATGTTTAAACATTTGTCAAATGTTCCAGTTAAGTAAGGCCACACTTGGAATACTGCATTCATTTTTTGTCTCCACAATGTAAAAAAGATGCTGAGACTCTAGAAAGTGTGCAGAGAACAGCAACAAAGATGATTAGGGGACTCGAGGCTAAAACATATGAAGAATGTTTGCAGGAACTGGGTATGTCTAGTTTAATGAAAAGAACAACTAGGGGAGACATGATAGCAGTGTTCCAATATCTCAGGGGCTGCCACAAAGAAGAGGGAGTCAAACTATTCTCCAAAGCACCTGAGGGCAGAACAAGAAGCAATGGGTGGAAACTAATCAAGGAGAGAAGCAACTTAGAACTAAGGAGAAATTTCCTGACAGTCAGAACAATTAATCAGTGGAACAACTTGCCTCCAGAAGTTGTGAAAGCTCCAACACTGGAAGTTTTTAAGAAGATGTTGGATAATCATTTGTCTGAAGTGGTGTAGGATGGATTGGACTAGAAGACCCCTAGGACTTCTCCAGCCAGAGTTCACCTCTAAGCAAATTTGAGTAACTTGATCTGTCAGATGTCTAGAATAATCCTCAAGTGATCTTACAAGGGCCTCCTCCTTACCAATAAGGGAACTAGTTATCTAAAAGTGCTGCTGCACAGCTCTCTACAGATTCAATAAGAGCAAAGAAGTAAAAATTTCCCACTTTTAATAGTATAAGGTAAACCATGTTCTCATCTACTTGGTTTGGATCACACTTAATTTTCTTCTAGTGGTGCTCGAAGTATATCTTGTGTCCTTTCAGCCCCTGGGGTACTTGTGAAAACCAAGGTCCAGAATCACAAGGTCTGCCCAGATGTGATCCAATTTAAGTTTGTAGTTGCTTATTCACTTTAGGCTACATCTAAGGCCATGCAACCAAGCTTCAACAAAACCATGAAGTTCCCTCTAGAATGTTTTCATGTTAATTAGTTGCCTGGAACAGATCAAGTCAAATCAGGCCCTCCTTTTGCACAATGGTAAATAGCTGCAGAGAATCCCCAAGGCTGAAGGAGAGTTGTAGATAGTAAGGAAGATGACCTTGATGAAGGTATGCAGAAATCATTAGCTAGGCAAAATGGGCTGAAACATTTTAAGTTCAGAGCAACAAGATAGTATTTGGAAGTGGCTAAGGCAGACATTTTCCTAATTTAGGGGACATCACATTCAGACTTGGACAATGTTCCCTCTAATTTTTTTTCGGTGTGAGCAGAAAAGTATAGTGTTTGAGCGGCATATTTTCATGCCTGAGCACCTGAATTTTTTTCACAGATGTCACCTAAGACAACAACAAAATCAGTATTATTTGAAACTCAAAGTTATGTTTATTCAAGGTACCCGCTTAATTAAAAGTGTTATATAATATTAGTATCACTTAACAACGCTCCTGCTTAGCAACCAAAATGTTGGCTCAGAAAGTCTGGCATTTGAAGCACGCAAGTCTTAAAGCTGTTGTTACAAGACCCTTGCACCCCTAACCCTTTAGGGGAAAAAAATCCCCAGGGGTCTTCAAACGTGACAGCTTTAAGACTTGTGGACTTCAACTCCCAGAATTCCTCCCTGAGGGGAATTATATATTTGGACTGTTTCATAGTTACATTAGAGAACTACATTGTTAGAACTTAGCACAAAAGATACCTTTTATCTGAAAATCCAAATAGAGTAAACCTGCTATTATCCCACAGCATTAATTTCATTTGTCCCAAGCTGTTTTACGAGTCTGTATTAAAATAGATAGAAATATTTTCACTAAATTTTATAGATCTATATTTCAGGAACCTATCAGAAGTTAGGGCAAGATAAGAGTGGAAGAATGAATTTTGTTGCAGGTCATGGGGATTTTTTTCAGCATCTTAAAAGTGGAGTGCATGTGCATTGAACTAGCAATACCCATTTAATAACAAAAGGAAATGGCTGAATTAAATTTGGTAAAGTTGCAAGCAAGCTGTAAAAAGCTTGTGGTTTTTAAAATCATAGAATCAGAAGGGATACTGGAGGTCTTCTAGTCCAGCCCCTTGTCCAAGGCAGGAGTCTATATCATCTGAGACAAATGGCCGTCCAGTCTTTTGAAAACCTGTAGCAAATGAATTAAGATTCCATTGATTTTAATTTTTCTTACTGTCAGATTTCTCCTTATTTCCAGCTTGAGTCTCCTTCTGACAAGTTTCCATTGCTTCTTGTCCTGTCCTCAGGTGCTATTGCTGCCACCTCCTCCTCCTCCAACAGCACCAACACATTTGCTGCCCAGCGCTGCGGCTGAGGTGAAACCGCCAAAACTCCCGCTGGCGCCCCCTCAGCGTTGGGTGGAAATCCGGCAGTGCTGTTGGAGGAGGAGGAGGTGAACCAGCCTGCCACCGCCAGCCCCGCCACTCTTCCCGCCCCCTTCCCAGCCCCACAGTCCAGCGGTCGCAGCAGAAGCAGCCCCGGGTCTCCGCTGCCGCTCCCTGCATTTTCTGGACGGGGGAAGGAAGGAATCCCTCTTTGAAGAGCCGTGCTCTTCAAAACAAGTCTGGGGAGGTCCTTTGCAGGTGGCCAGTTGTAGCCACCTGTAAAGGACTTCCCCACGTTTGCTTTACAGAAATCTCTGCGCGGCAGTTAGAAACTGCTGTGCGGGGGTTTCTTTCTATGTGCGCGGCCGCGCAGCCGCGCACCTTAGAGGGAACAGTGGACTTGGAAGGTTCTATTATTATAGCCAGTCTCAATAATAGTTCTAGCCTTCCCAGGGAGTTGTTTTCTTAGTCTGGGCTAATTAGTGGGGCTGACAGGAGTGATCTATCCATGATCCTGATAACATCATATCACAATAGCAGATCACATAACCACTGCTATGGAACAAAAACTGGACTTCGTTTGTATGCTGCCAGAGATTTAATAGCTGTGCCTCAATAGCTGTGCCTATCTCTGGAATCATAGTTGGTGCTATACCTGCAACCTAGAATGACATATTTTGGAGAGGGAACTCACCCACCCACTGACGTTCAGCTAAGTTTTGGTAACATATATCAGGTCAGCCCTCCCATTTATAACCAGCAGTTTCATTTCGTGATTAACTTTAATCATATTAAACAATCTCTGTAGAGAATGAACACTCTTATTAATGATTAAAAGTCATTTTATAGTCTCCTTGAGCTTTCTATCGTGTTCAGCTTCAATTCCTCCAGACTATCAAAAGATAGCCAGAGGTGCAATTTGGTAATATTTTAGTTAGGATTGACTACTTCTCATTCACAAAATCAAATGATACTTGTTCCAAAGAAATTAAATGTTTTTCCTTGTATTAATTATTGTATTTCCCATGAGATAGATGTTAAAGCATAAATGTTAAATCAGACATGGAAGGAGTGGGGATGGATGAATGACTACCTATTTATTAATATTTTATTTTATATATTATATTAGTGTTGCTCAAGCTCCATCCAAACTAAACAGTAAAATAATAAAAAATATCCAAAAATAAATACATACCACAGCCAAGATAGTTAATCAACTAACAATAAAGCAAAAAAGTGGGACTCTTAATTTTCTTGTTTTGTCACAGAATACTGTTTCCATTCATCTTAGACTAGTAAAGCCAGAATGCAGTCTAAAGATAGAAATGTTTTTCTATAGCTTTGATTTTAAATATATATTAAAATTCTTTTATAACTAAGAAGTATGCCATGTTCTGTCATATTCTTTATCCTGCTCCTCAAAGAGAATAATTTGCATAAATTACAAATTTATGCATGTATCCTTCCATTCCTCTTCAGAGATGGAAGAGTTTCTGATGAATATTCAACATTACAAGAGAATTTTCAACACGTTGATTGGCAATCCTAATCTCTACAAGTGTCATAATGCCTCTTAGTTGAAATGTTTGAAGAAGCTTGTTTACGTGGAAGTTTCATTATGCTCTAGAGCATTTGTTGCATTCTAACCTAGTTATGTAACTGGTAAAGTGACAACTAATATTTATTTTACATTTTTCAAGGCTTTTGGAAGCTGATTCAAAGTCATTACGCTCTATGAATGGCTCACGAAGGAATAGTGGGTCATCTTTGGTATCCAGTTCTTCTGCATCATCCAATCTGAGCCATCTTGAAGAAGATACCTGGATCTTATGGGGAAGGATTGTCAATGAATGGGAAGAATGGCGGAAAAGAAAAGAGAAGTTACTCAAGGTGAGGAAAGAAATTGCCTTTCTAGTGATAGACATATTTTATAAGACTTGTAAGTCATAGACATGTTTATATTTGTTATATGTGATATACTTGCATCTTATCCAATCATTCCTTTTTTTATTCTGTATTTCTGAATTATATTTATGGACTTGGACAAACAAAATTCTTTATATGTAAGAATAAACTATTACATGAATACTAGCTCTTTGCAACAAATGCATGTAAAATGGTGATGCAAGAACTTTGTAAAGTTGAGGGTAGGAACTAGAGGAAAAAGAAATTGTTTTCTAAAACCCAGCTGGCTAAGGTATTGAATGTTTATTTTATGGATTCAGATATTCCAGAAGAACCTCAGGATAAGTATGAAGACCTTAATTTAGAGACTCTTCATTAAGATAACTTCTTGATGTGTTGTAATTTTGGATGCAGTGACAGCATTGTACCCAGGATTCTTCTTAGTTTATGATAGGGGTTTTAAATTGACCATATCCCTTTATAGAAATATGGAAAATACATGAAGTGTGAACCAGCTTTGTGTGATATCACTTAGAGTATCTTTTAGTCTTTTTTTTTCTCCATTGCTTAGGAACTCATAAGGAAAGGAATCCCTCACCATTTCCGAGCAATTGTTTGGCAGCTTTTGTGCAGTGCCACAGACATGCCAGTGAAGAATCAATATTCAGAGTTGCTGAAAATGTCTTCTCCTTGTGAAAAGTTAATCAGAAGAGACATTGCTAGAACATACCCTGAACATGAGTTCTTCAAGGGACAAGACAGTCTGGGCCAGGAGGTTCTCTTCAATGTTATGAAGGCAAGTTTAAGACAATACCTTTTTTTGTCAGAATTACTGTGTTTCCTTAACAGTGTCTTATTTTCTTTTGACCCCCTGAAATAAGCACTGGCCTTATTTTCGGGGAGGTCTAATTAGTTTTGAGGTGCAGGAGGTAGCGAGTGTGGTCACCTAATGGCTGCTGCTGTGTTGCAATATTTGGGGGGGAGGGCTTATTTTAGCGCATGTGCTCAAAAGCCCAATTGGACTTATTATCCGGGGAGGTATTATTTTCCAGGAAACAGGATACGTACACTTTATATGGAATAGAGGTCTATTTTGTGAAATTAACATCACATCTCAACTTAAAATCAAACAGGTGATTGCTTTAAACATCCTTGATTGATGTTTATAATGTATTTCTAGATCGATAATTATCCTTGCAGATCATACTAAAACTGCTTTGCATGTTAGTTGTATTGGAATTTAATTGGAAAAATAGTCTTATTCTAATAAATTATTTTTCCTTGTAAGATTGTATATCCAGCGAGGATCAGATGCAGAGATTGATTTAGAAAATGAATTGTTGTATAATAGCTACAAATGAGGCAGATTCGTCTATTTGATATTTCTTTTGCAGCCTCTAACATATTATAAAGTTAGTCTTTTCAAAAGTAGGGCCCTCCATGAGTGCTGGAATTTAAATTCCCAGAACCCTCTTTCAGTGTGTCCTTGGCTTCTTTTTAAACTAATAAGTCTGATGAAAATTACTGAAGGCCTATCACTCTCCCATTTCATTTTGGTTTTATATATATTCACAATTACATAATTAGTGAGTTGATTAGTTTCTATAGATGAAATAGCTCACTCTTCTCTGATTTTTCATAAGAGCTCTGCGAGGTAGTCTGGACTAAGAGAGTGCAGGTGGCCCAAAATCACCCATTGGCCTTCTGTGGTGGGAGACACATACACACAAACTGTCCTATTTGTTTTAGTAAAACTCTCTGTATGGTCTCTGTTTCCTTTTTAACAATTCCCTTTCTCCCATGTGATTCTTGAATTTTCATAACAATATTTCATTTACACCTCAGTGTATAACTAATTCTATGTGGTTCAACAACATTCACACTGTATAATTGGTGTTAGGTACCATGGAGGATTAAGTCACCTCCCCTTTGATTACAGTTATTTAGAACATCCAGAGTTTTCCTTCTTTGTTGTGACTAATATAGGCATATATCCAATCTATCTATCAATATTTACAGTCTCCTGTATTGCCAGGTATTTTTTCTTTTGCTCTTCTCTTTATCATTGCCTCTCATGAGCAATAGTACTATTGTAGGGTTTTTGTGCTAAATCAATATTGATAGTCTTGGAAATACTTTTTACGTAATAAATATATACTTGGAAGAGAGGAGTCTTTATTTTTTAAATGATATACAATAGTACTAAAAGGTTTTTTAAAAAACAAAAGACAATATAAACTAAACTCAGAAAGGAAAAGAAAGCATAGAAAGTACAAGAAAAGAGGGGGAAAGAAGAAGAAAAGAGGAAAAGAAATGACTTCTGATATTCATCACAATACAGATTTTGTAATTCTTCATCCCCTATAAAACTACATGCAAATTTCTCATCTTCCTAGAAACCATCCCTTATACATATGAAAATCCACAAATTGTTAACATTCCAGTCCTGGTGTCAGCAAAATTCCATAAAGGGTTCCCAGAATTTTATAAGAATCCTAATGGCTCAGTGATTAGAATGAAGTATTGCAGGCAAACTTTGCAATTCTATCCTGATGAGGTTCAAGGTTGACTCAGCCTTCTGTCCTTCCAAGGTCCGTAAAATGAGGGCCTAGATTATTGGGATCAATATGCTGACATTATAAACCACCAGAGAGTGCTATAAAGCACTGTGGGGGTGGTAAATAACTGTAAATGTTATTGCTATTATAGAAATGTGTCTGTAATTAGAGCAGTGGAACATGTACAAGAAAATTAAGATATCACATTCTGTATTTATCATCATTACTGTTAGTTCCATTTAAAAAGTGGTTTTCTGAATTATAGTGGAAGACTGGCACTTAGACAAATTGGCCATCAACAGGAATATAGACATAAACAGCATCTACATACCATTCAAAAGACACAATCGAACAGCCAAAAAGGAAATAAAAAGATCAAAACACCTGCTTAGCAGCAATAACACCCAGATGAGCAGAGATTAACTCCAAGATTAAGATTAGACCAACAATCAAGAAACAAACAAACAGTAACACAATCAAGGAACTGTCAGAACAAGCTAACAGTAAGCAGCCCAATCAAGGAACCATCAAGATCACTCCACCAACACTGACAGGGCAGGCCTCTAGTATATAAAATGAGAGCAAACTCTATTCCCTTCTAGGACTGATGATATTATCTAGTCTGAAAATGAAATGTCTGCAAGAAAACAACCAAGCTCAGAGAGCACCAAACATGCCACAGTTCAACCCTGAACCACAGATATTCTCTTCTTTTGGATATATCTTAGATTTCAAGAATGAAATGGGAAACATCCTGAGACTCAATAACAAAGGGCACGATAAAGACATAAGAAAAATAAATTCAAGTTGAGAAACTAATTGCTGTTAAACCCTATAAAATCAAAACATTTTAAAACTTTTTCATCTTTTATTACAATTTTGACAATGTAGTCTTGTTCCTTATACATCCTATTCATGTGGTCACAGAAGGCAAGACTGATTCAAATGCACAGAAACAGCTACTTTGTATTGCATAATTTCTCAGAGTGTCTCAGATTCAAAGATCACATACATTCTTAAATTCCCCAAGAATTGCCTGAAATGCATCCCTTGGTTAATATATGTGGCACTTTTTTCAATTAAACCTGCTACTTAATTCCACAATATTTTGCATTTGTTATTATCTTTGTTTTCTAAAATATTGATCTTAATTCCTCCCTACCATATCGCCACTCATCTGTCTTCATATTATATCAAATTTCCAAGATAATCAAGTTCCAGATTCATTACTTTCCCATAGTTAATATCTGAAAAGTTGTCATGGTGAGAAAAATTATATGGCTAAGTTTATACATCTTATAAAAAGAACTGTGATTCATGAAGCCTTGTTCAATAATACATTGACTAAACTTCATGACATCAAAAAAATCTATGGATATTTTAAAATATGTTTCTGTACATCTTGTTTTATTCAGGTAAATTAATGGCTAAATTGTGAGCTGTAAAATTTTTCTGCCTTAAAATTCTTATCTTTCAGGCTTATTCTCTAGTAGACCGTGAGGTTGGGTACTGCCAAGGTAGTGCATTCATCGTGGGACTGCTACTCATGCAGGTTTGTGCTACTTAACATTAGAAATCTCAAGGAGCAGGTGGCAGTCATGGTGAGGAGGCTCCTTGTGTCACTGCAAATTGTGCCCCAGTTATGCCAATTCCTGGACCAATGTGTCCTCTTCACCCATGCTCTCATCATCTCCAGTTTGTGCTACTGTAATGTGCTCTATATGGAGCTGCCCTTGAAGAGTCTATGGAAACTCTGATTGGTTCAAAATGCAGCGACCTGTATATGTTGGCACAAGTCAAGACTTACACATTTGTCACATCTTTCATGGGAACTACATTGGTTACTTATTTTCCTCTGGGTACAATTCATGGTGCTGGTTGTCACCTTTAACGAGGGCGAGGTTATTGGTAGGACTGCTTCCTCAGCTACATCTATCCAGCCCATCAACAACTATATTGGGGTTCCCAACTATTGGGAAAGTTATATCTAGTGAGACAGGGGAAAGGGCCTTCTCTATGATGTCCCTCTCCCATTTCCCTCAATATAAGATTGGCTGTTACTTTAATTTTTCTGGAAATTAGTTCTGTTTGTCAGCCTGAGCCCCCCCAGGTCAATACAGTCAAGGTGGCTATGTGATTGTGTGATTGATACTGCTGGGGATGGAGAGGGATTTATGGGTTGTAAAATTTTAATGTTGTAAGCCACCCAGAGTCGCCTTAGATGAGTTGGGGAGGTAGGAAGGAAGACTTTAGGAATGTTTAGATCAGTTTATTATGTCATAAAATGTTACAGGTCTGTAGTCTGTAATTTATTTTTATGCATTTTTAAATTAATCTCACATTTCTTTCAGAAACTCGGAGCAGAATACCTAATCACACGCTCCTCTAATTAGTCCCCAAAACAACTACCTTGCAAAGGCTGCAGAGTAACTGGCCCAATATCACCTGCTCAGTTTCCGTGGCTAAAAGTGGATGATTTGGGTTCTCATCTAGTTTTTCAAACTATAATATTAGCATGAATTTATTATTTAAAAATAGGGACCAAGCTTAATTCTTGTTTTATATAGAAATAATTTTTTGTCAGTATAAACTTACTTAAAAGCTTTTAATTATTTAAAAAGTTTGCTTAGAAGCAGGTCCCTAAGTACTCTGTTTTTCAGGGAATTTAAATAGTCAATCTCTATAGATCATATTCTGCTTACATTGCACATTTAATATATGCTATTTTAATAAACTGTTGAGGCCAAGCTGGTTCAATTTTATATGTGTGTTTCACACTTATTTTTACTGGCTTGAAATGAAATAGGGAAGCAGCTTATTCTAACCTTTAGGAGAAGTTGCTTGGTTTGTTCTGCAGCCTTGTTTTGAAAGGAAGGCTTTAGACCAGTGGTTCCCAAACCTTTTCAGTCCACCGCCCCCTTGGTGCTACAGACTGATCTTCAGTGCCCCCCACCAAGTGATGGAATTCAAATTCTTTACTACCGGTTCTGTGGACATGGCTTGGTGGGCGTGGCTGGGGGTCATGTGACTGGGTGGTTTGCACGACAGAAGGAAGATAGTAACAGTAAAATTCAACACTGTAACAATTAATTGCACATTTATTCAAAATCCAATTTAAAAACCTTTTTAGTTAATGTTAATTCAACAAAATTGCTGAACATGATCCAGTCATTTATCAAGAACCTTAGTAACTAGTAATGTAGTAAACTCAGTAAAATTTAGTAACTACTTCACTATTCCATAAATTCTGTGTAATACAGTACATGCCTGATCATTCACACACAGACTGCTGCCTTTTGTTTTTTTCAAAATAACAGGGTGTGGTAGGGGTAGAGAAGGAAGAAGACTTTGTTCTGTGGTATCTGCCATTTCAGAAATGCTCATTAGACTGCCCCACGTGATCAGTCTTTCCGTATTCCTCAATATATTGGTGCCCAGCAGCTGGTCAAAACCCTAGTAGTACTTATGGAGCTTTAGATGATACTATGGCAAAATACAAGCCTTGCAGCTCATGTATATTCACACAACATAAGAGTGATGCCATTATCCAGGCTTATCTGTGACAAAGGTCTCACTGTGTATAAATATCAAGATAGGAAGGGCACTTTATTAAAAAAAAACTGCAGTTTTGACTCCATTTGGTTATAAAACATCTTGTTTGGCATACTGGGAACATTTCGACAGCATTTTCTTCCAATATGGGACGTTGTTCTATCATAATTTTGTTTTGCTTTGCTTTGCTTTGCTTTTTCCTGTATGTGACAATATCCAACTTTAGACAGTAATTAGACCACTTTTTAATTTACTTTTTTAAAAACAGTATATGTTGGAAATGCTTATCCCTTTTCCACAATCTCTCTTATATTTCAGCCTTCAATGAGATTACATTGCAACTCAGTTTGAGAAACCACCCTAAGTGTCCTTCCTCTTCCTCTGCCACCTCCCTTGCCTCTTAGCGCCCCTTCTGCCGCTCCCCTTGCCTCTTAGCAACCCCCTAAGTCATCCCACCGCTCCCCGGAGTGCGGTACCGCCCACTTTGGGAATCACTGCTTTAGACCTTTCCTCAAAGTGAAATGCCATTTTGAAGATTACAGATAGTTAGTTTGTGGTAGGTGGCACCTATTTTTTTAGCAGGCCATACTAGAAAAAGTATAACATAGAATTAATTGTAATATAATTGCCAGCATTTATTTTGAAATTAGTGGATTAATGGAAATTAGTGGTTTAGGAGCTGGACTTTCAGTGCATCTTATCAATAAATTGGGAACTACAAAAACTTCCCTGATAAAGGCAGTGGGAAGACATTTTACTATTGTTGCCAAGAAACTGTGTGCTTATGTATTCATGTAGTCATCAAGCAAGAGCGGTTAGATGCTCAAAACTAAGGAAAAAAAGCCAAGTGCCCTTGTAGAAAATTATTCTGCTATGTTTTGGGTGTGTATCTTTTTCAAGGACAGCGTGAAAAAAAAGACATAAAACCACAATATATGGTGTAAACATTGCAGTGTTGTATATGCAATAAATAGGTCAAATCAGTCGCTTGATTTTAATACAATGGTTTAAAAGCATTGCATTGATTGCAATGAGTTATTATTACATTATTATATAACCTGAATGTAGCATTAATAAAAATATTACAAAAACAGTCACATATATTGCTTCCTTAATCTCCATCCTATTTAAGATGTTGTGTTCCTTAAGTTCCAATGTATATTTATGCTTATTATTTTAAAAACCATTCATATTAAATAATCAAATTGCTTTAAAAAAAGTTTTCTTGGGTTATTATATATTGGAGCTGAACAATGGAAGCAACCGTTTTGTTAGTCCCCAACCTTTGTGACTTGGCAGTCCAGTTTGGAGGGGGAAAGGGGAACTGGGCCATGCAAGTGCACAAACAGCCCTTGCACGAGTGGTGGGCCAGCATGCACATGCGCAGCTCAACTTGTACAAGCAGCGGGCCAGCATGCTTTGTGCAAGTGCCTGCCAGCTAGCCATATGCGCTCCATCCAGCCATTCAGGCCTAATTCCAAATAGGCCAAGGCCGGTAGTAGGCCACACAGCCCAGGGGTTGGGAACCACTGTTTCAAAGGACATAGCACAGACCCAGTTAAAGAACCCTTATGTGAAAAACATCTGTTTTATTATTAATTATTTTTTTGAGAATTTGAGTTATCAAAGTTGTTTCCTTGTGTTTTATTTGGTCTTTTATTTACTTCCCTTTTTAAAAATGGAATTCATAATTAGTAAGACAAAATCTAGGCTTTGAGTGCTGCATACTGAACAGAATGTTTTTGTCCTTCATTAAGTTTGACAGAGACTCATGCACATGCACTGTCTGCTTCTAGATGCCGGAAGAGGAGGCCTTCTGTGTATTTGTACGGCTGATGCAAGAGTATAGACTACGGGAATTATTCAAACCCACTATGGCCGAGTTAGGACTTTGTATCTATCAGTTTGAATACATGCTGCAGGTAAAGAAATTTCCAAATACTGGATTTTAAATATGCACTACTTTATTTTAGATGAATTCCTAAAACCCATCAGAAGTCTGAAGTACCAGAGCTTACTAGCTTAGCAAATAATTAGGAATGTTTGCTGCTGTTTCTGTTACTTTAATTTTGAGGATTCTGCTGAGTAATCTCTTAATGTCTGTGTAGTAATTAATGTTAACTGGAGTTTCTCATAATTTAAGACTTAAGTTTTATGTTTCTGTCAGGAACAACTACCTGAGCTGAATATCCACTTCCGCTCCCAAAGCTTTCTCACCTCTATGTATGCATCATCTTGGTTTCTTACACTCTTCCTCACTACTTTTCCTCTACCTGTGGCCACACGAGTATTTGACATCTTCATGTATGAGGTAAAATCTGCAATTAAAAATACAGAAGGGGAAGAAATTGAGTGGTCTGCATAACTGATTTGATAGTTAAAATTTTCACAGTAAAAATAGGATATGAGGGCAACAGCTTTCTTCTCTTGCTGTACGCTGGCAATAAAACTCTATTTTTACTTCTAGGGGGGGGCAGACAATCATAGGTAGTAGTCATTGCTATTCATATTGTCCATGGATCCATCTATTTCCAAAATTTATATTTGAATAAATAGTTCAGGTTGATTTGTCACAGAATGTTCTAGCAATATTGTGAGTTCTAGTTGTGCCTTATGTATGAAACCAGCTTGGTGAGATATAAATAAATAAATATTTGCTTCTGTAAATTTATTTTAGAATTCTTGTTATAACTTGTTAAAGAAGAAATGGGACATTTTAAATGGTGTATAGTTAAGTGGATAGTTGAATGTGGGGGGGGGGGCTAAAACATTACATTCCCTTCACATAGGAAGGACTGTTTGACTTTTATTGTAAACCAAAGGAAATTCAATTACAGGTGGAGTCTATCTAAATTCTGTAACGTCTTTTAGGGATTGGAAATAATTTTCCGTGTAGGAATGGCTCTTCTGCAATTCAACCAAGCTGAACTCATGCAACTGGACATGGAAGGGATGTCGCAGGTCAGTTCTATCATGCATTGTGGGACTAGAAGAAAGATTGTTCAGTATTGATACAACAAACTTTCAGATGTCCGCAATTCCATATTTAGGCGTGTACGAATGAAGAGATTTACAGGATTGAGGATAGTTTGAGATAAAAAAACCGATTCCAATAATATACTAAATGTAAGCCTTTTAGAATCATGGTTCCAAAGCGTAAAAACTCAATTCAGTTTTCAGAGAAGAAAAACTTAAAAGACCCAAGACCTGCCTGTTTTCTGAACTGTTGTTCAATGTTGTTGCATGTGATGAGGCAGAATTAGCTGTTTTAATCTCTGGCTACAAAGAGCTAGAAAGTAGTTTCAGAACTACAGCCTGAGACATCCAGAATGACCAGAGCAAGAGAGATGAAGAAGCAATGACTCATCTGCCCTCTGCCTGTTTGTTTTGTCCTTCCTTCTATTTAGAAAAAGTCTCTTATGTCTTTTCCATCTTTTTGTGGCAGTATATCAATATGCCAAATATTGAGAACATCCATTAACTGCCTAAAAGCCTGTAATCTTTGATTTAGGGGTACAGTTAGGACTGGAATTTCTGTCATAAGTTGTGGTGATCATAAAATGAGTCACTATGCAATCAAACCTGATTTCCCAATTGATATTTTTTTGTCAGAAACCAGCTAGGAAGGTCGCAAATCACAATAATTTGATAGCAGGATGATGTAACTGGTTGTAAATGTGAGCCACGGCCAAATGCCCAAATTCCAATCACATGACCATGGAGGTGGTGTGATGATTGTAAGTATGAGGACAGGTTGTAAATCAGTTTTTTTTCCTGAGGCCATCATAACTTTGAACATTCATTAAATGAACAATTACAAGTCAAGGATTATCTATTCTACCATGTTTCCCTGAAAATAAAACAGGATCTTATTTTCTTTATCGGGAGGAGGCTTGTTGTTTTTGGGATTGCAGGAGGTAGCGATCGTGGGCTCCGGTGGCTTGACAACCTCGGGATACTGCTGGGTCGGTGAATGGCGCTCTGCCTGGCTTGAGGGGGGAGGGTTGTCCAATGGGCTTATTTTTGCGGGAGGGCTATATTTTTGCTCACCCCAAAAATCTGGCATGGCCTTATTTTACGGACATGTCATATTTTCAGGGAAACATGGTAGATACCAGGCAGCGATTCCTGAGAATCATATGAATTTAGATCCACTGAGTTGAAGATAGGGAGAGAGCTACGAGTTCTCTCCTTTTGATGGTTTCAACATTAGTTATCAAATATAGTGTTTCTCCATTGCCTTTCGTATGCTGACATGAGAGCTTAGCCCATGCACTGTGCCAAGCCATAATTCAATTTGTGTGGCTTTAACCTAGTCTTTTTTCAAAATTCAGTCACATCTTTCACCAATCAGTTAAAACAAGCCATGGCTTAGAATGAAGTATGTTTATAATCTCCCTGTAGTAGTACTCTTGCTACAACAACAAAAACGTATCTTGGCTACATTAGGAGTCCATGGGAGCGGAATGTGGTCAAGGTATCTTTCAAAGATCCATACACTCCATCTGCTAAGAGCAGCTTCACAGGATTCCTGGCTCCTGACTACTTTTTGCTGCCCAGCGATGATCTACTGGTTAGTGAAGAGCATGAGACTCTCTAATACTCAGTGGGCAGATCCAAGCCTCTGGTGAACGAAATCAAGTATGGGAAGGAATATTCCAACAAAATACATGTATTTGTTTTTCAGACACACACTGCATCCTCTCATTTATATCCCACTGTAATCATATATAAGTTCTTGGTAACTCATAATAATAATTAAAAGAACAGTAACAAATCACAATGAATATATAAAAAGCCCAATAGCTCAAATAAACAAGCCTACATTTCACAAAACATCTGGTGTCACCCCTTAAATGCACTTCTCATGGGAGGCCATCCAGAAACATTGTTCAACTAGAGAACATGTCTCTTCCCCACCCACCCACCAACCTCGCCATAACCTCCCCAAAATGGTGGGATGACAAACTGCCTCTCCTAATGTGATCAAAGGGTTTAGGAGGATTCCAGTGGGATTACACATATTCCATATGTGTATGTAAAAAAATAGATGTAAGAGTGATTGTATAGTGAATATGCTGTCATTCTGATAATATAAACAGATATTGTGTCTACATCCTTTAAAATAGTTCTAAAGAATTGCCAGAATATTTGAAATACATGTAAGTATTTCCTTTTCTTGAAATGAAACCAGAGATGTGTTTCTCCAGCTATTAAAAAAAAACAGCTCACTACTTGGGTGGAAAGTATTTGAGAGTAAGGTGAGAGGTTACTTAGTGGCAAGTATTATGGGCTGGCTTTTGCATATGTACCGTATTTTTCAGAATATAAGATGCACCTTAGTTTATGGGGAGGAAAATAGGGGGGGATTCTGCCTACCAGGTATTCATCTGACTACCATCCTTAGTCTGGTCAGCTTCAGCACATAAGTTTGCTTGTTGGGGATAAAAACAGTTTTTAAAGCATAGCTGATCATTGGAGATAGAACAATGAGAAAAGCAGGCAAAGCATGGAAGATCGCTTCACTCATTAGGACTGAAAAAAGCTTCGAAAAAGCTACATTTGGAGTATAAGACGCACCCAAATTTTCAGCCTCTTTTGGGGGGGGGGAGAAGTGTGTCTTATACTCTGAAAAATATGGTATTTCCCTATTCACCTAAGCCGCCAATCTTTTTGGGACCAGGGACCAGCTTCATAAAAGACAATTTTTCCACAACCCTTGCGGGTGGGAGGGGAGAGTGTGCAATCTAGCTCCCTCAGGTGTTCAATTTACAGCAGGATTTGCTATAAACTGATTCTCCTATGAGAATCTAATTCCTAATTATCTGAGGGTGGAGCTGAATGGTGATGCTAGTGCTGGGGCTGCAAATACAGATGAAGCTTTGCTTGCTTGCCTGCTGCTCACCTCCAGCAGTGCAGCCTGGTTCCTAACAGACCATGAACCAGTAACAATCTGTCCCCAGGAATTGGGGATCCCTGAGCTAGATGACTGGTAACTTACAAAGTTGAACAAGTACATTTCAAAACTCCAGGCCCATAACTGCAAAACATTTCCATTTGTGATATTGCCACGTGGGTTTGTTTCAGTGATGGGTTTCCATATTTTAATTACCAGTTCATTCATGTGCGCTCAACACTTCTGCACATGCGCAGAAGCATCCGGACGGGTGGGGGGAGCCTCCCGCTGCTACCACTACTGGTTTGATCCGGGCCTAGCCGGCAGAAACCCACCTCTGGTTTGTTTGTGCTTAACAGGTGAATACTTTGAGCTAAATCTAGTCTGTATGTATCAGATTGAATATGGGAAAGCTTTTCTTCAAAAATATCGAATTACTTCAAACAAGTATAATACTTCTAAGATACCTTCCTTCCCTTCCTACAATATTGTATATTTATTTTTTAATTATACAACTCAATAAACTGGCTGTGAAAAAAAATGTTTTATTCATTGCAACATAGAATTAGAGAATGAAGAAAAAACTGAAATCTAATTAAGCTATTTCTCCCTAATTTATGAAATTGGAATATTGAAAATTTCTACATTGTATGAAGAATTATTTAGGCAAAGAAAAGATTTATGTTTTATATTGCTTTAATATAAATAATTTATTTATATAAATAAATTATAATTTGTATGATTAAAAACACTGCTTTCTATCAGGGTCTGACTGCATAAGCTAATGCACACCATATATTAGCCAAGACGTGTTCTATCCAGGTATTAGCAATATACTAGATGTTTTCCTTGAAGCTGGGAGTTATCCTATAGGCATGATTTAAGATTGTAATTGGTAAAAAGCTTTGTTCTGAAATGTCTTGTTCACTGTGCGTGTTTGCTCATGTAAGCATCCGGATTTAGAGTATTTTAATGAGCTATAATAAATGTGGTCAGTAATACCTCTATACCTATTCTATTCTAAAAACTGTCCTATCATAGTGTTAGACTTTAATTTTAATTCACATTCATTAAATATTTGAATTCAGTGCATTCAATTTTAGTTTAATGCAAATGGGCCATGTTGGGAAGAATATTTTCACAAGAAGCATTCCAGAGATTAACCATCCCTCTGTTGTCCAATGTAATCAACTGAGAAAGATCCTGTAATCCTGGATTTACAACCACAATTGAGCCCAAAATTTATTTTGCCAAGCAAAGCAGTTGCTTCATTTTATGACCTTTCTTGCCACAATTATTAAGCAATTATTAGTGAATCATGTAATTATTAAGTGAATTTGGCTTCCCTCACTGACTTTGCTTGTAGGAAGTTGGCTGGGAAAGTTACAAATGATGATTACATGACCCCAGAACAGTGCAACTGTCATAAGTACATGTCAGTTGCTAAGATTCCAAATTTTGTTCACCGACTGCAGCAGTTGTAAGTGTGAAAATGGGTCATAAGAGATGTTGTAACTTCTTTATTAAATGAATGGGTTGTAAGTTGAGGATTACCTGTCCAATAAAAATGTCAGAAATTACATTTGATGATAAGACCGTACGATCTCGATGCATATTCATTTGAGAATTGTCTACTTCAGTATTTTCAGAAGGTGATTCCTCATCAGTTTGATAGCTGTCCTGATAAGCTGATCTTAAAGGCCTATCAAGTCAAATACAACCCTAAGAAAATGAAACGGTATGTTTTCAATTTTTATTCCTCACACGTAGCTTAAATATTAAAGAATACAGGATTTAGACAAAACCCATGTGGTTGACCAGTACACAATGCTCATGTTCCAGGTCAATATATACAAGAGAACATAGTTATCCTTTCTATCTTGACGCGTTTCCCTGAACAAAAACTGAACATCAAATGTGTTAGGAAAAAATATGCTGAATCTGTAGTTTTTGTGATGACTTTCTAAATAAAAGTGATAATCTTAAAATGGAGGTTATTAGAAAATGGGCATTTTTCTACTCATTACCATACTTTTTCTGTCACCATATTATGTTTGATGCAGAATGAACCCTATTCTCTTGTTTTCTAGACTGGAGAAAGAGTATACTGCAATCAAAAACCGGGAAATGGAAGAACAGATTGAAATCAAGGTAAGACCCCTCTTATCTATGTCTTGAGATACTGTAATCAAAATGAAGGGTTGGTGTAATGTGTAATACTCAGTGTTATCAGAAAAATAATCTTTCTTAAATAATTCTCAGGTCACATTATTTCCTCTTCATATCATCCTGGACATCTTGATTAGTAGCTTTGTTATTTATAGTGGGCATGTATTTTAAACATTCAACTTATTTCTGTTGGGGTAATATGTGTGAAATTAAAGAATTCCCTTTTTTGAACTTTAGATCCATCAATCTGGATGTGCCGTGACTTTTCCTCTTCTAGTTATTTATGACGCTTGGCTTTAGTTCAGGAGTCAAGATTTCAGCATAACATTTTGATATGCTGGTTTTCACTTGACAAAAGCTCATGCTCACACACAGAGCACATGCTGATTCTAATCTTGCTTGCAGAGGCTCCGTACTGAGAATCGCCTTCTGAAACAGCGAATTGAAACCCTGGAGAAGGTGAGAAGTGTACCCAGCCGCATGAGAATCCACTTCCTCCGCTTCCAGACTAGCTTGGCCACCAAAAATGAGGCCTTACACAGCTCTCTGTCTCAATTGACTGTAGACAATACACAGAATGCCAGCCATTAGTCTTTGTGCATCCTCTCAGGGACTACCCTGCACATGTATTTCTGGAATCATTCTTAATGTAAGCACCCAAGAGAGTATTTCTCACCCTATCACTACTGGAAATAATTAAAAAGTGATGATCTGCCAGGATTCCTTAAGATTAAAAAAAAAAACAACCCTAATATGTAAAGTTGTTAGATGTAGTTTCTCTGCCAATCTAAAAAACTTTGATCAAAATGGTGAAATGGACCCAAAGTAATTTATTTCTCTTGTGGTTGATAATGACTGTTTTTCAGCCGTCTTGTGCTATATTCTTACACTGATCTTGTTTTTGTTTAAATATTAAACACTTTCATGAAAAATGTAAAAACTCCTTGGAAGTCTTTTATTGTAGCATAAATACTTTTAATAGTTAATTTGAGGACATCTTGGTTAATTGCCCAACAAAGACATAACCACCTAAATGTGTCCTTGTTACTGAGGCTTCTTTGAATTTCTGGACAAAGGAAGTGTGACTTCTGAAATGCAATGAGATCCTTGTCCATTGGTGAAGTAGGCAAATTATGAATCCTGATAGTTCTTGCAGTGTTGAGGAAAAATTAATATGTGAAGCTGCTTCTGAGAGTTATCTGTCATTCCTTATGCACATGAACATGCTTTTGATCTGCATGATGGAAATGACATGATGGAAATTTAAGACAATTCTGGAAGTTCCTTTTCTTGGGGTCTTTTGGGCTCTTTATCTTTTTTTTCCTCTGTGCTTGTGTGACCCTGCTGTTGTATCTTTTTTTCTTTTCTTCATCTTTCCTTCCTTGGATCTCCCTCTTCTGGGTCTGTAGGAGAGTGCTGCCTTGGCAGATAGATTGATCCAGGTACAGTAAAATATTTTTTTTTAATTTCCAACTCTCCTTTTAGTTTTTCCATTTCATTTCACTTGAAAAATAGTGTCTGCAACATTTAATGTTATTGGTAACTTGCATTTAATAAAATTCAGACTAACAATTCTATTTGGGTTGTTTAATTTTCTGCAATATTATGCAACTGTTTTTTATACAAAACAGCTAATTTTGAAATGTTGACTTACACATCACTGTATATTTTAGCATAAGGCTAATTAATTATGCTGCTTATATACCAGCCAATATTTTTGGCTCAGGGCAGTTTAAATATTTTATACTGGCAAATTATGGCAAACCTATTTGGTGAAATATTTGTTTTAGTATTAAATGTTATAGACAGTTCAAATCTCTGAATTGTCCTGCTCCCTGAATTATAATTGGGGATTACAGATACATACATATGCAGGAAGAAAACTGCCACTGGGTACTTTTCCCTGTGAAAATCACTATAGAAAGAGGGGGGGGGATCATTCTTAGGTTTGCCTCTAAACAAGTCTAATTTCTTATACTGGCGCTTCCACATTTTTACATCGGTTCTACCACTAGAAACTCATTGTACATCATCAGTATGAATGTCATCCTTTTAATTCAGCATGGACCAGCAAGGAAAACCAAGGCACTATTAAAACTGTGTAGTTATATCATGGGAATTATTGGAAGATGTCAAAGTGTCCCAGTGGGGCTGAAAACTCTAATCTTCAATGTTTGTTTTATATTCTAAGCATGAATTTTCTTTTAAAACACTGCAAATAACTATAAACATTTCTTAAATTTTATGCGGGAGATTGCACCCTTTATGGAAGATTGCAAAAAGTAAGACTGATACATAATAATCCTTCCTTCTCCTATTTTCCCTCACAACAACCCTTTGAGATTAGTTGGGCTGAGAGAGCGATTGGCTCAAAATCACCCAAATGACTTTTATGCTTAAAACAGGACTAGAACTCATAGCCTCCTGATTTCTAGGCCTGCAGTTTAATCACTACACCAAATTGATATTTATGCTTAAAAAGTAGTTTTTTATGGAAAAAATATATTGTGGGAATGACCTTGGCAATTTACTAAAAGACCTGTGACTTTCTGGTGCCATCCAATGCTTGCAACCACCACTTTTCTTAAAAAGGTACTGCAACAATAACAAGTAGGAAGATGAAGGCATAGTCCTTCCCATCAGTCTCAATTGCCTGGAAGTTCTGCCGCAATCTGAGATTACATTAGAATGGGGAAAAGGAATTTGCCACTGGGAATTTCATGTGATACTTATATACACTGATTACATGGCTCCTGTGTGTAGGATAGATCATGGTGAACAATAACATTAACTTGGCTTTCAGCTTGGCTTTCAAGCAACCTAATTTGTGTTCTGTGTTGCTTCAGATTCTGTAAGCAGAGAAGTAGTGCATGAATTCTGTTGAAAGCTCCTGCTTATTATTAAAATGAAGAAGTGTGAAGCTTATTTTTTGTCCCAAATATAGGAAGCATCCTTACAGAATGTAATATTGCAGCCATGGTCTGGCAGCTGATGAAAGTTAAAATAGCATAACAACCAAATGAACATAATGTTTAAGGTCATCCATAAAAAAACTTTGAATTGAGCATTTGTTGTTTGAAAAAGCTAAAATATCCCAAAGAATGAATTTGCATAAGGTTGTTATGTAGGCAGATGCTACATTCACAGTGTGTTTCATAGTGCTTTTTTGGAGACTGGATGCATGAATATATTGCATAGATCTAATATTTACATTCTCTCTTACACAAATATGAAGCAAGCATAGATTTTAAACTTTGAATATAGAAGCACCAGGGGAATTAGACATTTTATTTATCAATCAAGGCATATAAACATGAGGATTATCAAAGATTATCTTATCAGAATCTACAAATATGGCTGAATTTACTAATAAAGTATTGGTATTTAGTAGCCTTTTCTCAAATCTCTCTGAGCACTTAATCCTGTTTAGGCATGTGATAAGTAAATTGCTGCATTTTAAGTAGGTCTTTCATTACAGTAATTATTGTTTTTCACCTAACAATCATGATTAAATTACCTTTTTGTTTGCCTTTTCCTATGTTCTCTGACAATTCAAAAAGGAATGTACTGAGTAGCTTAAGTCTGAAACATTGAATAATGGGATCAAAATATCCATTTGCAGACATCTTATTGCAATTACCTGTCTGTAAGAAGAACATTTTATCTCTAGTTCCTCTTCTCATGCAATCCTGTGTGCAAGTAAATAAAGAGTGTCTGAAGTGTATAAGTGTCTGAAAAACACCACAGTGTTCCCTTGAGAAATGAGCATAAAAACAGTTCTAAAAGGGGGAGAAATTGCCATGCCACTGTGGTCAGACCTTGCTGTTTCCAATTATTTGTGTATATACAATGCTAAGAGGATGCTAAGTGGGCAGATATTTTGAAAGAGAAAAACTATTCCCCTCATTTCACATCCTGTGGTGAGGTTTACTAAATCAAAATCTTTCTGTATTGGATGAGATATGTCATAGCAAGCAACTTTTATGAAGCTGGAGGCCGTTCTTTGAATTTATTGTGGGTAGCAAAGGGGTGGGGTGGAGGGGTGTAAAATTGCCAGAGAAGTAGGCAAAGCTTTTACTGGTCTGACTGTCTGAGAACACTTTGTGAGAAGGGTTTTAAGTATGCTAAGCCCTTGAGTATTTCATTTATCTGTAATGCTGGTTAATTTAGATATGTGTATTGTATGAATCCAGTTAGCTATGACTTATTCAATACCTCAGGGTTAAATTCGTTGCATGAATACAGCCATAGTAAAAATAAGGTTGTGAATAAAAGAAGGCTTATTAACTGAACGGTAAAATTACACAGTTTGGGAACACTTACTCTTGTGTTTAGAGTTGGTTGATAATTTAATTACTGTCGAAAGATAGCAGCTGACTTACAATTGCAAGACAAAACCTAGGCATTTTCAGATTGTATGTATTTCGGTGAACAGAAGTTGATATAATTTTATAAAGTTAAAAATGATATTTTCTGCAAATCTGTATGCATAATATTTAAATATGCTTATTTACAGATTCAGATATTTGAGGTGTAAAATTGTGGACCCTTTCAATTCATTCAGTACTAGTTACTTTTTTAACATTTACATAGCTTTATTGGTTTTCAAAAAAAATTACAAAGATAAAAAATAAACAAAAAAGATTTTTTAAAAACCAAAGGCTTGAAGAAGAATAAAGAAAAGTGCACAAAAGGCAGGAAAAAGAAAATAGAAAAAGAATGACTTCTGACTTTTTTTGGTATAAAATATAAATAAAAAATACATCAAACTAAGATTAGCATTTGACTGCTTTATTTCTATAATTCCATATAAGATCCCAAAATAAACTTTTCATTTCTTTTACTTTCTTGCAGAAAGCCTAAAAATGGTTTCAAAGAAAAAATAAAATTTGTCGAAGTCTTTTCTTTTTGTCAAGGCTGTCATTTCTGCTAATTCTACTAGCTTTACCATTCTTCCATTATAGGTATTTGCTTTAACATTAAAGTTTTTAGGATTATGGCTTTGTTAGGCTTGCATTTAACAAATTGAACAAATATTCTAACCCTTCTAACATCTCAGATTATTATAATTGTTCTGTGTTCTTCACCAATCCTTTGACTCCTCTAAACAGCTTTTGAAAATGAAAATAATTCTTACAAAGCAGGAAAAGGATATTTTTAAAATCTGTGAATTCTTCCAACTAGGAATTTCAATACAATTCAAAGTTTCATGAAACTGCTGATGATAGTAGGAATATCTAGAAGAAAAAAATGTCTGTTAGAATTGTCCAAACACTGGTACAATATGTGAAGCAGAACTCACAGTTTATTCAAAATGGTCTACTAAAAAATTTAACTGACACTGGAGTAGTTATCCACAGGTGTGCAATATATGTTATGTATACTGCAGTGGTCTGTATAGGCAAGATGCAGCTTGAAATCTTTTCTCTGACATAATCCCCAAATACTAAAATATACAAAATAAGATATTGATAAGTCAGAAAACATTTTGGAACAAAGTAGTTTGGACTAATGAAATCAAAACTGAACTGTATGGCTATTTGGAGATAAAAGGGTAAAGCATTGGGGGGGGGGGAATACTTTAGCAACTATTAACAGGAAATATCCTTTCAGATTTTGTGGAAGACAGTTGCACAGGCAATAAATATTGTGCAAATGGAAGGAAGAAAGGATTCAACATTATCTAGCACTGAATGTCCCGTAGTCAATAAAGAAACTGCAGCTGAAAAAAGCTTGTTGTCTTGCAGAAATATCCAATCTGAAACATAAACCCCAAATCCATGATAAAATACTCAAAAGAAAAGTAAAGGTCATCTCTTTCATCATCGTAAAACTGAATATTACTGAAAATCTGCAGGAGATCTCACACTTGCAAAAAAAAATATCGCTAAATCAGAAATGAGAGAGTTCTGAAAGGAAGAGAGGAAAGTTTTTTGAAATCAAGATTAGGAAAACTGTTAACAAGATAGAGGAAACTTTTGGAAGCTGTCATTTCTGCCAGAGGGGACACTGAAATGATGCCCAAACTTCTGCACCTGCTATAATGTAGTTACTGTTTCTGTAATCTGTAAAAAAAACAAACCTCACATTAATTATGTATTCAAGTTTGTTAAACATTACTGTGTTAATATAGCTGAATCAATTTTTGCTTATTTGAGGATTCATTGAAACATGCATGCCATAGCCTTTTGCAAGTTCTCCAAATTTGACTTAAGTCCCAACACATCAGATACTACTCCATTTTTTTTCTCTTTTAATTCAGCAAGCAAACACAAGCATCTAGTTTCAATCTGAGGCACTATTTCTTTCTCCTCCCTCTCCTGTTACCTTTACTGATTAGCCAATGAGAAATGGTTGTAGAGTCATAAAGCACAGTAAAATTAGTAGAGACTTATTAATAAATGAATAAATTGTTTCTAAACCAAGAACTTCTTTATCAATTAGTAGTTTCCTGTTCCTGGCAAGCTTCATCTTGTTATGTGTGTAGTTAGAGGGTTATCTCTCTATTGAATACTACGGTACTATTTCCGTATTCCTACTTCCCACTAGGGGGTGCAGTGGCTCAGTGGTTAAAGACGTCAAGCTTGTCCACTGGAAAGCTAACAGCCTGGGTTCAAGACTTGAGCGCTGCGTGATGGGGTGAGCTCCCATCATTTGCCTCAGCTCCTGCCCACTTAGCAGTTTGAAAGCCTGCAAATGCAAGTAGATAAATAAATATCACTTTGGTGGGAAGCATTCTGTGCACATAGGCATATAGGCATGATGGCCACCTGATCATGGAAATGTCTTTGGACAACGCTGGCTCTCTCGGTTAAGAAACTGAGATGAGCACCATCCCCTAGAGAGGGACGTGATTGGACAAGAGAAAACTTTACCTACTCCTAATTACAGGGAAATTATGCTACGTGACATTGTTTCCTTCAGTTTAAAATTTACATTCTGAATTCTGTTAGGGTATGACTCCCCTTCCACATCTTCCTCAGTTTCCCACCATTTTTAGAATTATCCCACAAAGATTCCTCCTGTTCTTCAGATTACACCCTGTTCCACCTCTAAGAATCTTAGCCCAACCTGTCTTTGAATTAACAGCCCTTCTGTAGCCAATACTGTATAGATCCATCTTGTTTCTGCCAAACCTTACAGCTCCATCTCCTTTCCCTTCTTTCCAGTGTTCCTTTTGTTTTTAAGGCTTTACCTTTCTCTTCCCTCTGCTACCCTAGCAGAAACATACACACACACATTACTGACTACAAAGAATAACAGTTGCACGTGGATGCATATGTAACAAGATGTTATAGAACCACAGGCAATTGCAGACTGCCATAATTCAACTTGATCAAGATAAATTTTGCATGCCACTTAATTATTTAAGGGGATTAAGGGACAGGAGGCTAAAACATACAATGAACTGTTGCAATACTCAGCATGGCAAGTCTAGTGAAGAAAAGGACCAGGGGAGACATGATAGCAATGTTCCAATACTTGAAGGGCTTCCACAGAGAGGAGGGGGTCAAACTATTTTCCAAAGCACCTGAAAGCCAGACAAGGAATAATGGATGGAAACTGAGCAAGGAGAGATTCAACCTAGATATAAGAAAAAAAATTCTGACAGTGAGAACAATCAATCAATGGAACAGAAGTTGCCCGGATGTTGTGGGAGCTTCATCACTGGAGGTTTTCAAGAAGAGACTGGACTGCCATTTGTCAGAAATTATATAGTGTCTTCTGTTTGGGCAGGGTTTGAACTAGAATACCTACAAGGTCCCTTCCAACTCTGTTAATGGTGATTAAGAGAGATCTAAAGAATCTGTTATTAAATCTGTATAGTTTGAGATCAAAACTGATTAAAAATGAATCTAGCATGATGCAGTTCAGTAAATTTATGCAGTGTACAGAATATTCCTACCCAGCTGTGGAGCAGATGTCCTTTTTAAATAAAACTCTTTGTTACTTCAAATGTGATGAATTAACCCTATTCCACAGAAAAATCCATTCCTCCATTCCTCAGATGGGAAATGGTACAGTTGTAACAAAAAGAGACCTCCGTCCACAACATTCCACTGAGTGTTCTTTGGAGGAATAATCATTTTAAATTCCCAATTCTCTTTTTAGCATTGTTTCTATGCTTAATGTCTATAGTAACAAAATTATTTTCATTTCTTGATGCCTTGTTCAATCTTCTATTATAAAATTAAAGGTATTAAGAGGTATCAGCTAGAAGGAAGATAAACTCCTGGTTTTAGTTCAGCTAAAGATCAATGAGGATCTTCTTAACATACTAGAATTGATTCTTAGCTGGGCAGTTATTTTGAGGAGCCACAACCAAGCCACTTTGATGCTGAATAAATGATATAGATGATGGAAGGATAATGGGGTGTGAAAATAGGTCTTGCTAACAATTCATGCAAATGCCTACACAAACTTTTTTTTTAGTTTTGCAATGGAAATCTTCTGGAATGTTTGATTCTGGAGTGGAGCTTTTTGGTTGAAGGCTAGTTCTGAAAAAGGAGGAGGAATCACTGCACATGGCAACTGCTGTGAGTTAATGCACAGTAAATTGTTGGTTTTAATGTGATGAAAGAATGCCATCCCCTCATTGAAGTTTGTTGCAGTTAGGCCATATGCCCAGGACCAAGCCTGAATTAAGCCTGTTGCCTTTTAAGGCTAATGTCCCAGATCAGTATCACCAACTGGTGGTAAGTGGACCACTGGTGGTCCGCGACAAAATTTGGGTGGTCCGCAGAAAAATTATTTGCATTTTTTATATTGCACTAAATCAGGGGTCATCAAAGTATGCCCCCTGGACCATATAAGTGCAATTAACATTTGCTGCACAGAGTCTCTGCAACATTGCTGCAGAGTTTCCCACTTTGGGGTCTTTTTGTGTTGGTCGAAGGGGGGGAAGAAATTTTGACGAGGTCTGCTTCAGCCTTCTGGTGTGGGGCTTTGGGCAAAGGCTGGAGGAAAGTGCTGCTAGTGGCAAAGAGCTGGAGGGCCTCGTTCCAATGGGACTGCATCATGGCCTGGAACTGGCTGACCAACTCAGCCTGCTGAGCCTCCAAGGGTTGGTACCTGGCATTGCACTCCCGCAGGTCTTCCCTCTGCTTGGAAAGCCGTTCATACTCCTCAGTAAGGTGCTTCTGCTGAGCTGCCTCCTTGGTCAGATCCAATTTGAACTGAGCCAGCTGTTTGCCAACTCTTTCTCATGGTGGCTGCTTAGCTCCAGCAACTGCTTCCTGTTGGGGCCCTAAGGAGCCTGGGCGGGCAGGCAAGAAGTGGCTGGGAGGGGAGGGGGGAGGAGAGGCTGGTGACATGCCCCTTGATGTGAGCGACATTGAGTTGGCCATGCCCACCCAGCCAGTCATTAGGCAGATCATATTAGTGGTCCGCGGGATTTAAAATTATGAATTTAATTATCCCTGAAGTCAGAAAGGTTGGTGACCCCTGTCCCAGATGATAGTAGTGCAGAGAGAGTTAATCACCAATCAATATGTAAGAAATTTTGCACTTTCTGCTGTAAATGAAGAATATGTGTTGTTAGTATATCTCAAAAATGGCATTGGAAACAGGGCTACAAACTTTTAAAATATCCAAATAATGTATTATTTCAGTCATGTTTTGATGATTAAAAATATACCAAGCCATATTCAAAATCCATGCATGATATCCACCGTTGTTTCTCCTGAATGTGAAGTGGCAGGTCTCATGTATTTAGGTTTTACAAAGTATTTGGTAATGCTTGTACAAAATGCCTTCCAATGTTGAAATGACGGCACTGTGGCAAATCACCATTGTTTACTAAAATTGATCTACTTTAAACTTTTCCTTTAAATGTGGTGTAGAAGTGAACTAGGATCATTACAAGTTATATTACCAAGTCACTGGGTGCCTTGGGTGAATTAAGTTAGGCTGAAATATTCTCAAGTATTATGGCTATAAGCCTAAATTTTTGTTTTCAGTGCATTGGAAAAATAACAGTGTAATATATTTAAAGATCTACATATGAAAATTTAATATCCAGTACATTTGAATAAGGAATAAGATATGCTTCTAGGAGACCCAGATCTTTCATGCATTCACTACAGTATTTTTTTTTCAAAAATAACCTCCTTTTTATTCATCAATCCCTCAAGTGGCACAATTTAACTATCTCTTTAGACATTTCACTTAGCAAAGTCCTTAACAATTTTGCCATGTTACTCTGAAATGTTTGTGATGTGTGAAGAAAATATAGCACCTTTTTCCCTTTGATTTCATTTCTTTGAAAGGCAGAGATTAGAGAGCTTGTTACCATCACTTCCAACTATAAATAAAGCCTAGGATGTGTTAACATCTCTATAAATCTATTGCATGGGGGGAGGGGTTCTTGCAGAAATAAATCTGCACATGAAGATCGAGTTACTAGGAGCAGATTATTAGTCTTAAAGCTGAGTATTGCTTTAACACAGCTTTCCTCAGTCTGAATGCCCTCCAGATCAGTCATAAATCCCAGAATTATTCTGCCAGCAACTTGACGGGATGGCTCCCCTATTATTACAATAACCAACCCAAACATGATTGGTTATCTGCTGTACTACTGAATCTATTTGGCTTTTTGCAAATTACTTTTGTAATCCAGACAACAGGTCTGAGAATAAGTTCTATTTACAAGGCTCTTTGTAAAAAAGAATATCTTGAATAATATTTTCATACTTAACTTAAAAGAGAGAAGTGCTGAATGGTAGCCTCTGATATCTTTCACAATTAGCCATGCTTGCTGGAGCAACAGGAACAACAAAAGGGCAACAGGTTTCCTGTCCTTTAGAAAATATATGACTTTATTTGAAGAACACTAGTATCTACATGAATTTGTAAGAATTGAAGCATGCTAGTATGAATTACTATTTAAACTGATACAAGTTACTTAATACTTCAAATTAATGTGGGAGACTCTTCAGATCTTGATTATTTGTCCTTGTTTTGTTCTTTGATCCTTGTCATGCAAACGAACTCTGTTTCTCCAAAGCTAGAGCAAGGTTTTTCAAGCTAGGTTCCTTGACCACTAGGGTCCAATGGAAACTCAATGTTTTGTGAGAGCAAGGAAAAAATGTCAACTGACTTTAATGCATGAATAAACTAATAATTACAAATGCATGCTTTGGCTCATTGCCAGTTTTCTAATCTCTAAAACTTTGTCTCTTGATCAAGGGAATCTTGAGATTTATTTTAACTAACAGATTTTATGGCTGAAAAATAACCTGTGGTAGAATCTTAAATTTCAAGAATCTGTAGCATATTAAATTCTTGTTGAGCTTGTGGGCTGGGAGTTGTACTTATTGGGAATTTGCAAATTTGGGGATGCTAGGGATGGTGCAGAAATCAAGCCAAAGATAGATGATACGGGCTTCCAGTTATCATAGAAGAGAATGGCTCAGGCAGGAGAGCAGTCCCAATGCCCTCTATATAATCTTCTCACCCTTCACTTTTCACAGTGAAGCTTCTTCAGCAGATTGAAAAGCTAGTCTCCCTTTTTAAGGCATTGTTTTGCCTTAACAGTGATGGCTTAGGATACTTTCAAATGAATAGTATTGATCATGTTGAGCTCAGGCCACTTTCAGATTGCTCAGAACAGCTTTGGGAAAAATTTTCTTCAAGCCCAAGCAGGGTGTTTTGAATTCAGATATTTTGAATTTGAAACCCTTTGAGCACATATCAGCAATAATCACTCTTACCTGCTTTATGATATGGTTCTGATTTTGAACATAACTCATTGCTCATTCCAAAAAGTCTTTGAGTCAAACGTCAAGATGTAAAACTATTTCAAGATGTATGAGCAGTGGAAATGTCTTCTTGCATTATACTAGAGCAATATTGCATTATACTTCTTGCAATATACTAGAGCTAATGTTCAGAATACCGAACATTAGTAAGCGAAAGTTTTATTTTAAATCTAATTGTATTTATCTTACTATTATCAAACATATGCTTCCTTTGTTTTGCTGTTCATAAAGAAATCCCATATGGATGTCACTTTCTTGAAAGAAAAAAACAGCTTTGAGTCTTCCCTTCTTTAGGGCCAAGTTACCCGTGCACAGGAGGCTGAAGAGAATTACATTATCAAGCGGGAGCTGGCAGTTGTGAAGCAACAATACTGCTCTGCCACAGAGAATTTGCAGAAGGCACGAAGCACCATTCAGCAACTTCAGGACCAACAAGTAACTATATAAGAGTGGAAGATACAAGAGTGAAAGGGGATGTATGATGTATGACGAAAGGGGATACATAGAGGTGAAATTACATGCAAGTGCCCAGTTGGTTAAACCACAAGGTTTTAAAACTCATGTGACTTGTTTTGTGGGGGACGCCTGGAACGGACAAGTCTAGAGATTATCATTCCCATGGCAATTTGTTAGAACAGGCTTTACAAAGCTATATATGTTATTGGGATGATTCTGACAGTTTTTTTTCCTCTTGAGATCAATCATGCCAGTGCAGGGCTTTCTTTTGCTCTTTTCTCAGTATTAGATTTAGGGAAGATTGTATCTACTCCTAGTCTTGCTTGAATATCTACCCTACTTTAGCCTTTTCCTTAACCTGGTGCATCTGAACGTGTTGAAAATAAACTCCTAACCCCAGCTTTTATGCCCATTAGTGATCTTGACTGCTAATGTGACTTATTGTATGGAACATCCCGAGAGCACCAAATTGAGGAAGTCGCTTCTAGAAAAAGAATTATGCCTGGCTATTCCTAAGAATGATAACCTATGATTGAAGGCCAAATTTGAGAGTTCTATGCATAAGTCTCCTGAAATGGAAAAAGGGAACAACTGAACTGTAATTCACAAGGAGGCCATGGCTTTTATAGAGCAGAGTAATTTTATCCTCTTTTTCTATAGACTATAATTTAGTTTGCAGTCAAAGTCATCCCTCCTGCACTGCTTTTTTCTTTCAAAAAGATAAAGGCAGGGATATAGTTTGTTTAGAAGCTTTCAGAAAAAGCCTTAAGCATCTCTTTCCTTTGCTCTCCTTATTGGCAACCCTTTAAAATAACCCATTCAGAATATTTATGTTACCTACCTTCCAACTTATGTGTTTCTGGCTTCTAGTTGTAGAAATTAGAGTTAATTGATTACAATTAAAACTATAGGAACGTTAAGAGACAGCACGCATTCATTCATGGTTTCCGTTGATTTACTAACATTTCTTTTACTCTGTAGGGAAATCCCCGCTACTCTGAGGAATTTGTGAGCCACCTGGAAACAGAACTGGAGCAATCCCGCTTGAGGGAATCTGAGACTCTGAGTGCCCTTAAAGAGATGCAGGATAAAGTTCTGGACATGGAAAAGGTATCTTTTCTTTCAAAGACTGATACAGAAGCACACAAGTCTTAGAAAGTAACCACGGCAGGATCCCAGATAGCAGTATTTGAAGTTTTAAGAATAGATGCTTTGATAGAGTCTTCTCTGCATCATGAATTTTGATGAAGGTTGCAACAAAATCTCAGATTTATTCGTTCCAACAAGTGAAAGTTCCAGCACTGCTTTTTCCTTCCTCACTGTTATATTAGGACAGGGCTGTCAAACACATGGCATCACGCACTGGCCACGCCTGGTTTAGCCAAGGGGGGGGAAAGTCCCGATATGTCACATGACAATGCGAGTTTGACACCCCTATATTAAGAGTATCCCCTTTTATTCTTTGTCCTTTGGTAGAATGCCTAGAAACATTTTCAACCATTCAATGCTACTGGATAGTAGCATCTTGGGGCGAAAGCAGCAACACTGCTGGGAGTAAATATGAGGGAAGGAGGGGCAGATTTTCTTGAGGTGCCAAGAGCTGCATAGGGAGACCTAACAGGCCAAAGGTGCTTCTTCTGTCTGTGCTGTGGCATACCTAAATATAAATGTATATAGTGTTAATACTAAATCATCTCCTTTGCAGAAAAACAGCTTGCTTCCAGATGAAAACAATGTGGCCCGTCTGCAGGAAGAACTGAAGGCTATGAAGTTGCGGGAGTCCGAGGCAATGAAATCCTTCAGAGAGCTGCAATATCAAGTGAAGGAACTCAATGACAATTGGCAGGTATGCTATAGTTGAAGAATGCTACACCTGACCACACCTCATTTGTTAGGCCTAAATCTAAATTTAATCTAAATCTTTGTATAGAAGGCTACAAGGACTGATCCTGCAAGTCCTTGGATCTTTAGCAGTTAATAAGAAGTACTTTTGGGGTTGCAAATGTTTATATAACCACTGGATGGCAATAAGTGACTAGAAATTCTTGTATCTCCTTGCTACCATCTACTGGTCATCGGGATTTTGTAGCCTAGATTTGGGAGCTCCAGGAGCTTAATAAAATCTGATTTGATGCATAAATCACTTTAAGGAACAAGATCCTAAATGTTTGATAAAGCAGCAATGTGTTTATCATTACAGGCGAGAGAACCTGATATAGCACATAATCTTTTATCTAGATTGTCACTAATTTCTTCATATAGAATTGAAAAAAAGTCTCTCTGAGATCTTGGAAGTAAATGGCTTGTCACTGTACATGGTGGATCAACAGATATTAAGCATGTGTTGAGGAAACTGGTACCTTGGAACCCCTGGATCCCATATTCCTGTGCCTAGATTTGCAGATAATTGTTTGACTCCCCTTTACTTTAGGCCCATCTGAGCCGGACCGGTGGGCGGTGGAAGGACTCTCCACGAAAGAACACAATAAATGATCTCCAAGATGAACTGATGAGTCTCCGTCTGCGTGAGACACAGGCTCAGGGCGAGGTCCGGGAGTTGCGTCAAAGAGTGGTAGAGCTTGAAACCCAGGTGAGCGTGTGACAGTTGTGTAAGGGCATTTCTAAGATCTTTATAAGATCGTTCTATCTGTAATTTCTTTCTTTCCTAACTATATCATAGTTATAGCAATCCTTCCAGTTTTATATTGAATGTGAAAGTGCAAAGTTTTTCACGCATAAGGAATTACCTATGTGTGTCTATATAAGTGTGCACGCATATCGGGCAACAAATTCAATAATGTAGTTATTTATTTGAGCTTGATCACGCCTTTATTGCTTTATAAGTAACTCAAGGCAGCAAACATAAAAAAATATTCCCTTCTCCTTCTATTTTCTCAAGACCAGTAACCCTCGGGGGATTGGGCTGAGAGAGAGTAACTGGCCCAGCCAGCTTTCATGGCTAAGGTGGAACTAAAACTCACACTTTCCTAGTTTCTAAGCCAGCACTTTTAACCATTACCCCAAACTGGCTCAATAAGTGTCAGAGTATTAACGGCCCCTAATTCTCCTTTTCTAGGATCAGATTCACAGCAATCTCCTCAATCGGATGGAACAGGAGTGTTCTGGGCTGCACGAAAAGGTGCAGTATCTCACCGCCCAAAACAAAGGGTTGCATACACAGTTGAGTGAGACCAAGCGCAAGCATGCTGAATCTGAATGCAAGGTGAGTTTGCCCATTCAATGGTACCAAGGGACGTGACTTTCCCACAGAAAATGAGTCAAGCTTGCTCGGTTCCTTCTCAAAGGTACGGAGCTTCAAAATTGTAAAACTAAGCTTGTTTTTAGCTTTGGGATGTTGGAATTACCCGGCACCAGTGTACCACGGTGTGGAAACCTTCTTACTGTCAAAATGACCCAACTCCTGACTTTCAGATAATTTAGTGACCCAGCGTGGGTTTAAATGGCATCTATAGCTGCCACAAGAAATTCTAGGAAGTCAGCCTTTTTTTTTTTTTTGTTCTGTGTGTCATGCAGGTTTCAATCTGATGGTCTTCTGCCACTGGTTTGTATTCTCTGTTACAGAGCAAAGAAGAAGTTATGGCTGTCCGTCTGAGAGAAGCTGATAGCATGGCTGCTGTTGCAGAGATGCGGCAGAGGGTTGCTGAACTGGAAATCCAGGTTCGGGAAGAGTAACCAGCGGGTGTCCTTTTCAGCCACAAGTGAAACAAGGGCCAACAGCGATTTCCATCTGAAAAGAAAAAGCAGATGGTCTTGCACTAAGCTAGGGAATGACCCCCTGAACTAACCTCTCTGTGTAACTATTGAAAGGTCTAATAATATAGCAATAGCAGTAGACTTATATACCGCTTCATAGGCCTTTCAGACCTCTCTAAGCGGTTTACAGAGAGTCAGCATATTGCCCCCAACAATCTGGGTCCTCATTTTACCCACCTCGGAAGGATGGAAGGCTGAGTCAACCCTGAGCCGGTGAGATTTGAACCGCTGACCTGCTGATCTAGCAGTAGCCTGCAGTGCTGCATTTAACCACTGCGCCACCTTGGCTCTTAATAATAATAATAATAAGTTTAGAGGTATCAGATACCTGAAGAGTTATCACACAATGGTTGGGTTTTTTTTGCTAGAGTTCTTCAAACTCATTGGCTGGAAAGTAATCTCCCACATTGCCCTAGTGCATGGGTGTCAAACTTGTGGCGTCACATTGTTGTCATGTGATGTTTCACAACGTATTTTCCCTTTGTGGAACTGGGGTGGCCGTGGCCTATGTGTGACTCTTCCGGCCTGTGGGCCGTCAGTTTGATATCCGCTGCTCTAGTGGATCCTGCACTGGGAAGCAGGAAAAACAGCACTAGATGGTCTCTAAAATCCCTTCAGCAATGGTTTAGTTATTTATGCAGGTTGTGAAATAATATATGGGCTGGGCTAAAGTCTGAAGCACTTGTGTCCTCTCCTCCAAGCAATTATCATTTTTATCCCTCTCTTTTCACATGCAGAGAGAAGAAGGAATGATCCAAGGTGAACTCAACAATTCTGATGCCTCGCAATACATCCGTGAACTCAAGGAGCAGATTGATGAACTCAAGGCAGAGGTAAGCCCAACCTAGTGGGAGAAAGCAGACAAAACCATGGAGGAGTTTCAGACCCCTTATCATCAGGGGTGAAATGCTCTGAAGTCTGCTACCTGTTCGCTTTGCTACTGGTTCGTTTTCCGTGCGCATGAGCAACACAGGCTCTACTGCGCAGTGCTGAAAAAAGGATTAAGAAGCCTTTTCTGAGTCTGCAAAGGTAAGTAGAACAGCAAGAGGGGAAAGCAGGATTTCCTGCTTTCTAGCAAATATAAATCACGCAGCACAGCTGATTGTCACACAATGCTGAACCGGTAGTTTCGGCGATCAGCTGTGCGACAATCAGCTGGTGGCGGCACAGATCAGTTTTCTATTGAAAAAGAAACCCCATAAACCCCTTCTTTCACTTGTGGCTGAAAATGTCATGTTAGAAGACACAAAGTTCCAAGGCCCCATATCATGCCATTTCAACATCTGTTCTGATTTAAGAATGTATCTCTTTAGGTTTGTAAAATAACCTAGAGAGAAATGAAGTAGGTTGCTACTGTTACCCTTTTATGCTTGTAGTGCCTTGCCAGTCCAAGGAAAAAGAGAATATCACACTTCTAGTAAGTCTTAAGCCAGAGCATCACTTCTGTTATTTCCTAGCAGGAATTTTTCTTTTGTCCATTGTAGATTATTGTTTTCTAAATCCAAGCTATTCCAGGCCTTAAGTGGGTTACATAGTGCTGAATGCCAAGCCATCGTGGCTGCCACAGTGTCTTCTCTTTCTCTCTCTTGCAGATTCGGCTATCGAAAGGACAGAAGCCTTTTGAGGACTCTATGGGTTTTGATGGTATACATATTGTGAGTCATCTGGCAGTGGACGATGACTCGCTGCATTCTTCAGATGAGGAATTGCTGACCAGCCCTATGGTAGTGGGTGCCCTGCAGGATGTTTTGTATCCACTGTCTCCTCACAACGCACACTTTCTGCATGGGGCTGAAAGCTCTGGTAAGGAGAGCGATGGCACCACAGATAGCGATCCAGATGACCCTACCTCTGCTACGGAGGCCAATGGTGAGATCATCTTTGCAGAGGCCTTGGGCAAATGAGGAGTGATGCTGCCATCCCAACTCAGTCAGTTGATCCACCGGCCATGTTGTACTGAGAAGTCAGGGATCAGATGTAACTGAGTCTTCGGCCCAGGGAGTGTCCCGGCTCAGATGCGGCATGGAGTGCCCCACACGAACAGAACGGATTGTTATCAGCACTGCCTTTTTTTTCAGCTTTGCCACTGGGAGTTAAAATCCAAATCCAGGTATTGGCCTCATCCACGTCCTGCTTTCCACACATTTTTTTTCCTTCTCTACACAAAGATTTGCACAGATGAGGACTGTGAAGGGGCAGCAGAAGCAATCAATCCACTGATTCCCTAAAATGCAGCCTAGCTGTGTTCCATCTCTGTCTCCTTGCTGTGCTTGGAGAAGGGAAAGGGGTTGGTCTTCCCTTTATTTATATTTGTCTCCTAGCATGCTACTCTGCATCCAGAGGAGAAAATGGAGTGCCTGCATACTTGTTTGTAATTTTCGGACAAGGAGAAAAATGAGCTTCTGAAGAGGTGATTTGTTCTAGTGAGGGAGATAATATTTTTGTTCCTGTTTATTATTTATTTTTAGAGTGCAATTACTAATCCAGCTCTTTGAAAAGTTCGATGATTTTGAGGGCTTTTATATGGAGGAGCCAAAACTACTTCTGTACGTAATCATACAATATTTTCTATTTAATTATGTAAAGGGATATGCTTTACTAACTCCACTTTTATATCATATTTTCAAACTCTGTTTTTTGCAGCATTCTGGCTCAGTGCCTAATTGGCTCAGATAGAAAAACAGTCCATCAATGCACGTGCACATGTGTGCATACACACACACTTATATATATATATATTTGCGGGGGAGAAGATGTGTTAGTAAGCTGCTACTTGATTCATGAAATCAGTATTAATTGCTAAACTATCAGGCAGCTGAGAATTCAACAAAGTTACTGTGTGGGAAGAGTCGAATACTGTGGAATGTCTAGATAGCTGATTCTGCCAAGATAACAAAAATGAAGGCCCTTGAAGGCTCAAATTTGAATTACATATCAAGTAAATATGAGTTTCCTAATGCTATGTTTGCTTCCAAACATTGTTAGAGTAGGAATAGCAAGGAAGAACCAGCAGGAAAGTTATGTTTAACCCTTGTGCGTTTACTGATGATTCTGATTCTGATGATGCAAATGCTCCTTGGTTCCATTAAGCATTGGAGCATTGGGTTGTATGAAATGTAGTTCTGCTCCAAGGAGCAATTCCTTGCAGAAACAAGCCTTCTCTTGGAGGGTGTGTGTGTGTGTGTGTGTGTGTTTGTGGGGGAGGTTGGGGGCAAGGCAAGGCAGGGTAGAGAAAAGAGCATGTTTTCTTAACAGAATTAGCTTCTAAGAACGAAAGGATTGCTGGTCGCCCACTTAATGACAGTTGGCAAAGAAAGAACCCATAATTTATGCGGGGATTCTGATGAAGAAGGCTTTGAATAAAACTGTAAAGTGATGTGTACTTCTTCAGTTGGAAATACTACAGTCATTGCAATGCTATTTGTAATTCAGTTCATACTCAGTTTGCTGCAAAAAGGTTTGTTTTTCACAAAAGGGAATGGGGCGGGGTGGGGCATCAGTAGTTTAAAAACATCAGTGAAGTATTACTTAGGAGCACTGCATGTTTTTTGAGGCTACAAATAATGCTGCAGTTGGGACCACTTCTTCACTTTTGAAGTATAGAACTAAAGACGGTAGTTTAATTTTGTCCCCTTTCTTTAACAGAGTCCATGTTTAAGAGTATTAATGCTACTGTGCCACAGCATGATTTTGGGGTATTGGTGTAGCGTCCAGACATCACTGCAAGTAAGATTCCAGGCTCTACCTCTACCTCCCCTCCCCCCCCAAAAAAGTTAGGGCAATGCAGAAAATGCCTTTGAAAGATATGCAGCACTGTTTCTTCCCAATTAAATTAAGAAGTTGTGCAGGTTTTGAAATACTTAGCATTGCAAGGTATCTGAATAAAGGTATTACTGCCACTGATGATGTTGCAGCTGAAAGTAAAGATCACCTGACACTAGAAGATGGAAAGGGTTTCACAGAAGGTCTATGAAAGAGGATGGGCAAGTGCAGAATGTGGAAGATGTGAGGCTTTGACCCTGCCAAGAAGGTAGGCTAGGCCAGTGTTTCCCAACCTTGGCAACTTGAAGATGTCCGGACTTTAACTCCCAGAATTCCCCAGCCAGCGAATGCTGGCTGGGGAATTCTGGGAGTTGAAGTCCGGACATCTTCAAGTTGCCAAGGTTGGGAAACACTGGGCTAGGCGATGTTGTTAAGCAAGATCTCTGGTTGTGGATGGCCATCGACTAACAGGTTTGTGGAATTGGGGAATGAAATATTCCGCCTCTCAGGGAAGGGGGCCATTTCTTGCTACGGATGTGTTTTCTTCATCCTCGGCTCAGTTTTCTTTCCTTTCTCATCTGTAGTGAACCAATCTGCCACTTAAGTTTACCTAAACTTGTAAAGCTTGCAACTTTATTAATAACCGACCATGTTCTGTATCAGACACATAGGCCTCTCTTTTTGGAAGAATTCTCCATGACCCCTTCCTTGGCATGGGTTTGGAAGGGATTGGTAAGGGAGAAGCTGCTGGCATTTTCCAAGGGCTTTTTTAGCTCCAAATCAATGAAGGCAAACCAGCATTTGTGAAACGGGAAACAAACCTGCAACTGCCTACCCACTTATCATGTGGCTGGCCCTGAACTAGTGAACAGAAATAAACACACACACATATACACACACATGTACAGATAAGTATTTATATAGTATGCCTAGTGAAAGGCACCAGTTTGGCATAATCTTGCGTATTTTATATGTACAATTTACACACACACCGATACATTCACACTACGCTGTAATACTAAAATTTTGTAATTTATCCTTTCATTGTTCAGTCTCACATAGAGATAATTGGAATAATACATGGTCCGGATGAGTTCAGTTTTCATTGTTGTTTTGATCTGCTTGCATCGGTCTGAAGCTCCCCTTCCCTCTGCTAGCAGTGGGGCACATGTTTGCAATGTTGGATGGCTTGTGAAACTGTTTGCCAGTTGTGCTTAATACCTAGCAGTTGTGGATATTTGTTTTGTGTAGTGCTATCTGAATGCTTACTGCCTCCAAAATTACAAGTTAGGAAGACCTTTAACTGATGTTATTATTTTTTTAAATATGAAGTAAATCCATTGACTTTAGTGTTTTGCAATTGCACTGGAGTAAACAAAAGGAGATGGTTCAAACCATATCCAATTTTGTTTTCAATCTTGAAATAACAAATTTTCAAAATTGTTATTGTTAAATTTAGACTTGATTAATTTGGCTGATTTGTCCTTTAAACTTCATTATGGCACAACCTTGATTAAAGTAAAGACTGCTGACCTATTCTATACAAATTATTCACAGTACTGCAGCTTTTTTCCAGGGTTTAGATCACAGCTGTGGAGCCTTATAATACAGTTGATTAAATGATGCCACAAATGCCAACTTCCCACTATTTACTGCTTTTACTGTATAAAAGCTTGAAGAAAATGATAACTTTCTTTTTCTTCCATGCTGGTAAATACCAGGAACCACAGGATATATTAGGATTATTAGGACTAATTTCTCAGAGACCATGCAACATCAGAGGATAGGAGTTGAATCTTCCTTTTGCATAGGAAGATTATACTATACCAGGAAATAGCATGCTATCCTTTGGGAGCTCTGGATAATAAACATAAAACCATGTGATAAATATTATTATATCAAATAACTTGCAATGAAACCTGTAGAAAATTAATAAAATAAGTATTAGGAGCAAGAGATGGGAGATCTAATTTCATCACAGCAAAGTGCAGGAAACTCACTTGTTCAAGTTGAATAATGTGTTGTTTTTGGTTGAGTTTGGTGAGACACCAAATATCATGAATAAACCACAGTGTAGTGAATTACATTAAGTCATGAAAAACCGCCTCGATTTTAAAAGAGTGAGCTTGATTTACCAAGTGAACTATGTGTCTAGTTCTTCATAAAGAATCCATTTATATCAAGCTATCCACAACCCTCAGCCCACCACATTCCTCTGCTGGCTATGAATTGTAAAATCTCCAAGGAATTTTATTTTTTTCTTTTTCAAAGTACAGGCCTATTAAAAACCATCAATCCATAGAATACATAGCAAGCCCATGAGAAGAAAAGTGTACCCAGCCAATATTGGTAACCAAGAATCAAACACATCTGTATTTTCCAGCAAAAGTATCTGCCTAATTGGAGGAAGGGAGGGCTACTGTATTTGTAGGAACTATTTTGAACATAGTTGTGAGTTTCCAAGCCAAGCTATTTGTGAGTCGGTCATTTGCTTCTTTTAAAACTTTCTATTTCCCTTAACAAGAAGTATTACAAACAAAATTTAAAGGATGAAGCCAGTTTTTAATGCATTGGTTCTTGTGTGATTTTTCTCCCTTGCATTTCCTTTTGTGGCTATTTTTTGGGCCTTTATTATTTTTTTCCAGTGAAGGTGCCAAACCAACTCAGTCCTTTGGCCAACGAGGCAGCCATATATACCGGTAGATATATATTTATATAAAATAAATAAATTTTCAGCAGAACTTCAGCGAGGGAAGAAGCGAAACACCACTTTGAGGTGCAGTTTTGTTTCTGTCATGAGTTTCCACAGGTATCTCTTCTCTTACCATATCTTCCATGGCCTACCCCGAAATATTTGAACACAATATCATGAGGAATCTTGTGATAAGCCTCACATTCATTAGCTGAGAAAGAGGACCTATCTATAAAGTAGTTTAACACACCTAGTATCTTAAAGCAGACTGTTACACTGCCCCAGCAGATTATTTTGGACAGGTGAGGCTGAAGATGGTGCTTGTGGTAGCTACCAGCATACTTCAATTTGCACTTTCGTGGCGGTTTTCTTTATATTTCCTTCTACACAGAAGGAATACAACATGGTGCTTTGTTAGGACTGGGATTGGGATTATAACTTCTGTTCTCCCCCCAGGATTGACTCTAGAATTTGAGTTACAGGCATTCCTCGACTTACAACCACAATTGAGCCAAAAATGTATGTTGTTAAGTGAAACATTTATTAAGTCAGGTTTGCCCCATTTTATGACCTTTCTTGCCACAATTGTTAAGTGAATCATTGCAGTTGTTTAGTTAGTAACTCAGTTGTTCAGTGAATCTGGCTTCCCCATTGACTTTGATTGTTGGAAGGTCACAAAAGGGGATCATATGACCCCAGGACACTGCAACCGTCATAACTATGAACCAAGTGGCCAGGCATTGTGTCACTAAATGAACTGTTGTAAGTCGAGAACTACCTGTACTCGCTTGAATGCATCCTGTTTGGGTGCCATTTGCCCCATCCTGTTTAAGCAGGATGCATTGAACTTACCTAGCTTGTAACTTTCCTAACTTTGGACGACATATTGTAAATTACACTAAAGAGGTACCTTTCTTCCCCACTCTTATCCTGGGCTGCAATGCAACCTAAAAGAACAATGTGTTTTAGGGAACTGGGTGGAATTAAAATGAGAGAAAGGGGAAACTGGTCTGTATTTCCAAGGTCCTAGTTTATTTAGCCTTTGATCATAGAAACCACATCATTTTAAGAGTAGTGGAGCCAAATTGAGGGCATGGTGCTTTCTACCAAGAAAAGGTACATTTCCTATCCTGGACTAAATTCTGTGAATCTACTCTGGTTATTTGAGTCGTGTACTGGTTAGCATCTGTGAAATTGCCAGCACACACGGTTAAAAATAATGTTTTGTTTTTTTAATGGGCAAAAGTAAGAGTGTGAATGCTCTTGTTCTGTACTGTTGATAATTAATTTTATGTAACAGGTCAAAATCTCACTATGAATACCTGTAAAATGTTTTGTTAGTCTTTACCTCAAATTGTTAAACACTACTGTTAAAAGATATAAGAATTTTTTTTTTCACTACATTCATTTTTTTTTAATTTTCTTAAGAAAATATAATGAGGAAAACCATCTAATCCCTGTGGGATTTGTTTCCCCCAAAATGGTTTATTATTCTGTTGGGATACATTGTCCTCCTCTCTGTATTTCTCCTCACATGCAAACACACTTTTATATTGTGAAGAGAGAATTTTTAAACGGTACCAAAATTAAGCTTGATCAGAATGACTTTGCAACAGATTTCAATAAAGCAAGAGCTTTGGGTTATTAAAATGTACTGTATGTTCAGGCAACATAATGATAGAAAGGAAGGAATAATAATAACCTAAGATGATAGCCCAGATTAAGAATTTTATTTAATCGGGAGATCATGTTTTAGATTGGGAATAATCTGGCACCAAATGCATTTTGATTATGCAAATTGCTTAAGCAGATTTGATATTGATGTGGTGAGGAAAAAGACAGCTTCTCTCTTTGGCTATGATATTATTGCCTAGAGAATCCTGAGGAACCATTGTTTTGAAGGACATGTTCTGCCATGTGTATGTAAAAATACTCTTGCTATGTGTGTGGTAGTTTCTGAAATGCACAAAATTCGAATGGGATCAGCTTGCCTGCTGCTATAAATGAAATTGGCCACATTGCATTGAAGTTAGCAATGCAAATTCATATCTTTGTTGTGTTTCTTGTTCTCATGTTTTAAAGTGGAAGAGCTAGTGAAGCCAATGACATGCTCTATCTTACTGGGGCTATCCCATGCACAGTGCTCTTCCCTGCCCACATTTTATCTTCATATACTGACTTTCTCCTATCCTGTACAGCTAGACCACTGAACGCTAGCAAGCTGCTGAATGTCCAGAAGCAGCCTGCCCGTAACAGTGTGTGCTTGCTTTCCAGTTAGAATGTATTGTTCTCTCATATTCCTCCCACCAAACAGTTCCAAAAATCATGTGTTTAGTGTAAGTACGTACCAGTGTCCCTTCTCTGCTACTCAGAATATAACTTCCATTTTTCCAGCCCATTCCCATTTTAAAACAAATATTGTTGTACAAAGTACCTGTACTAAAAAAATAATAATAAACTATTTACACGGTCTTTAACTTTGTGTCTCAGCCCTTTTTGGACTACAGTACTCATCATTGGGAAAAAGTACTGGCTGTACCTAGGGGGTGTCAACATCTGCATTACAATTGTTCCAAAATTGGGAAGTTTTTAGCTTTTTCAAGAAAATATTGTGGGTTGTAATCACAACTGGAAGGCCTATCTTACCATTCTTACTACTCATAAACGTCCCACACCAAATCCCAAGTTCTGCTAGGCAAACTAGGATAGGCCAGAAAAGAAATATGTGGTCCTTTATTCAGAATACCTGACAGCTTCTGGAAAACTTAATTGCTGTGACATGAATGTTGAGAACCTGCCAGCATTAGCTCCCATCAAGCAGGGATGCTCTACAATGCCATGTTATTGTTTGTGTATACATTGAAGAATGAGCCCACTTTATCTTGTCTCCCAAGATTTGGCCAATAATGAAGGTTAAATTAGAAGCTGTTAACAAACAACGTTTGGGCCAGTCATTCTCTCTCATCCCAACACACCTCCCAGGGCTATCGTGGGAAAATTAGCAGTTGGAATGTGTGTTGGATATGTTCACCACCTTGAGTTGTATGTAAAAATATTAAAGGTGCAATTTAAATAATGTATTCATAAATAATCACATAAACAAACAAATACAACAGATATTTCCAATTGTATATTCCCCTTTTTGGTGACCCAAGTGAGGGTGTGGTAGCCGTTTTGCGATGCTTGGAGGCTGTGGAGTCCTAGTTGGGGGACAACAGGCTTCAACTGAATCCTGGCAAAACCGAATGGGTTTGGGTTCCGGACTGGGCTCCAGGATCTTGGACTTTGTCATCTTTGACTCTTGATGGGGTGGCACTTCCTCAGAAAGACCCAGTTCGCAAATTTGAGGTTCTCCTGGACTCATGACTTCTATTTAAGGAACAGGTGGCAGTCAAGGCTAGGAGAGCCTTTGCAAAACTTCATTTTGTGCGCCAGTTGCAGCCTTTCCTGGACCAGGATTCCCTGCACTCAATTGTTCAACCCCATGTCATCTCATGATTGGACTATTGTAAGATATGTTGCAACTATATGGGGCTACCCTTGAAGAACATTTGGATGCTGCAGCTGGTCCAGAGTGCAACATAGTAGTTTTGGGGCCCCAAAAAATGGCCCCTGTAACACCACAGCTCTGCCAGTTGCATTGGTTACCAGAGCCGTGGTGGCGCAGTAGTTAGAATGCAGCATTGCAGGCTAATTTTGATGACTGCCAACTGCCAGCATTTCAGCAGTTTGATTCTCACCAGGCTCAAGGTTGACTCAGCTTTCCGTCCTTCTGAGGTTGGTAAAATGAGGACCCAGAGTGTTGGGGGCATTATGTTGACTCTGTAAACCATTTAAAGAAGACTGTAAAGCATTGTGAAGCGGTATGTAAGCTTAAGTGCTATTGCTAGTCTGCTTCTGAGTGCAATTCAAAGTGTTGGTAATCACCTTTAAAACTCTTCATGCCATGGGTCCAGGTTACTTGAGGGACAATCTCACCCCACTGGGATTGGCCCAGTGCTGGCAGAGGAGGCATGCTGCTGGTCCTGTCAGTCTTACTATTCTGTCTGTCAGGGTCCAGGAGGATGCCCTTCTCAGTTGTTGCTCCTTGTCCCTCAATGTGAGGCAGGCCTCGACCTATATTTTCGTAAGGACCTAAAGATATGGCTGTGCCAGTCGGCTTAAGGGCCCAGTGGGGAACAGCACAATGGAGGTGGCTGATTGAGTAATAACAGATTCCAGTGCCCCCCACCCTTCTCATGTGTCTTTGGTTTTCATGTTTGATTTTAACTTTTTATTTTAACCGAAATGTAACTATAAACTGTCCAGAATTACCTTATGGTAAGATGGGCAGCCAATACATTTTTAAATAAATAAATATTAATCAACTTACCCTTCATTTAGGGGCCAAAGTTACAATGACACTGAAAAAAAGAGACAACTGGTCCTCACACTTATAACTTGCACAGCATCGCCATGGTCATGTGCTCAAAATTTGAGCATTTGGCAACCAGCATATATTGTGCAATGGTTGAAATATCCTGGGGTCACATGATTGCCATTTTCATCCTTCCCAGCCAACTTCCAACAAGCAAAGTCAATGGGGGAAACCAACTTGCTTAAAAAACATGCCCTTCACTTAACAACTAAAATGATTTGCTTAACAATTGTGGCAAAAAAATAGCAAAACTCACGAACCACCCCTTTGCTTGGCAATGGAAATTCTGGTTCCAGATGAGGTGGCAAGTCAACAGCTGCCTCTGTTAATTACTTGACCACTAAATAAGAGTTTGCAAACAAAGCATGTGTTATGTTATCAAATGAGTGGCATTTGCAAATAATAGCATAAAGTGGGAAGACTACTGTTGCTGCTAAAGAGTCACAGTGCTTTTTTTGCTAGTCTGCAGAAGCAGACTGCTGGATTTAATAGGAAACTGTATCATTTGCGTTGTCACTAACAAAATTCCCTTGTTATGACAAAAGTAATCTCAACATTTTCTAACTTTGAACTTTTTGCTACTTCTTCTTTAAAAACATTTGGAGCTGATTTAGTTTATATTTTATAATATAGTTAAGATATATTATAAATTTGTAATATAAATATAATATAATATGGATATTTTATAATATACTTTAATAAAGAAATGGTGTAAGATTCTGGGCTATGATTGTGGGGAGGCAGTAGTTTAACATACTGTAGAAATTCAGCCTTTTTTAGTACACTTGATTAATGGATCAATACATTAAGATATAAAATAGTTTATTTGCTGGATACGGCATGTCATGTAAATATATCAGTTACAAAGTATTAGCACTATTGGACAGGAAAACACAGCCAGATAACACTCAGTAGGAATTATTAAACGTTCCCTGATCTATCTTTTCTCCCAGTGTGTTTAATTGACAATTTCCCCACCTATAACAGCATCAGCACATCTAGCACAGTAGAGGAATGTAGATATTTCAGCACAGACTCAAACAGGACAGTTCCCTTTGTTGATGGCCCAATAAGAGAGAAGAGGCACACTTCAACGAAGAGGCACGGCTATCTAGTCTTCCACCTTGTACCATAATGAAAAACCTTCCTGCTGCTCATTTACTTACTGAAGCTAGACCATCAAGCACCAATTCAAGGATAGTAAAAAGATATTGAAGCTTCCACTTGTAATAAAGGGAGAAGGCTAGTAGGTTTATAGATGCTTGGAAATTCATCTCAGAATCTGTTAAGAGATTTAAAAAAAAGTGGATAGAAAAATGGTTTTTGCACTTCTAACCACCCTGTTACAATTCTCATGTTCTTCTCTGCAGTTGTTTTTTTTTTTTTTTTTGCATGTCCTTTAACCCAGTATTACAAAAGCAACAATTTTATACAATTCACTGGGATCAATTTTACAACTGCTATGTAGCTCCTTTCTGTCTCTTTCCATACAGGTAGTCCTCGAGTTACGACCACAATTGAGCCCCAAGTTTGCTAAGTGAAACATTTAAGTTTTACCTAGCAAACATGTTAAGTGAGTTGGCCCCATTTTACGACTTTTCTTCCCACATTTGTTAAGTGAATCATTGCATTTGTTAAGTTAGTAACACAGCTGTTAAGTGAATCTGGATCCCCCACTGACTTTGCTTGTCAGAAGGTCGCAAAAGGGGATCACATGACCCCGGGACATTGCAACCGTCATAAGTATGAACCAGTTGCCAAGCATCTGAATTTTGATCACGTGACCATGGGGAAATGCTGCAAGGGTCATAAGTGTGAAAAATGATCATAAGTCACTTTTTCCAGTACCGTAACTTTGAACAGTCACTAAATGAACTGTTATAAGTTGAGGACTACCTGTAATTGGTGAAGTGGCTGGCTTGCAGGTTAACATACTAATCAACCTTACTTTCCACTGTTTCTTTAGCCATAATCTCTCACAGACTGTGGTAGGACTGCATTTTGCAACAGGTGGAAATAGTGCTTGTAGTGCAAGCTGCTCTATATTCACCAGCTATATTCACTGTGAAACGTGTTTGAATATTAATAGCTTGGGTTGGTAGTTAGACTGTTGGTTTGAGCTCTGAGCATGGCAATTTGGTTGCAAACATTTCTTGCGCACTGACAATGTCTCCTTGAATGGTGACGAAACGTTTGCAACCAAATTGCCAAGCTCGGAGCTCAAAACAACAACCTGTGTTCACTATTTTTGAGATATACTACTATAAAGCAGTCACAAAACCAACATACAATATGTCTTAGCGGTTTCAGTTCTGTTCAGATTAAAGGGATTGTACCTACCGTTAGTCCAGGTTTGGTCGTGCACAGGGCTGTCCATTTTAGTTCAGTGGCACAGGAAATTGACCCTAGTATGCCATACAGTTTGGAAATGCTAGATCAGTGGTTCTCAACCTTCCCAATGCCACGACCCTTTATTATAATTCCTCATGTTGTGGTGACCCCCAATCATAAAATTGATGTCTTGGTTTCTAAGACCATTTAAAATATGTGTTTTCCGGTGGTCTTAGGCGACCCCTGTGAAAGGGTCGTTTAACCCCCAAAGGGGTCCCGACTCACAGGTTGAGAACCACTGTGCTAGATTGTTATGGCACTCACCCAATTTTTTTTAAATAAAAGTTTCAGGCAATGAAAAGTAGATGACCAGTCACTTGTGAGTTACTTCATTGTCAGTCTAACACTTGCTCAAGAGTTCTTCATTCTCAACCAAATCCATGGAATGAGTAATAGTTCATTGAAAATGAAAGACAGTCCCACATATGTATCATCTGACAGTAGTTTTGGCCTTCATTGTTTTTGTCACTATTGGAATCCCAGTCATATTTTCCCACAAACATTCACAAATTCAGCTACCTGTGTTTCAGGAGAGGCTTCTAGGGCACGAAATTATCTGCAGGACTGTTAACATTCACAGCTGAGGAAATATCCTGAGTGCTGGAAACAGCTGTTTCTTCAGGAGCTGGTAGGTGAAATGCAATAAAATATAAACGTGTCATTCTTTTTCTTTCTCCAGCAACCCTTTCTGCTTGCTTACTTTCAATGTAGGATTATTGCCTCTTCCACAAATGGGCAAACTCGCCTTCTACTATTTGTTCTGGGTTTATTTATGAGCATCTATGTGTAACTCTGGCTTCTTACATATGAGGTCAAACAAAACTAGCTGAAATGTGCAACAGTCCTGATTTGGCTCAGAGCAGGAGCATTTGCACCAAGTAATTTACTGAAATATTTGAAGAGCACTTGGGTAGAGAAAGCTGCATTTTGGGGTGTTCAAGCCAAACTAGGGATTCCTGTGGAAGAGTGAACAAGAGCATATTTTGTATTAGGGGAGAGAAGCTAGGGATCTGTGCATCCTTACTGCATTATAACTCCCATAATACTTTGGGGAAAACACTCCAGGGAAATATAAAGCCAATAAAATTGACTAGGTTGGCTTCCTTCACATGCAGAGCTCAATTATTTTTTGAAACTAGGAATCAAGTACCAATAAATACAATTACCAAGGCTGACTACCTTACCTTTCTCATTTGCAAGCTGGGCCTTCTTCCTGGCAGCCATCTTACCTAAGAATTCAAGGACAGTGATAACATATGAAACTCTTAATTTTTAGAACTAATTTTATTTCCTAGGGGGAAAAAAGCCCAGGATATACAGTATCTGCTAAAGATTTTGAAGAAAGAAAAGGGACATGGATTTCACTATCCCATAGATTTAATTCTTCTGTCTGAACTCTACTTTGTGTCAGTTTAGTTGTCTTTTCTTCATGGTGAGAACTGAGTTTGAAAATTACACTTATGCACAGAAAGCATTGTGACATATGGTCTGCTTATTCTAAAGTAACATTCTGTAGTACATTTCTTATAGGAGTAAAAATGAAATGTGGCAGAACCACAAGGCTGAGTAATTTTAACTGTAGACCCTCACCTAAATGCCATGTTCCCTTTCCATCATCTGTCCATTAATAAAACAGTAATTATTTGTTCTCCATTTTAACACCTTAATTCATTACTCTTACTATACCTAAGCCTAAGTACATAATTTGGTTTCTTTCCCCACCACTTTCTGTGTTGAATCTCAGGCCTTCTTAAAGAATCATGAACAATAATCGTACAGCCAATATAAGAAAGACAAAGTGATGGGAAATTTAATTGGATCAGATATTTCTAGAAGGGTTGGAGAAGTGGGGGGAGTTCAAACCCATGATAATGGAAATCCACCTAAATTATCACATGTATATCCCACATTTATTTTATACAGTTCAAAGCAGCGTACATAATCCTCCCACCTTCTATTTTCCCTAAAGCAGTCCTATGAGGTAGTTTGGGCTGAGAGAGTGACTGGCCCAAAGTCACCCCGCTGGCTTTTATGCCTAAGGAAGGACTAGTATTCACAGCAACCTGGTTTCTAGATCAACGCCTTCAGCACTGCACAAATTTGGTTATTACTATATTGTCCCAAAAGAGGTCAGTAGAGCATAGGTATCAAGCATGGTTAAGGAGACTTTTCAGGGAAAAAAGGCTCCTGTTTGAAAATACCATATTTTTTGGACTATAAGACGCACCGGTGTATAAGACGCACCAAGATTTCAAAGAGGTAAATAAGAAAAAAAAAGTTTTTGTCCTCCCCAGTCTTTAGGAGCACTCTGTAGGCTTCAGCAGGGCTGGGGGAAGGCAAAAGCACCCCTGTTTTTGCGAAAAATGGGTGAAAAACAGGACAATTTTTTGCAAAAATGGAGACTTTTTTGCCTTCTCCCAGCCCTGCTGAAGACTGCAGAGTGCTACTGAGAGCTGAGGGAAGGCAAAAATGCCTTAGTTTTTGCGAAAAATGGCCCGTTTTTTGCAAAAATGGGATGCGAGGGCAGGGCTTCAAGAGGCCAGAAATGTCTGTATTTGGTGTATAAAATGCACCAACATTTCCACGCTCTTGGGGGGGAGGGAGGTGCGTCTTATACTCTGAAAAATACGGTAGATGTTTGTCAAAACAAGGATTACCAAAATGGACACAAATTTATCAGGGTGGGTGAGTGGGAGTGGGAGGAAGAGAAGGAGGAGGATCATGCAAGAAAGTAACAGTTTCTAAAAATGATTTTTCAAAAGCTTATTGCTAATAACATCAAGACTTCAGTGCATTAAAAGAAGGATGTTGAACAGCAATTTGTGATTGAAGTTATATTTTTCAGGAAGGCAAGTAGTTCTCACAGGAGATAACAATGAGCCTTGGTGGCAAAGTGAATGCAGGCTAATTGGTCCCACAGTCAGGAGGAATTCTATCTTGACATGCGCAAGATCTTCCATCCTTCCATGGATGGTAAAAGAGGACCCAGATTGTTGGGGGCAATAGGCTGACATTATAACCTGCCTGGAGAGTGCTATAAAGGACTATGGGGTGATATATAAACTTCCCATGCTCTGTCTAACAACTTTCATAGTCGTTGGCCAAAATAGGGAGATATGACTGTAATGGGCAGGCTCCATTACAGTCATAAGTCAAGGACTATTTGCATATAGCTACCCATCTCACAAACGTGACTTTGGGCGGCATAAACCACCACAACAGCTAAAAACTCCCTAGCAATCTAAAATCAGTTACAACTGAAATAAATAGATAAAATCCTAGAAAGTGAGAGAACAAACCACACTCAATCTCATTCAACCACCCAGGATCCTCAAGGCTGGTGAAAAAAAGGGGATGGAGTTTAAGGGACTTCTGGAAGTCTATCAGAGATGGAGACGATATTCCAGGGGATGTGGGCCACAGCAGAAAAGGCACAGTGCCTTGGCCCTGCCAAATGGAGCTGTTTTGGAGATGGCACCCACCGCATATCCCTCCTGCCCTTACAATGGTGCCTTTTGCTCCAGCTGAAGCTTCCAGAATACTCTTCAAGAGTAACCCCAGGAAGAGCTCATTTCAGTAATCCAAATGGAAGGTGACAAAGGCATAAGTGACAGTGAGTAAGGCCTCCCAATCCAGGAACAGGTGCAATCGACACATCACACAAAGCTTTACAAAGAGTCTCTTGGCCACAGTGCAACCTACTATTTGAGGAAGACACAATCAACACAGCCCCAAATCTAGGCACAATGGACAGTGCAACTTTCCCTAGAACAAAAGATAAAAGGTCACTGGAACTTGGAGATCCTACAACCCCAAAAACATTTGATCTTACATGATTGAGTCAAAGCCTGTTTTTCCCCATCCAGATCCCAGAGCACCAAGACAGGAACCCCCATGGCATCCCTCGGGCAGCCATTGCATCACACATGACATGACACTCTGCAGTATCACTCCATGGCATCACTCAGCCCAGGTATACATAGCTGCATATCGTCAGCACACTAATGTCGCTTCAGTCCAACCAACAGATGACTATGGCTTCATACACAGTAGCTGTTAAACAGGAAATGAGAGAGGACTGAATCCCATGGCAAAGCCAGCTGGGTGGCCTTGGGTCATTCACTCTCCCTCAGCTCTAGGAGAAGGTAAGGGCAAACCACTTCTGAAAGGCATGGGAAAACTGCTGGGACCAGTAGTTTATAATCCAGTGATTATTGCATGAACTCCATCACAGCTTTCCTGTTCTATCCTGAAAACTGGTCAAAGTCATTTTCTGCTGCTTTGAGACAAAAATGTTGCAAAATTTGTGTAATAGTAGTGGGACAAGAAATATTACAATCTTACAATCATTCATTTAGTGATTGAAGTTACAGCAGCACTGAAAAAAGTGGCTTATGACCATTTTTCACACAACCATTGCAGCATCCCCCTGTCATGAGATCAAAATTTGGATCCTTGGCAGCGGATTCATATTTATGTCAGTGGCAGTGTCCCGAGATAATTCTTTGTGACTTTCTGACAAACAAAGTCATTGGGGAAGCCAGACTGATTTAACAACCATGTTACTAGGTTAACTGCAGTGATTCTGTGGCAAGAAAAGTCGCAAAATGGGGCAAAACTCAACTGTCTTGCTTAGCAACATAAATTCTGGGCTCAATTGTGGTCATACATCAAGAACTATCTGTAACATCTAAGCTACCTCTGTAAACTGGCCAATTGACTGCTTGTCAGTTACAATTTAATTTTTATCTTGAATGTCTTGGAGTGGTTTTAGGTTGCTATGCATGGGAATAGTTATAGATGAAGCATTCTTTAATCCTTTAATGACATTACTGCAATTGTCTGTATTGTTTTATTGTTTAGTATTGATAAGCATTTAATCTGTCTGGTTTCTGGTTATAATAAAGTATCTTTTTCTACATTACAGTAAAACTGTTATAGGATTATAATGGATTTCTACTTAGTTTTAGATAAATAGTTTAACAATATTTTACCATTTTTATACTGAACGATACTTAATTTATTCAGTTCTTTCTGATCCAATGGATCAGGTGCTTTCAAAAAGCATTTGAAAATATGTCTCATTAGAGCTTCTTGAGGAATTTGTCTAGATTGATATTGAGGATACACCAGGAGACAAATGTTGGAGCCTCATAATCAGGGTTATAAATTTATTGCAATTCCAGGACACCTTTCCTAGTCTGTCATGTCAGTTCTAAAGAGCTTGAAACATTAATTCATATCAGAGGTGGGTTCCTACCGGTTTGAACCAGTAGTAACTTGGCGGCCTGGGTCGCTGGAACTGGCATGCGCAGAAGCAATTTTTTAGTACTGTACAGGGCGGGGCATAACCTTTTCCTAGGGGGGTCACAGCAACACTTGTAATAACAACACAAATAATTCATACACCATTCGAAAGCCCATCAAAAACTGAGTTTATTGACACGATTTAATAGTCAGTATGACCACCATTAGCCCTTCGAACAGCATTCAAACGAGGTGCCTCTCGAAAGGCAATGCATTTTATTCTGTCAATGATCCTTTGTTCTTCCGAATCGAATTTTCCAGCCATTCTTAAAGCAAATTTAACATTTAATAGCTCATTCAATTCAGTTTTTTATGGGCTTTAAAATGAGGTGTCGCGGAAGTTGTAAACTGCTGTCGATCTTGCTGTGACCCCCTAGGAAAAGGTTATGCCCCACCCTAGAATTGCAAAATAATGACTGTTTAAAGATTTGTTGTGTTCTTATCCACCTCGTTTGAATGCTGTTCGAAGGGCTAATGGTGGTCATACTGACTATTAAATCGTGTCAATAAACTCAGTTTTTGATGGGCTTTCGAATGGTGTATGAATTATTTGTGTTGTTATTACAAGTGTTGCTGTGACCCCCTAGGAAAAGGTTATGCCCCGCCCTGTATGCACGTGTGCTGTGCAACCACGAGCGAACTGGCAATAGCAGCTGCTGGAACCCACCTCTGATTCATATGCAGTAGCCATAAAAATATGAAATCTATGTTGGGATTCATTTATTTGTTTCTATAAAGCTAGAATACAATTACATTTAGACCACTGTCTAAAGTTCTGATAAATACATCACCCAAAAAGTTTCAAGAGCTGGAGCTATTTCTACAGAGAAAATGTTTATCTTTTGGCTTTTCAACAGTAGTAATAGTAAAGAGATAATAGAGTTGTATAAAATTATATGGAGAAACTAGGCAATGGGTCTCCTATATTTATAATACTATTCTGCTCATAAAAGTTATTGTCTGGAAGTTCCCATCAAAGGGGTACAGATGCAATAGTGCTCATTTAAACTTAACCCTTAATGGGTCTTCATTGTCCTCTGGTTGACCATTCTGGGAAAAACCAGGTTGAACTAAATGGCCCTTCATCTGGTCTACTGTGATACTTTTTTTCGCAGACATTAGCAGCAGCCAGAAGGAACATGGAATAATGTTATAGCAATAGCATTGAAAACTGTCCTTCTACATACGCGTCTGAGAATGAATGAACCAGAGGCCACCAGTGAGGGAGATGCCAATGATGAATGCTGAAAAGGCTATGCCAATGACAGCTGGAAACTCCAGAACTGGGGGAGGAGTAACTGCAGAAAAGTTGGAAATACATGGAATTGAGAAGTCTTGTTCCCTTTGCCCAATAAAACCAGTTGCAACATATGAAACAAGTCCCAAAAATTAAAGATTGCAAGAGAGAGAAAAAAAAACCTAAAATCAAGGTTCCATTCATTTTAGTTCATTTATTGAAACAAAGAGGAAGATTGTTCTAACTCTTGCAAAAGAATCTTCTTATTTCAAACTCATTATATCAAAATTGGGCAGATTTCAGAGTTGTGGGAGGTATGTTATTTTGGGAAACCTGGCAAATAGCACATACTTTGAATGTAAAGAATTATAAGCCAGTTATTATTTTCCAGTTTAATAATTAAGGGTATACAAGACCTATTTGTATATGTTCTGGAGAACTTTGGAATATCTGGTTCTTCCCCTGATGCTATTCCAGATATTTTAGAATGGCAACAAACTAGGCTATGCGTGCAATTCAACTAGTGAAACAGCTACATTTATTAATAGGCTATTTACAAATTAAATAGATGTCTTGTTGTTTGTAACTGCCAGAAATGCTGTTTATAGTGAATTTATATTTCAAAATTCTCTTTATTTTACCGTTGCCCCTGTTATTTTTGCAATTTTGCTTTTTCTTAAATATTATGAGCCCTGGTGGCACAGTGGTTAGAATGCAGTATTGCAGGCTAACTATGCCCACGGCCAGGAGTTCGACCCTGACCGGCTTAAGGTTGACTCAGCCCTCCATCCTTCTGAGGTTAGTAAAAGGAGGACCCAGATTGGTGGGAGCAATTTGCTGACTCTGAAAATAGCTCAGAGCGTGCTGTAAAGCACTATGGAGCAGTATAAATCTATTGCTATTGTATTTCCTTCACTGCTTATCTCTTAAGTTCTTCCTTTCATTTTCTCCCTCATTAATGGATCTTATTTTGTTTATATTTATTTCCTTCTTCCTTGTGTGGAGAGTTATTTTAACTTTCAGATAGCTAGACAGATTTTAAACAATTCCCTTCCTCCTCCCTGCCCTGGGTAACTCCTTGTAACATTGAAGAGTTGACTTATAGATAACATTGTAGAGATGAAGAGTTGCCAGCTGTTTTATCTTCTGTTATTCTCTGCTCTCTTCTTTCCTTCTCTCTGGGATCTTAAGCTCATAACTCACCCTCCCTCTCACTGCCTCTGTCCCCTGGAATCCCAATCATCAAATGTCTTTGAAGTGTCCTTTGAACTCCACTGTTTTCTGTCACCTAGATGTATCATAACTTCTCCTGTGATGGACAGTACTTCCATGTTCTTGTCAGTCTTTGCCTTTCACCTCTCCCCCAAACAACAGCTAAATTTCTAATAACAACTTCTTTTAGACTCCCCGTCTCTGCTTATGTGTGTGATTCATGCAACTCGGGTCAACATGACAAGAACAAATTTGATAACCTTGGACATTCTGTCACAGGAGATGCCCAGAGTGTGATCAGGAGGAGATTCAGTACATTCTGTTCCTGAATCGGCATGTTTCGCACATCCCTAATGAGAAGTAACTGGAATCATATTGTTAAACAAGTGGAAGCTTTCCTCTCTTTTTCTGGCACTTCTAGGGGAATAGAGCCAAATGTACACCTTGAAGAACTAGAAAAACATTGTAGAAGGAGTCATCGATCTGGCCATATTTGAGCCTTTCCATGATACTGATGTGCCACCATTCCTCCTCTCCTTGCTTCTTTTGTTATATTCACAAGACATCTGCCTTCACTTTGTGCCCAACCCATACCTCGGGCTGCTTAAAGTCATCCTTAGATGTTGTGACGCTAAAGCAGTGTTTTGCCCTGTGAGCAGCAAAAACACCATGACAACCGTGGGTACAATCATGTGTTTGGTTGTCCATCTTATTGGTAGACCTATCAGGTGAGCCACAGGAGGGAAGGGTCAATCCGCTGTCTTTTCTTTATTAATTCTTAATCCTCAACTCAGAGACCTGAATCTGCCTGAGTTGTACTTGCTCAGCAGTGATGGGGAGTTGCAAGATGAAATGTACGAGAGAGGTTTTTCCCTTTCTCTACTGCTTCACAGCACAGCGCCTAACAGTGCATGGTACAATAGCAAAACAAACAACAGCTATAGGTCTGTTATAAGTCTAACACACTGAGTTGTGTTAGAATCAGCTTGCACAACTGACGTTCTACATCTGCCTGTAGTTTGCTTGATCTAGGCCTGAAGACTGACTAGGAGAAACAGCAGATAAACAGCCCCCTCGTCCCAATCACCTTGCTTGGGCAGCTGATCTCCACTCTGGGAGAGGCAGCAAATGAAAAGAAAAGCAAGCTCCAGCACATAGTTAAACCTGCAGTGCAGCCATTTGTCAAAATAATTGCCAGTTGCGATTGGCAAATGCTTTTCCTGTCAGCTGGTGACACTGAGAAAGTGTGAGAAGGGTGGCCTTCTTTGTCCCGGGGCTTATCTGCTGGTTCACGGATGGGAGTAGAGCACTTGAACTGAGCTACGGGAAAAGCCCCGGGTCTTCTTCTAGGAGAGGAGATGGAATTCAGATTCAGAACTGGCTCTATTCTCCATATCCCAGGATACATGCTTAAAGAAGACATCAGCACATACTCACTCGGAACTTGCTGTGCCTTCTGCAACTTCCTGACATCCTTTGCTTTTCCTTGCTGGTTAGAATTATCTATGGTAAAGGAGGGAGAGACTGACAAAAACATAAATCTTGTATACGGCTTCCATAAAACAAGTGCATATTTTTGAGTTTCATTGGCCCACCCAAACACTGCTATATGTTGCCTATAACTAGATGAGAGGAGATGCACAAAAAAGTGTCATATATCTCTGGATTTTCATTCATATCCTGGAAAGGGGCTGTGCGGACTGTCTTTCCCAAATGCAGGCACTGAAATCTCTCTGGTGTGAGGGATGCCATTTTCCTGAGCCAATAACCAAGCACCTACCTGGCATCAGACTAGGAGAAGCTGGTCTGTGTGGAGCTTCCATGGTCACCATGATGGGCTTTGTGATGGTACGCTGGAAGTCCCTGCTGGCTGGCTCTTCTCTCCTGCAGCCTTTGTTCTCAAACTGGCACTGAAACAAAAATCTGTCTCAAAGACTATCTCTTTGCAAGGGGGAAAAAGTCTGGACCAAATACTACTATCTTTTCCAATAAGATCACGCATCTAATTTTTAAAATAAGTTGCATTAAGCAATTCTGTGCAGAAACTCATTTGAGATAAATTAAGAAGCTTCCCTTTTGCCTTGCCCCCGGGTTCTTAAGCACTACTTTTGTACGCTTTGGACAAAACGTATGCCATAGCTCAGTGATCAAGCACCTGATTTGCATACAAAAACACCAAGACGGGTGGAAGAAACGTGGGTGTCTGATACCTTCCCTATCCAAATGGCCAACCCAAAGCTTGGCGAGTAGTAAGACATCTTATGTCAGGACAGCATCAGAGACAGAAAGTGAATATTTGCACAGAGCTCCTGGACAACTGTTAAAAGCTCATTTCCCTGCTCTCAAAGGCTATAGAGACCTTGGGGATTGAACCGCTAGTTTTGCTGGAGTCATGAGGTCCCCTGCTGCAGAGTGTCAGGTGGCAATGTAAGAAATGAATGGAGTGATTGGAGCGAGGCTGGAGCACAAAACTTAGCCGTTGGCGTTGGTGGTATCTTGGGCGTGATGCCTGGTCCTGAACTGTCTGTTGAGGTGCTAACAGGTTGACCTGGGAATCAGCTGCACAGCCGTGCTGGATAAGCAGGTACGAAGATATCACTGAAGAATCCGAAGAGGCAGAGATGAAGCATTGTTGGATGGTGAAGCCAAGACAGAAGTGAAATGTGACCAAAGATGCCTGAAGGACAAAACAAAAACCCAAAGACCCACCATAGAATTAGCAAACCCAAATACTTGATCTTGAAAGGATGGAGTAAGGAACAAAGAAAGCATCATGAGGCTCTACCTGAAGGGGCTGTAGCCCAAATATATACAATCATATCAGTGGTGGGATTCAAATAATTTAACAACCGGTTCTCTGCCCTAAGGACCATCTGGGTAGGTGGGGCTCGGTGGTCATGTGACTGGGTGGGAGTGGCCAACTCAAGGTCACTCAGGTCGATGGGTGCTTCGCCTTAGCTGTTACAATGTAATAAGGGTTAACCGGAGAGGCAGTTTCTGTAAGCAGGTCAATAAAGATTAGGCTAGAAACAACACCAGAATGTTTCCTTCCTGCCTTCCTTACAGGATTAGCCCTGTAAAGTGGAAAAAAACCAAAAGGAGATTTCTTCCAACAATCGGTTCTCTGAACTACTTAGAAAGTTACCAACCGGTTCTCCCGAATAGGTGCGAACTGGCTGAATCCCACCACTGAATCATATGGATTTTTCTTGATGGTTATCATAAATATGGCTGTAGTTGCTTTTTTAAAAAAACTCTCCCAAAAATGCTGACTGGCCAACTAACAGTTTATACTATTTCCTTGTAAAAACTGGGCAATCCCAACAACCATATTTGGCAAAATGAAGGCCCTTTTTACTGAAGGCTTCCCAATAAAGGAAAACTCACTTTTTCTTCCATAATTGCTACCAAAAAAAGAAAAAGAATATTCACTCAAGTGACCAATCCTTGGAGTTGCCTAGAAATAGCCTCTAATTAACAGAGTCTTTGAGATCTTCTTTCCCCAAGTTTTGGGGAAAAGAGCAAAAGGCTCCAAAGCCGACACCCTCCAGATATGTAAGATTTTGAAACCCATCATCTCAAGTAGTATCTAAATTGGTACTTTAAAAGAAATCATCAGACTCTGCCCTAGTTAAGATGAGAGATGGTGGGACTCCGGGCCAAAACCCCTGAAATAAAACCACTTGGAAATGTGAAGTGACCTTGCACTATTTAAGGGACAAGAAATTAAATTTTTTGCACAAGAAGTCAATTTTTTTTCAAACGGAATATTAGTATTACTTCCACAAAGACCCGGCTGTTGGCAGCGACGATACAAAATCCTGGTTGGTTGACAAAAACCTCAGAACTGGACACTTCTAGGCTGAGCTGGACCTGGTGGAAAGGACGGTCGTTTTTGTCTCCTGAAGAAAATGCCTGGGTTGAAGAGGAAGAAAAGACAAGGGAAACTTTAGGAGACAAAGAGGTTTATATTTGGCACGAGAGTTTAATTGTAAGGATCACAGACCAACTGCATAATTTTTGCCCATATAAAGCCTGAATCTAAGCATGCCTTATGAGCTTTTCTTCTAAATCTCAGATAAGTAGTACACTGGATAACCAGTCCGTTTGCTACCTGTTTGTGCCATTGGCATACCAAGAATTAGTTACCCTAATAGCTCATCTGAGAAGGCCAATGAAGCCTGAAAGGGAAATGAAATGATGCTGTAACTTTTTCCAAAGCAAGTTCCGCAGTGGACAACTAGTTCTGTCTGTCAGTCTCTCTGTCTTCCTTTCTTCCTTCTTTCCTTCCTTCCTTCCTTGGATTTGATTTTTAAAAATCTGCCAGTTTCCCATCTAACCCAAGTAACAGGAAGAACAGCAAAGCATCCACCATTAGATACAAGAGAGACGAAGATGCCTATTGATGGAGTCCGTGGAGGAGGGTCATACAAAAAGTCTTTCAATGAAAGCAACATGTTCCTAAGGGCCTCCTATGACAAGGAAACTGATTGGCACTTGTTTTCCTGGCCCAGAGGGATAAAGCATCGGGTGGACAGCAATCAGGCACTGTGGTAACTGCCATTGAGACAAAACACTTGGCCAGTATTGTTGTCAAAGCTAAAGAACAAATTGAAATAGTTACAGCAATTTCTCATCATTTCCAGCTGGATTCAGCAGTGGAGGTAAGTAACATGGAAGAGCCCTAGAACTGATTGTATCTGATGCTGTGGAATTCACTGGTGGAATTCAGCCTCCAAATGATAGAATTACGGGGTGGAGTAGGTGTCTCCATTTAAAACAGTGGCCCCAAACCTTATGGCCACTAGGGACCAGTTCTGGGGAGAAAGGTTTTTTCCACAGCCCAGAAGGGACGTGGTTTCGCATGCTGCCTGCATCCTGCAGAGGGGGCTCTTCTCATTTGTGCGACCCAGTTTCTGGCATGCTGTGGCCCGGGGCCGGTCCATGGATTGGGGACCCCTGATTTAAAATCGATTTAATAAATAAAAGACTCTCGGGTGACAAACCTATACAATACAATACAATACAATATAATACAATACAATAGCAAAGTTAGAAGGGACCTTGGAGGTCTTCTAATCCAACCCCCTGCCTAGGCAGGAAACCCTATACCATTTCAGACAAATGGCTATCCAACATCTTCTTAAAGACTTCCAGTGTTGGGGCATTCACAACTTCTGGAGGCAAGCTGTTCCACTGATTAATTATTCTAACTGTCAGGAAATTTTTCCTCAGTTCTAAGTTGCTTCTCTCCTTGATTAGTTTCCACCCATTGCTTCTTGTTCTACCCTCAGGTGCCTTGGAAAATAGTTTGACTCCCTCTTCTTTGTGGCAACCCCTGAGATATTGGAACACTGCTATCATGTCTCCCCTAGTCCTTCTTTTCATTAAACTAGACATACCCAGTTCCTGCAACCGTTCTTCATATGTTTTAGTCTCCAGTCCCCTAATCATCTTTGTTGCTCTTCTCTGCACTCTTTCTAGAGTCTCCACATCTTTTCTACATCGTGGTGACCAAAACTGAATGCAGTATTCCAAGTGTGGCCTTACCAAGGCATTATAAAGTGGTATTAACACTTCATGTGATCTTGATTCTACCCCTCTGTTTATGCAGCCTAGAACTGTGTTGGCTTTTTTGGCAGCTGCTGCACACTGCTAGCTCATATTTAAATGGTTGTCCACTAGGACTCCAAGATCCCTTTCACTGTTACTACTGTTGAGCAAGGTACCCCCTATACTGTATTTGTGCATTTCGTTTTTGTTGCCTAAATGTAGAACCTTACTCTTTTCACCATTGAATTTCATTTTATTAGATAGTGCCCAATGTTCAAGTTTGTCAAGATCCTTTTGTATCTTTAGCCTGTCTTCTGGAGTGTTGGCTATTCCTGCCAGCTTGGTGTCATCTGCAAGTTTGATGAGTTCTCCATTTATTCGCTCATCCAAATCATTGATGAAGATGTTGAAGAGTACTGGGCCCAAACAGAGCCTTGGGGTATTCCACTGCATACTTCCCTCCATGAAGATGCAGTTGGTCAGCCAGTTACAAATCCATCTGGTGGTAATGCATATACTTAACTGCTATTGTCAAGCAAGGCAAGGAGTATTGCTGGAACAGAAAATCACCAAGCATGCAAGCTAAGGCTTAAAAGATTTCATGTGAAGTGTCCTTTAGCAACCAGACCAGAAATGTACTGAGGTGGATGCTAAGATTACTTTTGGCTTGTTGTTCAGTGACTTTGTTTCAGCAAAGAGCTGACACTTTCTCTGTAAAGTAGCTGTTTACTCATTCTACTCAGCTATTCCTACCAGGATGACCAGTTGCATCACTCTTTGAAGTAGCTTCCTATGTTCATGCAATCTCTTACAAATTGTGTTCTCGGTGGCACCTGAAGGTCTGCCCATCCACCCTTCCACATGAAATCATATTCTAGGACAGGGGTCTCCAACCTTGGCAACTTTAAGCATGGTGGTCTTTTCTTTGCTGGCTGGGAAATTTTGGGAGTTGAAGTCTGCCAGGCTTAAAGTTGCCAAGGTTGGAGACTGAGGTAGGCTTCTGCTGGATCAGGCAAACCGGTAGTGGCGGCGGCGGGAGGCTCTGCCCACCCACCCGGACTCTTCTGTGCATGCGCAGAAGCAGCGTGCACGAGCGAACCGGTAGTAAAATAAATTGAAACTCACCACTGGTTGGAGACCCCTGTTCTAGGAGACCTATTCTCTCTCCAAGTCTGGAACCATCTCAGCTAGTTTACTTACTTTCTTTATATCCTCCTTTTCCTGCATGGGTTTTTGGATCCCATAGCATAAATCAGATTCAACTTTCTCTGTTTCAGCAGCAGGCAAAGTAGAGAGCACAGAACTGTCCTCTTCCTTCTTCTTCTTTTCCCACCCTACGGTGACAGCCTCTGGAAAGTGCTGTCTCTCAACAGCAACTTTGGAGGGAGGAAAGAACAGGGGGCCAAGGAGTTCATGACTCTCTGGAGGAGCAGTTATGGCCTCTGCAAAGAGAGAGAGAGAGAGAAACAAATGTGAGATACAGACAGCAGCTTCTTGTTAGTAAGTGAACTCTTTCATGTATTACTGAAGTCATAGAGCCATGATGGAGAAACTATGGCACTATGGAAGTGGCAGGTAGAGCCACTTCTCCGGGCACTCAAGCTGTCACCTGTTGCTCTTCTGAGTTCCGGTACACCATCCAGCTGGCCTTCATGTGCGCAGGAGTGCTGGAAACTGGAAGAGCAGCCGTCCAGTGCGCATGCAAGCACACCAGCCACCAGGTCTACCTGTTTCCAGCATGCATGCACACATGAAGACCAGCTGGCCAATGTACATGCGCATGCAGGAAACCAGAAGATTATATTCCTGGCCCGTGCATGCGCACCGGGTGGCTGCTCTTCCGGTTTATGGCCCACACATGCACACCCGCCAGCTGGTCTTTGCATGTGCATGCGCGCTGGAGACTGCTCTTCCAGTTTTCGGCACGCAGTTGCGTGCACTCCTGTTTCGGCACTTGATTCTCTCCTCTATAGATTCAGTATGCTCAGTGGAACAAAGAGGTGGAATGATCTCTATATAGTGAAATCAGGCAGTCATTAAGTTGTGAGTGTCATGAAATATTTTATACATTCAGCAAAAAATGTAGAGGTACATTCAGGGGTGAGCTGTCTATACATAGTGCCAGGACAATTAAATTAATATAATGTGTCATGTTACCCTCACTGCACCCTCACTGCAGTATGTAATTTATCTGCAAACTCTTTTATCTGGCATGCTAGCAGCGCCCTCTAGAGAGTCATGGCTCCAATACCATTAACCTGAAGAGTAACTAACCCCTCCCCCCTTTCTTTTTTAATCTAAACTAAGTACAGCACTAATGGGTTTACTAGACAATCTACATTAGAAAATTAATTTTAATCACAATTGTTCCAAACAGCAATCTCTTTCCACCAAAGGGATGTCTGGCTTTAAATCCCCCAAAATATAATTAGCTTTTCAGTGGATCTTCCAGCAAAGATTTCTGCACATGTTATGAAAAGAAAACCACAAGCCACTAGTTAAGTTAGTTGAATGGGCTTTTAAAAAATTTTATGCAAATCTGAGTTGTAACAATTGTTTCCCATACTTTTTATCTCTTTCTACTTTTCCCAAAGAAACTCTTTTATAAAGCATGGATATTCCTCTGCAAAAAAATTAAAAAAAATAATTTCTTACTAGTTCAAACATCTATTTGATTAGATGTTAAGCCTGTCCCACGTCCTCTTAAATATTTCACAAATTTGTAATTCACATTGGTGGCCCTTTGAATATTGGAAAAGTAAATATAAAACTGCAAAGTTAGGCATTTGTAGAGATTGGCTGAGAACAACCATCCTTGCATTGAAGCTCTCTGAGTTTCAGGTCAGCCTAGGATGCGTCAGAAGGTTCATCCATATATATATATATATATATATATATATATATATATATATATATATATATATATATATATATATATATATATATATATATATATATATATATATATATATATATATATATATATATATATATATATATATATATTTCAAATTGTTAGAATTATTGTTTTATGTAATAATTTAATAGATGAATATCAAATAAAACCTGAGCCACGTGGTGACAATTTTTGACCCCTTTGCAATCTGTGATACATATTGCAAAACAGGTTTTCTTAGGCCCATGATGGCGAACCTATGGCACGCATGCTGGAAGTGGCATACAGAGCCATCTCTTTGAGCACACAAGCTGTCGCCTGTTCCAGGTTCTGATGCGCCAGCCAGTAGGTCTTCACATGCCCGACAGCACTGGAAACCGGAAGATCAGCTGTGGGGTGCACATTCATGCGCCAGGCAACTGCTCTTCCAGTTTAGCATTCCGGCCATGTGGTCTTCCAGTTTCTGGTATACTCACCATATAGTGTGGCCTATCAGAAGAGGTTTGGTTATAGCAAAAAGTCTGAATAGACAATTAGTCATAGTCAATAATTTAAAAATATTTATGATGGGAAGATAAGACACTTCAAAAATCCCCAAAATTGTAAAATTTGGCAGGGGGGAAGTGCTTTCAAGTCAGTCTTGACTCCTGATTACTAAAGTAGCAGTTAATAGCAGTTAGACTTATATACCGCTTCATAGGGCTTTCAGCCCTCTCTAAGCGGTTTACAGAGTCAGCATATCGCCGCCACAGTCTGGGTCCTCATTTCACCCACCTCGGAAGGATGGAAGGCTGAGTCAACCTTGACCCGGTATGATTTGAACCGCTGAACTGCAGATCAGCTGTAGTGGCCTTCAGTACTGCACCCTAACCACTGCGCCACCTTGGCTCTTAAAGTACATGGAAGATCTCCCTCCAGGGACATGCAGTCCCTAGAGGCAGGGGAGGCGGGGCCTCACCAGTCTCCTCAGGAAAAGGAAAGAATTTTAAAGATTTTTTTTAAAAAAATTAAAGCCAAGGCAGTTGCTACCAGATTCCAAGTCACAGTGGCTTGGAATCTGCTTAGTGTTAACTATAGGAGGAGGCGAGAGAACTCGGTGCCTCCTTTGCATAAGGAATTTTTCGCCTTTTAAGAGTTAACCAAGGGTTAAAAAGCGAAGAATTCCGTACGCGAATGAGGCACGTGATTCTCCCGCCTCCTCCTGCAGAGGGCACTTTGTTTAGAGGCTTTATTAAAACGTTTAAGCAGAGTCATCCACTGCCTGGCCCTGGCTAGACCAAATCTTGCATTTTTGACACAGCTGGAAGGTATGTGGGTCAGAGGGAGGGGGCAGGGGGAGGAATTCAATTTATTTGTAATGTAAGTAATTGTAATTTGTTTTTATTATGTGTGGTGTGTGTGTGTGTGTGTGTGTGTGTGTTTTTACCCGCCTCTGCTGGTGCGTGGGCTGGGACATTTATTTTTATTTTTTATTTTTCATTTTTTATATATTTTTTTATTTTTTAAAGCCATGCCGGCTCGGCCGTCATTCAGCAAAACATGTCCTGGTTTGTGGCCGGGTGGCAAACATGCCGCCAGGCCACAAATCAGGACACATTTCACTGAATGGCGTCCGAGCCGGATTACATCCCGGAGCACCCAAGCCCCAGGGAAGGACCCCATCCTCGTGGGAATGGTTTCCGCCGGACCTGTGGCTTGCCAAGCGCTGGAAGGCTCACGTACTGCAGAGGGTGGCAGAGATAAGGGCGGGTGACAAGAAGGGGTGGGTGCGGTGGAGCAGAGTAGAAAGCGCCAACAAAAGGCATCTCCGGAGTCTGAGACTTCCCGCCCTTCCACCTGTGGAGCCGCTCCAGCCATATCGCAGGGAAATGGGCGGCTGTCCCTGCGGGTGGCAGCTGCTGCTCCCGGCTCTGCTGCTCCTCAGCGGCACCCAGGGTCAGCTCTGAGGTTAGCGCTCCATTCTGACGAGGGTATGGGGAATCCCGAAGGGTTGAATCCCGGGCCTCTGCCCAACCGCCGTGTCCAGAGTGGCGCCAGTCGAGCCCTTTGCCCTGGTCACCTAATCCGTGAGGATGGGTCCGCGTCTTAAGGACTGCAGTCCGGGAATTCCTCTCCTCAATCCCCCAACCCGCGCCCTTAAGTCAGAGACCCGCATGCCTGGTTCGTCCGGACGCGCAAGGCGAGGGTGCGGGGAAACGGAGCTAAAGGGGAGGGAGGTCAGCACGCCCAGGTCAGCGGGGCGCGATGCTCCGGCGGCGGAGGAGAAACACCTTCAATTTCTTCGTGTGGTTTTTCCCCCCCAGCTGAGTCGGGGAAGGTGGAAAAGTTCCCGGAGTCCTTGCTCCGCTGGTAGCACATGTAGGGTTGCAATTGTGGATTTCCACACGCCTTTCTCCGTAGAAAGTCAGACACTGACTTTCAGTGGCCCAAGTCTTTCGGAAAGTCCTGCGGCGGGGACAGAGGAGGCAGGGGGGGCAAGGCGGCAGAGCGCGGCAGCAGCAAGAAGCAACATCCCTGCCACTGTGTCCGACAGGCATCTCGCGTTTATGTCCACCATAAACAGGCGGGGACGTTGCTTCTCACCGCTGCTGCACTCTTGCCTCACCAACGGTAACCCTCACCGCACGTCACTGTCTTTCTCTATCTCTTTCTGGTCATCTTGGTGCTGTAAGATAGAGTTGCACCAGTCTTTTTGCAGAAAGAATTAAAAACAGAATGCAGAAGCTATTGCAAGATGAATTTCCAGAATAGAAGTCTAACAATGCCCCTGTCCCTCATGACCACTGCTGATATGTTTCCAAACTATTTGGTGAATGAGGGGCCCTTCGTGCTCTCTGACCTTGCTTGTTTTCTTGCAGAAGTTTCATTACCCAAATAAAGGTAACATCAACAGTGCTAGTAAGGAGTGCAATTTGCTGTGCCGCACTCCTTAGTAGCACTGATGGTGTTACCTAGTTTGGACAATGAAACGTCCGCAAGAAAACAGGCAAGCTCAGAGAGCACCAAGGACCCCTCATTATAATCCTGGGCTTCAAATATTCCCCTTTATTGGTCTTTGAGTACTTTTTCCACCTCAGCCCTTTCAAGAACTACCTACCATTCAGTCCAGCAATCAGAAGAAACCTGTTCACCCGCTCAGCTTCGGTGTAAGAGGTGAATGCCGGCAGCTTCTGCTCTGCTGCATATTGTAAAGGATCTCTAGCATTAGCCAGCTCAGGAGATGTCTGCTGAATCACAGTGAGAGGCTGCTTCTTTTCTGGGTTGCTGATGGTGACTTTGTGTGAAGCCTGGAATGCAAACAGGCCAGATGGATACATTGAGAACACTGAAGAGCAACAGCCAACTCAAAGGGGAGGCGGGCCTGGGAAATCAAACAGAACACTAGTGCTTAGAAAGGCTCCTAGATAGAAAAGCATCTTCTCCCTTTCACCAATAAGGAATAACGTGGAGTGACATCCAGCCAAAGAAATAATGCTTGATGTCAGGGAGAATAATGGTACAGACCAGCATACAGAAAAAGATGGGTGAGACTGCCTAATTCTGCAAATATTTGTATTTCCATTTGCAGATGAGGAGACAGGTACCGTATCTACCAATAGCATTTTTTTGCTGAGAAGAGAGCACCAAGAAACCCAAAGTGTGCCATACGAGATCCTGCCCGTACCAGTACATGCAGCTGTCCAGTGAAACAGTGGACACGAACTATCCATTGGGCAGCTCCTTCACTCTTCAGGATCAAGAGGAGGCCCTGGAGTGGAGATCTTCCAACCGCATGAAGCTCCACAGTCAGATGGGCCAGGCTGGGCCTAGAAGAGAGCAGACTGCCACCTCCACCTTTAGTATCAGCCCATTAAGATAAAAATTATGGAATCAGGTCTGTGCTTTCACAAATTGCTAGGATTCCTTGAATATCACACACACACACACACACACACACACACACACACCATTTTCACAACATCCAAAGTGAATTACATTTGCAAGCCACTTCCCAATATTTGTGCTTTTTATTTCATTTTTAGATACTTTGAGATAAGCCATTTTGATGCAGTTTATCATAGGCCTGTTTATTCCGCATCCTTTTCCATTCCCCATCCAACTCCAAAGAACAACGTCAGCTTTCCATAAGAGTCCAGCCTCTTCTAAATATAAATGGCTTTGCTGTGTTATTTCCAGCCACCCATCAATGTTAGACTCTCTGGGCAAGGTGCGAGTGTGTACCTGGGGGCAACCCCTTTGGAAAGGACAATGTGAACTTCAAGATCTTGAGGAGGGTCAGGATTCTGGCAGATTCTTAGGGGCTGCAGCTGGCGCTCAGAGGCAAAGTGCTTGGGCGTTAGGAAGTTCCTACGCAATTTGCAAGTTGCCTGGGCAGTCCCACCTATTGAGGGGTGAAGCAAGAAGATAATTAAGAATGCGTATAACCATTGAGATAGGGTCTTGCTAAGGAAAAAACATTTGGCTGTTTTCACTGATTTAATATCAAAGACCCTTTCAGTCAACTCTTTTAGTTGGCAATGGGTTTTCACTTGACATTGTTGAATTCACAAGGTCCCTGTCTTTATTTCACTGACATTCAATCTTGTATAGGCCTGATAGGATCCACCTAAATACAAACCAAATTCTAACCCGTATATTTTTAGCATAATTATTCATTTAATAATAATTTAATTTAATAATAGATTATTCTTTTAACACAATTATGGATTCATACTTGTATTTGATTCAGGTTAGAAGCCTGATTTTCCTCCTTCCTGAAGCCCTTCTTTTTAGCTCTAAACTCAAAGGCTCCTTTCTACCTCCCCCTCTGTACGCGCACAACATACTCACACCCGTTTCACTGCTACTCTTATTACACTGCTAAACCCCACAATTTCTACCACCTGCATTAAGGCCTTTCAGAATGCATCCCATCCACCCACAGAAAGAGCAGGTAATTCTGAAGCCAGCTCAGCTTCCGTGTGGCCCATACCAGACCCCAGGCGTGTGTAGATTGTATTAACTCCACGATACTCAGCCAATGAAGTGACCCCTCCATGTTTCCTACGTGCCCACTTAAGCAGGCCTTTTGCAGTATTTGGAAAGTTGGTCTCTGCAGATACCACCAACTGAGAGGCTGAGAGGCTGGAGCCCAGAGAGACCTGGAGACAAGGGAAAGATAAGGCGAAAGATTTTTGGTCTTAAATTACTTTGATTCCATCAAGCATATCTCAGATTTACTTTAATCTGGGAGAGAGTGACAAGAACTACACCTCAGCCATAGACTTACAGGCCCACTCAAACCTAGAGTATCTGAACAGGCAACGAAGGGTACAGACAATTGGAAAGGACAAAAGGGGGACACACTCTTCAATGTTTTTGAAGAGCCGGGGCCTTGAGGCCGTCATGGACTGGATGAGGGTTAACAAGCTTGTGCTCAACCCAGAAAAGACCGAGTGGCTGTTGTGTTTTCCTCCCAAAGATTTGACTAATATTCCAACACTCAGGCTGGGGGGTCAAATTTTATACCCCTCAGAGAGGGTTCGCAACTTGGGAGTCCTCCTGGATCCACAGCTGTCATTCGACCACCACTTAACGGCTGTGACCAGGGGGGCATTCGCCCAGGTTCGCCTGGTGCGCCAGTTGCGACCCTACCTGAATCGGGAGGCTCTCACAACAGTCACTCGGGCCCTTGTGACCTCTAGGCTGGAATACTGCAATGTGCTCTACATGGGGCTGCCCTTGAGGAGCATCCGGCGACTTCAGCTAGTGCAGAACGCAGCCGCGCGAGTGATTGCGGGTGCACCTCGATTCACCCGCATTACACCTATCCTCCGCGAGCTGCGCTGGCTACCTGTCGATCTCCGGATGCGCTTCAAGGTGCTATTAATCACCCATAAAGCCCTACATGGCAGTGGATCTGGATACTTGAGAGACCGCCTTCTGCCAATTACTTCCCTGCGACCTATAAGATCCCATAGACTAGGCCTCCTCCGCATTCCATCGGCCAGCCAGTGTCGGCTGGCAACTACAAGGAGGAGGGCCTTCTCAGCAGTAGCCCCGACCCTTTGGAACGAGCTCCCCGTGGAGATTCGTACCCTCTCCACCGTCCAAGCCTTCCGCACAGCCTTGAAGAACTGGCTCGCCCGTCAGGCCTGGGGATAAGGATAGTTACCCCGCCCGAATGATGAATGTATGTTGTCTATTATTTTACTATATGTTGTCATCTTAATGTTTGTATTCCCCCTTCCCGGTTTTGTGTGAGCCGCCCTGAGTCCCCTCAGGGAAAAGGGCGGCCTACAAATGCTAATAAACCTAAACCTAAACCTAAACCTAATGTTTTTGACATTTGTGACAAATTTTACAGTGAAAAATCACAAAAGAAAAAGAAAAAAATGTACCCAGGTCTACAAGCATATGAAATTATTTTTTCCAGCATCAGAAAGAATTCTGATTTTTCAGCTGCAGGAATGTGTTAAAGCTGGTTGGGAGGGTCAAGAAGTATCTTGTAAATCAGGCACGTCCAGCCTGTAGCCAACAGGCCCCTTGTGGCCCTGAACAGCTAGTGATGTGACCCCCCCCAGATCATAATAACAAATATAAAATAAATAAATAAAAGAAGTTGGTTATGTATATACGCATTAACTATTTTATATGCAGTCCAAGACAATTCCTCTTCACTTAATGTGGCTCAGGCAAACCAAAAGGGTGGACATCCTTGTTGTAGAAATTCAAAAAGCTGGACTATATTTGAATTTAAAGCTATGTCTGCCTGCCAAATGGAAGATAGCAGGACAGGTCCTCCTGTTGCCACATGTCTGAAAGTCTTATTGAAACCTCACTAACTCAATTCTCCCATATACTGTATATGGTAAAACAATAAAAAAAAATTGTACTTTCTGTGAAGAATGATTTCCAGAGCTTGGGGTATGAACTTAGTAGTGTAGGTTATCGGCTTATCTTTTCAAAGATTTTACCAGTAAATAAGGAACAAAAAGGGAAGGGCCAGCGTTTAGCAGAGTTTAATGTGTGGATTAAGGAGTGGTGTAAAAAGAAAGGCTTTGGTTTTATTAGTCATGATGTCTGCAGCTGGTCCAATGAAAAACTGTACAAAAGAGATGGTTTGCACCCATCCAAGAAATGGACTGAGTTACTTGGCATTAAATTCACAGATTTTCTGGATAAACATTTAAACTGAACAGTGGTGACAGAGAATTAATTGATACAGAACATTTCGGTCCCCAGCAATCTAAAACTCATAGGGTTATCAGTGCATGTAACATAGATGTTTGTGTGGGTAAGATTATCACGCCTGCTGTCAAGCAAAACCAAGCATTTAATAGTGAGACCACACCATGTGCATGAATCATACAAGTGGCAAGAAAATAGGGGCAGTCCGGCATAACACAGGTTATGTAGACAGTAAACACAGGGTCAATTAAAATTGACTCAAATGTCTATACACCAATGCACAGAGTATGAGGAATAAACAGGGTGAATTAGAAATTCAAGTAAATGAGGGCGGATACGATATTGTTGCCATTACAGAAACTTGGTGAGATGAAACCCACAAATGGAACATATAGCTAGAAGGATTTAAATTATTTAAAAGAAATAGACCAAATAAAAGAGGAGGTGGAGTTGCAGTATATATAAGAAATAACTACATCTCTACAGAAATAGAGCACAACAATGATGAGAACTATCTTAAATGCATTTGGGTCAATATTAAAAGTTTGGGGGGAAATGACATTGCCATAGGTCTATACTACAGGCCACCCAACCAAGCAGAGGAAGTAGATGAACTTTTTGCTAGTCAGCTAATTAAGGTATGTAGGAAGCACACCACAATAGTAATGGGGGATTTTAACTTCTCTGACATCAACTGGGAAACAAACTCTGCACCAAGTGGAAGATCCAACAGGTTCCTAATGAACCTAGCAGACAACTTTGTTTTCCAAAAAGTAGAGAAGGGAACAAGGGGGTCGGCCATATTAGATTTAATTCTCACTAACAGAGAGGAAATGATAGAAGGTGTTGAAGCCACAGGAACCCTGGGAGCAAGTGACCATGCAATATTGGAATTCAACATTATGCAAGCCCAAGTAGTAGAACAAAGTCAAACTAGAGTCTTGGATTTTAAGAGAGCTAATTTCAATAAACCTAGAGAGAGCTTGGGAAGAATTGCATGGATGAGAATCCTCAAGGGGAAAACAACTCAAGAAGCTTGGGAAATTTTGAAAAATGAGATTACAAAAGCTCAGTCTAGCACAATACCAATGAAGAAGAAAAATAACAGCTCCCAAAAGAAACTAGCATGACTGCATAAAGAATTCTGACAAATTGAAAGACAAAAAAGTTAAGTATAAAAAGTGGAAAGAGGGGGACATAACTAATGCAGAATATCAGCAAATACCCAAGCCTGCAAAGATGAAGTGAGGAAAGCTAAGGCTCACAATGAAGAAAGGCTTGCCACAAAAGTAAAAAATAACAAAAAAAAGCTTCTTCCAACATGTTAAAACAAGAAAAAGGTTAAGGAAACAATTGGTCCATTGCTGGCAGAAAGTGGCAAGAAGGTGACAAGCAACAGGGAGCAAGCAGAACTATGTAACTCATTTTTTGTATCTGTCTTTACACAAAGGGATAAAACAGTCCAACCTATCAAAAACAGCACCACAAAAATCAGTTTAGGAACACAAATTGAAATAGGGAAGTAAGTAAGTAAGACGTTTATTACGGTCAAAGACCAGCAATATACATTTGTCTTTACACTATATTAAAAATACTAACATTAAAATATAATTAAAAGTATTTACATTAAAAGTGGATAATAACATTATGGTCCAAAGATTGTTAAAGGTATGTCCAGATAATTGGTACAAGATGGTACTATACTGTAGCCAATTTTACTTACTTACTTACTTACTTACTTACTTACTTACTTACTACCTAAAAAAAAAAAAGAAATAGGGAAGAAAATGGTAAGTGAGCACCTGTCTACCCTAGACGAGTTCAAATCATAAGGACCGGACAGATTACACCCTAGGTTTCTGAAGAAACTGTCAGATGAGATCTCAGAACCACTGAACTATATCTTTCAGAGATCCTGGAGCACTGGGGAACTGCCAGAGGACTGGAAAAGAGCTGATGTGGTTCCCATCTTCAAAAAAGAAAAAAAAATAGATCCAGGAAACTATAGACCTATCAGCCTGACCTCAATACCAGGAAAGATTCTGGAAAAGATAATCAAGCAATGAATTAGCGAGCACCTAGAAGTAAACAAAGTAATAGCCAAAAGTCAACATGGGTTTGTCAAAAACAGATCATGCCAGACAAATCTTATTGCATTCTTTGACAAAGTGACAAAATTAGTGGACCAGAGGAATGCTGTCGATATAGTTTACTTGAACTTTAATAAGGCATTTGATTAAGGTAGACCATAACCTACTACTAGATAAAGTAGAAGAATGTGGGTTGGACAGCATCATCACCAGATGGATTTGTAACTGGCTGACCAACCGCACCAATGTGTAGTCCTCAATGGAACTGCATCTCCATGGAGGGAAGTATGCAATGGAGTACCCCAAGGTTCTGTTTTGGGCCCAGTACTCTTCAACATCTTCATCAATGATTTGAATGAGGGAATAAATGGGAAACTCATAAAATTTGCAGATGACACCAAGCTGGCAGGAATAGCCAACACTCCAGAAGATAGGCTTAAGAAGTAGAAGGATCTTGACAAACTTGAACATTGAACACCATCTAATAAAATGAAATTCAATGGTGAAAAGAGTAAGGTTCTACATTTAGGCAAGAAAAACGAAATGCACAGGTACAGTATAGGTGGTACCTTGCTCAATAGTAGTAAGAGTGAGAGGGATCTTGGAGTCCTAGTGGACAACCATTTAAATACGAGCCAGCACTGTGCAGCAGCTGCCAAAAAAGCCAACACAGTTCTAGGCTACATAAACAGAGGGATAGACTCAAGATCACTGAAGTGTTAATACCACTTTATAATGCCTTGGTGAGGCCACACTTGGAATACTGCATTCAGTTTTGGTCGCCACGATGTAGAAAAGATGTGGAGACTCTATAAAGACTGCAGAGAAGAGCAACAAAGATGATTAGGGGACTGGAAACTAAAACATATGAAGAACGGTTGCAGGAACTAGGTATGTCTAGTTTAATGAAAAGAAGGACTAGGGGAGACATGATAGCAGTGTTCCAATATCTCAGGGGTTGCCACAAAGAAGAGGGAGTCAAACTATTCTCCAAGGCACCTGAGAGTAGAACAAGAATCAATGGGTAGAAACTAATCAAGGAGAGAAGCAACTTGGAACTGAGGAGAAATTTCCTGACAGTTAGAACAATTAATCAGTGGAACAGCTTGCCTCCAGAAGTTGTGAATGCCCCAACACTGGAAGTCTTTAAGAAGATGTTGGATAGCGATTTGTCTGAAACGGTATAGGGTTTCCTGCCTAGGCAGAGGGTTGGATTAGAAGACCTCCAATGTCCCTTCCAACTCTGCTATTGTATTGTATTGTAATAATAAGTTATTATACTAGATGATCCTGACCTCAAACAAATATAGATGATCGTGACATGATTTAAAGCACTATTAAAAACTGATTTTCTTCCAATCTATCCTTTATGCTAAGATTTTGTTCATCATCTTTATTTGCTCAGAGAAAAATCACCTCCCCTTCAAAGGTTCCAAATGTAATATCCCCCACCTTTGTCCTGTAGAATGTTTGGTCCAAATTCTGTTCTCACCTGGAAGGTCCAATTTTTCCCAGGAGAAGATGACAACATCCATTGCACTGGCTGCTGGGAATGCAATACAAAGATGGGGGCCCCGCTCAGAAGGTTCGGAGCCAACATAAGAGTTACCTGAAACAGGGTCAAACAGATAAAATCTCTTCGGCACAGATTGTCAGTTTAGATTATGTTCTGTGTATATCGTTATAAAATGGTACTTAGAATACCTTCATCTGTTAAACTTAAATTTATCTTCAATTTTGGCGAAATGAAGCAAAATCTACAAGAGATGGCCTAGAATTCTTGAGGATATCTGAAGTATGACAAGTGTGATTAAAATTACATTAATAGCTTGCCTTATGGAACAGTATCTGGCCAGAAGCCCGTGCCCTGGTAGATGTTTGTAAGCCTCTAAAGACCTGGCTTTTCCTCCAGATACTTGGCCCTGGCAGTTAGGCGAGTTTTGTGGTGATGTTCTTTTCTTTTGGCAGTTACTGTTTAACCAGGACATAATTAGTTGATACTGTTATGATTGTTTTAATCTTGGTATGCTGCCCAGAATCACAGCTGTGAAAGGGGAGGGGCATATAAATTATTTAACCAAACAAGCAAACAAATTTCAAAGCTGATCTATATTTGATGAGGTCTTCCTTTTTTTTATTTCTTCATATCATTTTAAGCAAATAATGTATAAGCTACAAAATCATTTTTACTATTAGGATTGCCCTTCAAAAGTTTTACTGCATAAATTACCACATGATGAGAGAAGAAGAATTCATTTTCCAGACTTGCAGGACTGTAATTGAGCATTTATTGAGCTTTCTATTTTAAGTTGGAATTCAGTGAGCAATAGCAACAGCACCTAGACTTATATACTGCTTTACAGCTCTCTCTCAGCAGTTTACAGAGTCAGCATATTGCCTCCAACAATCTGGGTCCTCATTTTACCGACCTCGGAAGGATGGAAGGCTGAGTCAACCTTGAGCCAGTGAGATTTGAACTGCTTCTCCTCTGTGGAGAGGAGGGGAGGATGTTCTGAGGGCAGGGGCAGAGAAGGGCCTCTTCCTGGACCCACCAATTGAAATTCTTTAACTGAGGGATGCACAGCATAACTTCCCTGCATGCCCAGATTAGCCGCCCAGAGTCCCTAGGGAGTGGGAGGCATACAAATCTTATTAAAGTTGCAAAGTTGCAAAGGACAGGCTGATGTGATGGGGATAAGACAATTCCTCAGATCACCTGCCCCCTAACATGTAGGGCTTATCCAGGGGAGAAATTCAGCAGGTTCTGACAGGTTCTGGAGAACAGGTAGTGGAAATTTTGAATAGTTCAGAGAACCACCAAATACCACCTCTGACTGGCCCCAGAGTGGGTGGGAATGGGGATTTTGCAGTATTCTTTTTCCAGGAGTGGGGAGGGAATGGGGATTTTGCAGTATCCTTCCCCTGCCATGCCCACCAAGCCCACAGAACCATAGTACAAAAAATTGAATTTTACCACTGGGCTTATCTGAGTTCTTATCAGATTCCATGACAGAAGATTTTGTGGGAATCACACTTCTCTCAATCCAAGCCAGTTTCAAGGAGGGGGCTGTGTCAGAAGCAGCCAGACCACGCAGAGCATTATCCAGTGTTGCCCCCTCAACCCAATTGCTCTGTACCTGAGCGTTGGCAGACCCTCCCTTGCGCAGGCTGATGATGTGCACTTCTTGACCCGTGGAGGAGAGTCCCCGGCTGGTACATCCTTTGCCTCTTCGCAAGACCTCCCGAAAGCCCAGGATAGGATAGGAGGTGGTGGCAGACTCAGGCAGACAAGTGAGATGGTGCCAGGCAACTGCAGAGCAAAACAGAGATTGTGCCTCTGGTGCCAAAGCTGCCTTCACTCTGTTTCTCCTCATTCCCAAATACAGAATCTATGCCAAAACAGTCAGAAGTTTGAAGTTGGGATTTGTTTACTTCTTTATGACATCTATTCCATGCTCCCATGTGAAGAATCTGAAACATCTGACCATGAATGAGGACAGAGGGCAAGAAAAGCAAGGAGTGGAGCAAATGCTGGGGAGAAAGGGTCATCGGGGGCAGGGTTCACACAGGGTCTCTCAATTGTTCAAGTGCTGCTGCTGATCTCTGAGGATTCGGCTACTGGATCATGCAAAAACACCTGGATTATCTCCCCCACCCTCTTCAGGGGATGCTGTTAATTATATCCAGCTCCAGACATTCAGTTAAATTGTTTGGCTCTGCAACCAAACAAGACAGACACAGACTTCAATGGATAATTAGAACTGCAGGAAAAACAATTGCTACCAATCTGCCTTCCATTGAGGATCTGTATACTACACAAGTCAAAAAGAGGGCTGAAAAAGAGACCCCTCAAATCCTGGACATGAATTGTTTCAACTTCTACCCTCAAAATGACCCTACAGGCACTGCACACCGGAAGAACTAGATGCAAGCTCAGTTTTTCCCCGAATGCCATCACTCTGCTAAACAACTTATCCCCACAACACTGCCAAATTATCTACTAAGACTGCATTGCTATTATTCTTTTCTTTCTTCCTAGTACCTATCTCTTTCCACTTATGACTAACCGTTACTTGTATCTTTAAATTTTATATTGCTTTGTTTCCTAGTATAATTTGATTGCTTATTAGTAACCTATGACTATCACTAAGTGTTGTATCTTATGATTCTTGATGAATGTATTCTATTTTCTTTTTCTTTTATGTACACTGAGAGCATATGCACCAAAGACAAATTCCTTGTGTGTTCTATACTATTCTATACCCAGACCAGATATATGCTGAAGGGCTTCAAGCAAATTGGTGTCCCTTTTTTCCTAGATTCTCTTTCCTAATGGATCCTGGGCGTGCTCTGCCCTCATCAGGTATATTTGTGGTGGGAATGCCTCTCAAAAAGCTCCCCTATTTTGCCTTCTGCGATTATGTATGATTATGTTTTGTATGCTTTTTTTGGAGAGAAAGAAAATTTGAACAAAATATTCTGGATTTTTTTTTCCTACTGTTAACAATTTGGAAGCAGACTTAATCATTTAACTTGGTACATCTCAATTAATTGGCTCTATTGCATTTAACTTGGTACATCTCAATTGATTGGCTCTATTGCTTTTCCCAGCCAAATGGAAAGAACACATGTCATTCATCATTGCACTATCAATAGAGCAGTAACTAAGGTTTGAAATTGCTAGAGTGATGTCTGGATGACGCTGGGTGTGCAGCACTTCAGAGTGGAAAGGGAAATATTTTGGAACAAGTATTGCATTGCACTCCTTTGTGCCTCCTTAAAGAAGCTGTGTCTTTTCCTGGTCTTGAGTATATAATCATGTGACACTTTCAGCACATTTGTTTAGACTTTGACAGCCAACATCTGTTGGGCTTCAGGACTTAATGACTGCGGTCTAGACAGATATCCTGATGTTTCCCCAGCAACTGTGGCTGGCATCATTAGAAGGGCCTTGAAACCCAACACTGGGCAAGCTTTCAGCAGGTTTATACCATTTATACAATATGTTTTCAATATTTATACAGTTCTTGGAAATGTGAGGAAAAGAGCCATTGAGATCACAGCCTCCTCCATCAGTTCTCTCTCTCTCTCTCTCTCTCTCTCTCTCTCTCTCTCTCTCTCTCTCTCTCTCTCTCTCTCTCTCTCTCTCTCTCTCTCTCTCGTTCAAATATGTCTTTAATCTGCTCCATCCACATCTATGCTTTTCAATCTTTTGCTTATAAAAAGCAAAAGAAAGGAACTCCCTTCACAAAACACCATAATGCCTTACTTCTGCAAACGTTCTGCCAGCCCATTGCATTTGGGCAAAGTAGATATAATCTGGGTCCCCTCACTCAAGCATTACCATTTTATGGAACTTCTCTGTTGCTTGCCCAGCCCACTGCAATAGCATCCACCACCCCAAGATATATATGGCACTCACTTTCCTGGGCTTCGGGAAGACTCTTAAGACCAGACCTTATTAGGGTGTCAGTGAAATCTCTGAGCTTTTAAAAACTATTCTGGCTTTATTATTATTATTCTTTAATTTTTATCTGTTTCAATTATATATTTTGATGTGATCCACCCAGTGTCTTTTGAAATGAGCAGCTATAATACATCTTACTCTCCTTCTCCGTTATTCCACCAGAAGACTCACTATGACTAATTCCAGATTCAAATCTGGTGTAACACAAATTGTCCAGTTCCCTTTTGCAAAGGGACACCAGCTTTTGATGGCTATTCTGCTAATGAGAGTGGTGGAGAAGACAAGTTACAATGTGAGGGCTGGCTGGCAGGAGGAGTGGAGACTTTACCTTCTAGCCCCCTTATTGTCACAATGCCCCATCAGGGATTAGAAAGGCGAATAAATGGTCAGAAAGAAGCAGAGAATATTGTGGTTGAGTGGGAGGGAGTTTTCCGGTAAAGCAGGAATCAGAGCATGCCAGATTTAAAAGGGACCTTGAAGATAATCCACAGCTGCAGATGCTGACAGATGGCCAGCCACCCGGCCTCTCTTGAAATATCTCTCCTGCTCCTCTACTCCACCTACGCAAGTTAGATGCAATCTCTAGGTTAATAGAGACTCTGCTCCCCAGAAAAGCAAAATAACAGATTTCTGGGAGACAGCTTAAGCATGGCTTAAGAGCAAAGTATAAGATCCATTCTTCACTTTCCTCAGCTTGTCCCAGGTTGATATTGTAAAAAGGGCCGCACTTGCTGACTTCACAATTTTGCCCTGCCTCATTGCCTGGAGGAAAGCACATTAAAGAAGCTGCCTGGGGAAGCCCATGACATCTAGGAGCCCACCTTCTCTTCAACAATTACCCTTGAAGTCTTAAATTGTGTTCCCCTGCTGGAGTCAGTGGTAATTAATGGCAATATTGTAGGACATCCTCCAGCAGGAAATGTCATCGAAGGCTCTTCAGCTGCATTACTTCCCAGACTCTTAGAATCAGCATCCAAAGCCCACTCAGACTTGTTGAAAACTTGTGTTAATGTTAGAAAAACAGAAAATTATTAAACCAGCACAATGCGGTCATTTATAACGTACTGTAGGAAGTTATCACCCAGCCCTCTCCCAGAAAAATGAAATATCCTAGGAAATATTGAAAAGGCAGAATATTTCTCTGGATGTGAAAAGAAAGAAACATGTTTTAAAAGACAGTATAGCTGTCTGTAGCTTCCTGCCCATCCCCACTTTGTCAATGGGCCATTAAGAAGGCCAAGCTAGTCCACTTTACATAATAAAGACTTCTCCACTTCAGCTCCAGGGGGGATGGGATAATATTGGCCTGAACTGATCACATGGCATCTGAGAACTCAACCAAACCTGGATTCAAAACACAGCCTAGAGAGTTGCCCCTGCATGGGCCCATCTGAGTCTGACAACCAATCAGAATACATTTCTTACACAGGAACAGGAAACAGAAAGGTGGGACTGAACAGGTTATAAAAAGCCTAGCAAGCCCCTCCCTCAGCCCTTCTCTTCTTCTCCACCAACATTGAAGCATGTGATCACCTTTTCTGTTCAGGGCTCAAGCCATGTGGTCCTGTCCACAATAAACCCTCTTTCCAAGCAGCCTCCATGTCTCCAGTGTCTTTTTCCTCACTTGGAGCCGAACCCAGAATGACATTTCTTTCATCAGTACTATTTCATATTTTGGGGGAAACCAAGTGGAAAAGAGGCCTTCTGTACATATTTATTTTTAAAATGGATATGCCACCCTTCAGAACAAAGTTTCTAGCACAGCTTTCAAATGCTGAAATCATGAGTTAGAACAGCATTCAAAATACCTAACATAAAATCAGTAAAACAGCAGAAAGGTAATAATGATGCTGCAATTTAAATTAAATTACTAAATTTAATAAAATAAACATTAAGATATTAAGAGACCAACAAAATGTCCTTTTTTAATACTGGAAAAGGACATTCCTATCACTGAGCAAAGAATTGGATTTAAGGAAGGGTCCCTAGACCTTTCCCTCTTTAAATCGACAGTCCGTGCTTGACTAATCTGAGAACCTGACAAGGAGAAGTACCTTAAGATGCAGAGGCTTTCCACTGGCATTACTTTAAAAAACAAAGTGAAAATTACCAGCCTGGCATATATTTTCAGAAATCTATTATAGTAAAGTTTGAAGAACAAGTCAAAGGATTGGAACAATGAGTGGCCACAGTTGAGGAGAAAACACCATTCCTTTAAAAGGAACCTAAATAGTAGAAAGGGGGGAAGCATTGGGCTGGCAGGGGTGGGCTGCTACAGGTTCACCTGGGTTTGAGAAAACCTGTAGCTAACATTATGGCCGGTTCAGAGAACCTCCAAATCCTATCCCTCCCACCTATCCTCCCAGGAGTCTCCATACAGCCTGTTTTGGACGCGAGGTAAGTGCAGGGCCCATGTGGAGCTCAGGGAGGGGAAATAACAGGCCTCCTGGAAGTTATGGAGGGCCGGAAACAGGCCCATTTCTGACCTCCGAAAGGCCTCCGGAGTCTGGGAGAAGCAGTTTTTGCCCTCCCAGAGGCCTCAGGAAAGCCTCCGGAGCCTGGGGAAGGAGAAAATGCCACACACACACACCCATGGTGCAGGAGGCCAATTAGGCCATGCCCACCATGGCTACGTCCAGACAGAGAAGCAGTTGCTGAAATTTTTGAAGCCCACCCCTGGCTGATTGCTCAAAGTATCCATACCTCCCAAGAAATCTATAAGAGTGAACTCGGGGATATTGTAGAGAGCATCTAGGTTAAAATAAGTGGAGGAATTAATGTGCACAGTGCTACTATTGGAGCCCACTTTCACCTGCCCAGATAAAAAGGAAAGATGGTCGTTGCTTTTTAAAAGCAAACTCCAAATCTATCAAAGAGCCATGACGTATCGTAATAAAAGACTTCAATCACCCTAACAAAATCGGTGTTGGTCGGGGGGCAGAGATCGTCCCTGAGGCCCCTAACATACGGGGTGCCACAGGGTTCGGTCTTATCCCCCCTACTATTTAACATATACATGAAACCGCTGGGCGAGATCATTCGGAGGCACGGGATAAAATACCACCAATACGCGGATGATACGCAACTGTATCTGTCCGCCCCGTGCCAACTCAATGAAGCGGTGGACGTGATGAACCAGGGTCTTGAGGCCGTTAAGAACTGGATGAGCGCTAACAAACTGGTACTCAACCCGGACAAGACTGAGTGGCTGTTGTGTTTCCCTCCCAACAATTTGGCCAATGTTCCAACACTCAGGCTGGGGGGTCAAATTTTATACCCCTCAGATAGGGTCCATAACCTAGGAGTCCTCCTGGATCCACAGCTGACTTTTGACCATCAGTTGTCAGCTGTGACCAGGGGGGCATTTGCTCAGGTTCGCCTGGTCCGTCAGTTGCGGCCCTACCTGAACCGGGAGGCTCTCGCAACAGTCACTCGAGCCCTTGTGATCTCTAGGCTGGAATACTGCAATGGGCTCTACATGGGGTTGCCCTTGAAGTGCATCCGGCAACTGCAGTTAGTTCAGAATGCAGCCGCGCGAGTGATAGTGGGCGCACCGCGGTTCGCCCACATTACACCCATCCTCTGCGAGCTGCACTGGCTACCTGTCGATCTCCGGGTGCGCTTCAGGGTACTGATGACCACCTTTAAAGCACTCCATGGTAGTGGATCTGGGTACTTGAGAGACCGCCTTCTGCCGATTACCTCCCTCCGACCGATAAGATCGCACAGACTGGGCCTCCTCCGAATCCCATCTGCCAGTCAATGTCGACTGGCGACTACACGGAGGAGAGCCTTTTCTGTTGCAGCTCCGACCCTGTGGAACGACCTCCCCGTCGAGATCCGTACCCTCACCACCATCCAGATCTTCCGCACAGCCCTTAAGACCTGGCTCTCCCATCAGGCCTGGGGATAGGTTCCCAATTTACCCGCCCGAGTGTTGACTGTTGAATGCAAGTTGTGTTTTATTATTTTATTCTGTTCACATATTGTTTGTCTTTTGGTATTGCACCCCCTTCCCTGCGATTGTAAGCCGCCCTGAGTCCCCTCAGGGAAAAGGGCGGCCTATAAATCCTAATAAAATGTCTAAAAAAAAAAAAATTGTAGGAGACAAAAATCTGTCAATTATTTTCAGGAAGTCCTTAACATTTGTCCCTGATGTTTCTCTATCAAGAAGAGGAACCAGAAGAACCACTATTTTAATCATCTCTATTGATTAAGTTCAAATTAATGTGGTGGAACTTCTTGTTAATTTAAACTTAATCAGTAGAGAAGATGTAACTGAGGAAATGGAAGTAAGAGGAACTTTAAGAACAATACTAACAAGATATTGAATTCTTGATGTCAGAATTCTATTTTATTTGTTAGATTTATATACTAATTAAAGGTGGATGTTAGTGAAACACAGTTGCAAAGCATTCCAAAGAGAACCATGTTTCTGTACAGAAAAATCTTAAGGAAAAAGTCAAAACAGCAGTGATGATAGCAATAAAAAGAAGGTAGAAAATGTCACTATTAAAAAAATGCAGTCAAGTACTTATCAATGCATTTGTGTCGCTACACAAGTAGCCAGGAAGGGTGAAAACAGTGACAAAAATCCTTAACTGAGTTGAGATTGGCAGAGGATTCTACGAACAATAAGGCTCCTTTAAATTCATTTGAAATAAAACATTCAATGGGAAAACCACCAATTACCAATTGCAAAATGACAAGATATTAATAACCAAGAAAAGGCAGAAATGTGCACTTTTATTTTAATTTTTTTCCCCACAAGAGGGTGTGGCATTGCTGAATTGTGAAGTTTGAAAATGCTACAAACACACTCAGGGAATAATGGCATACTTTGAATGCAGTTCCATTACAAGACTAGATAAATTAAATCTTAGGGTACTGAAAGAATTTGGTGACAATCTAGACACATTTTTTGTATTGTTTTTGAGAAATCTTGTAGCATTGATGAAGAGCCGAATGATTGGAGAAGATAAAATAGTGTTCCTCTGAAAAGAAAATAATTAACCTGACATGGGGTCCCAAACATAATAATGATCAGAAATCAGCATGAATCTGACAAAAAGTCTTAACAAACTATCTCACTTTTAAAAAAATCACTTTTATAATTCTTGTTTAGTTTTTTTTAATCAGGTAGTTTTCTTAATAGATTGTAAGAATCATGGAGTTACAATATATCATGATTTCAGCAAAGCTAGCTCAAAAATAATATCCCAAATCCTCATCAATGATTCTTTGTCAAATTGGAGAGGTTCTAAATAAGTTCTGGGCCTCACATCTTCCATATTTTATCAACACTTTGGTAGAGAAAATGTCAATTCAATTTTCAGATCATGCAAAATTGGATGGAGTAGACAACAGTTCAGAAGACAAAAATAATGAATATATAAATAAAAATTCAAAATTATCTTGATAGGTTAAAGAAATTGACTGAAAGTAATGGAATTAAATTTAGCAGGGACAAAGGCAAGTTCTTCATTTATTAAACAGACATTGAATGCACAAGCATAGGATGCGACATATCTGATTTGGTATATAGTGCTTGTAAAGAGGGATGAGCCGTTGATTGCAAAATGAATTTGAGTCAATGGCTTCCAAAAACAGAAGCGTACTTTTAGGTTGCAACTGTGTGAAAAGTACACTTCCCAAATCATGGGAGTAACAACTCCCATCAGTCTTCATTGATCAGATCTCATCTTTAGTATTGTGTTAGGTTCTGAGCATAAGAATGATTTAGAACAATTAATATAAGTTCAGAATAAAGCCATGCCGATGGTCACTGAATTGGAAATGAAGTCCCATAAAGAATGCTTGAAAGCTCCGAGAATGTTTGGCTTTAAGAAGAGGAGACTAAAAGAGCATTTGGAAATCATCTTCAGGGACAGAAGAATAAAACCCAGAGATAATCTGGAATGCTCCAGTGGGCAGAACATGAAGTAATTAATATAAGTTCCAAGTAGATGGATACTTAACAATGAAAGCAGTTCAAAAGTGGAACCCTTTACCCAAAGAGATGGTGGCTCTGTCCAGTTGGTGTGTTTAAGCAGAAACCAGGCAGCCATTCATTGGGGATAATTTCTGCCTTTAATGCTTGATGTCCCAATATCTCTTTCAACCCTATATAAACAGTTGGAAGGGAATACTTGGGAAAAAGAACTCTCTCAGCTATTTTGAACATGAATCTTGAATAAGTGTTTTGCAGCATAACCACAGCCTCCCAATTTCAGTTCGCACTGTTATTAGCTTAAATTGTAACAGGTGAAAATTTGAGAATAACTCCATATATACGGTACCTTGTTGAAGAAATTATGGCAAACAAATATGCAATATTTTGATTATGCATGCACCTACAAATACTTCAGTGTTCTGTACTTAAGAGTTTGAAAGGTTTTATGCCTCCTGCATGCCTAGCTGCTACTACATGGTCCATTTAGTTTTTAATAACTGTGGTCAGAAATGGTTTGAGCTCACAAACTGCTCAGGGATTCAAGTGAGACAAAAATCACATGATAGACATGATTGGGAAAAGAAAAATTGCATTGAATTAAATACTTTGGCCAGGTGTGATCAGACACATAACAAATGTGTCCCTTGTGCAGAAGCTCTCATTGTACATGCAAAGTAACAGAATAATGATAATCATCATCATAATACTGATAAGAGATGAGAGTAAAGAGGGTAATAAGAAGGATAAATAATACTACGGCCATACTACATTGGTAAATACATGGGATATTACACTCCCCACCTCTACTCCCCTTTTGGATAGAGTGCATCAGCTCTAACAAATCACTCATTGTGGATTAAAAGTTGGGACAGTTGGATTTTAGCAACCTCATTTTTACCTGTTCCAGAGCAAATCCAAAGGACAAACAATAAGTACCATCTCCATCGACAACTGGCTGGTTGGTAACTGCCACACATCATTTGCACTTGTAGATTTTTACTAGTCACAACCTATGTAGAAAAACAAGATCAAAGAAAGCATGAGGGCCAAAGGAAAATATGTTTCATAACCTCCAAGCTTTTCAAAATTCCTAATTTCACGGTCGGCTTTGAAGCCAGGACACCAAGCACTTACCTTTCTACTTCTCTTCCCACTACCTGAGATACAATGTATAAATAACTAGAAACACACACCGTCAAAAGCTCTTCATTTACTCCATACAATCCTCTTACCAGCCTGTTGCATGCAGGATATCCATAAACCAAGTTCATCTTTTTATTGTGTGCATCCAGCATATTTATTGATCTCTGAACCTTAAGTCCTGGCCAAGGCCTTGGCTAGTTCAAATACCAGGATTAACTTGCAGACGTCCCCCACCACTGGCCTTGATCTTCCTGTGTAGCCATATCAACACGCCTCTGTTCTACGTCTCCATGGAGGAGAAGGTTATATTACCACCACCACCACCACCTGGAGAAAAAGTCTCCTCTGCCTTTAGTTTCATGGATGCATGCAAAAGCTCTACCACTAATAAGGAGCCAAGGCCAGGCATTATGGGAGAAAAGAGTCCCAGGTTAAATATCCTCTACCTGGCTCCCAACAACCTGCTATTTCTTAGATAGGTCTATGGCTTGAGTTCAGAATACACTACCCCAAATTGTCCTTAAAACTTCAGTCTAAACAGTCTCAAATGGAAGTCACTTACAGGTACTCCTCGACTCACAACAGTTCATTTTGTGACCTTTAAAAGTTACAACAGCACTGAAAAAAAGCGACAGGACCATTTTTCACACTTATGACCATTGCAACATCCTCATGTCACGTGATCAAAATTCAGATGCTTGGCAACTGACTCGTGACAGTTGCAGTGTCCCTGGGATATGTGATCACTTTTTGCAACTTTCCGATGAGCAAACTCAATGGGGAAGCCAGATTTACTCAACAACCGCGTTACTAACTTACCAGCTGCAGTGATTCACTTAACAACTGTGGCAAGAAAGGTTGTAAAATGGGGCAGAATTCACTGAACTATCTGACCTACCAACATAAATTTTGGGCTCCATTGTAGTCGTAAGTCGAGGACTACCTGTAGTTCCTAACCTTAAGCGTACTCCCTAGATGCTGTAGCCACACCAAACCTGAATGTACTGAGTGTCTTACTAAAGACAAAATAGATTCTAGGCTCACTTATTTTTTTAGGGCTTTATATAAGAAATGTGTGTTTGGATTACACTTCTCCATACAACATCCCACAAATCATTGACTCTTTGAGGAGCAAAAGCTGGCTCCTTTCAACAGCTCACTGGTCCATTTAATCTTTAGTATCCCCTCCAGCTGATTTCCCAGGGGCCCATCTTGAGCAGGTGCTTTGCTCACAATGCGAGGGGACATTTCACATGCCCCAAATGTGCCCCCCACCTTTTCTCCCACCTTTGGTCAAAATCTTCTTCCTTTTGACACTATCTCCTCCAAACTCCTTCACTTACCACTCCCGCCTTTCAAAGCTGCTTTGGGAGCAAAGCAGAAGACGGGCTGCTGCGCTTTGGAATAAACTTGCCTCAAGATTGCACGCTTGGGGATTCCAGGAGAAAAGGGAGGTTCTACACTCTCCAGATGGCAAAGCAAGTAAGACCCTGGAGAGACCCCCCACCCTCCCCCCCAAAAAACCCTCTTACCTTCCTCAGCAGAGCAGCCTCAGGGTCCTTGGAGCCAGGTGATGTTTAGGAAAGCTGAAGAAGGGCAATTGCCACCTGAACTGAAGAGGAGGAAAGACGTGGGAGGGTGCCACCTGCTTCAGGAGATGCAGAAATCATGGATACGTCCTTGCCTCTTCTCCCCAGGGCGGCATGATTTAACAATAATGAAAATTATGTGGTCAATGTAAAGTTAAAAATAACTGTAGGGCTCTGGGAGGGTCAAATTACAACTGAGGAGGGGAGGGTGCATGGAGAGGGTGGCAGCTGTTCATTTGTAAAGGAATTCAGCGGTGGAGGAAAGGTGCTCCCGAGACAAGGAGTGGGCACTGCCAACCGAAGCATCCAGATTCCCGTTTCCCTCTCTCCCACTTTGTCCCTCTTTGCACTGGCTCCTCCACAGAAGGGCATGAGCAGCATCTGAGAGATACTAACTCAGCAAGCTTCCCCTGATGATGCCTCACAAAATAAGGAGCATAAAAGCTAAGCTCCAAGTGGGCATTACTAAAGAGATAGCTGGATTTAACGCAGGCATGCAAAGGAAGAAACTTCCTGAGCATCATTCACAAGTTTCTTGATCCCCCCTGAAGTGATGCACTCTGGGTCAGTCTCACATGTTGCCTCCCCCCCCCACACACACACTTATAAGATTGGGCTTGGAAGGAGACGTTGCAGGTAATCAAGTTGCTTCAACCTGCGAGATGGGAGGCAAATAAATTTGATAAAAATAATTAATAATAATAATTGATCTGGCTTCAGAAGATCACTAGTTGGAGTCAAAGAGCATCAAGGAATTTTTGAGAAGCAGCAAAGAGACGAGGCTCTGAGTGTGTTTGTGGGTGGGTTTGGGGGGGTGTCAGACAGAAACTAAGTAAATAATCTGGCGTTTTCCACTATATTATATATTTTTGAAGCCTCAGGGGCAGAATCCAAGGTCACTCGAAAGATCAATCTGCAAGGCAATTGATCCATGACCACACAGCAAGGTGCAACTCACAGCACCTGCAAGCAAGGGTGGGGAATACAATATTGCTGCACTACAATTTCTATTATACCTAGTCATTGGCCAGACTGGGAACGTCCAATGAGAAAGGGAGTCTTACAACATCAGGACAGTAGCACAAATTCTCTAGTCCTGTGATGGCGAACCTATGGCATGCATGCTGGAAGTGGCACGCAGAACCATCTCTCCAGGCACGCCAGCCCGTTGCTCTTCTGGGTTCCAGTGTGCACATGCGTGCTGGTCAGCTTGTCTTCACGGACGCGGGGGTGCTGGAAACTGGAAGAGCAGGTCCCTGGTGTACATGCGCGCACCTGGAAGCTGAGCTTCCAGTTTCTGGTTCGTGCATGTGCGCTAGCCAGCTTGTCTTTGTGCATGCATGTGTTCCAGAAACCGGAAGACCAGGTTACCAGTGTGCATGCACAAACTGGAAGCTCAGCTTTCGGTTTCCAGTGCTCCCCTGTGCACGCTTGCTCCCATTTCGGCACTCAGTGCCAAAGGTTTCGCCAATGCTGCTCTATTCCTATCATTGGTTATATCATAGAATGGTGTATATTTAAGAAACCTGCACATGTAGATTTAATGGTTACATTGTTAGGCTCCACAACACTGGCTAAGGAAATGGGAATATTACTCAGCTGTATCCCCACTATATATAGTCCATTTGCAGCTCAGTTTCTGGCCATCCCATATTTAAACACAGCACCAATGTGCTTTTCCTCCTTCACCTGTGTTTCTAGTTTTGTTTCCACTGGACTTTAATAATATTCAACTTTCTCTCCAGGAAAATATTCCAGGTGATTGTTCTCTGAATGCAGAATCTTCAAAGTCGTGAAAGAATTTGGAAATGGGGAAGAAGCACCATAACTATATGTATGCATTTCCAGTATTTCTATTACTTGTCTCTCCTATCTTTCATAAATTTTTACGAACTGAACTTATATCAAACGCATTTTATTATTGAATGGAGTAGACTACAAATATTCTTGGAGAATGTTACTAGGTAGGCCAAGGTTTCTCCTGCTGTAATAAACTATCCTTGAACATTTTATTTAGTACAATAAAAGTCACAGCACATTTTATTTTGCAGCATGCAGTGATTAGCCATTTACTCCCTCTAGCTAATCCTTTCTGGAAAACACTCTGCCCCAAATTCAGTTTTTGATTTGGACACTGATGGGGTACTTCAATGACCTCGAAATGTTTTAGCCAATGAGCAGATTTTGCCATTTCTCCCCTCCCTTATCATCACAAAATGAATGTGAAATGTACTTAGGTCTTTTCCAGTTCCCTAATCCCGTAATGGCGAACCTATGGCACACAGCACCCTCTCTGTGGGCACATGAGCCATTGTCCCAGTTCAGCTCCGCTGCGCTTGCACACTCCTACCAGCCAGCTGATCTTTGGGTCCCTACCACATATGCACGGAGTGCAGGGGGCATGTGGGGTGCATGTATCACTGCAATTGGGGGGGGGTCTGGGAACGCGCACATTCACACTCAAACACGCGCATTTTGGGCACTCGGTCTGGAAAAACCATCACTGCCCTAACCTCTCATTTGTATGGAAGAAATACAAATGTCATGTTATATGGTTGGGTTATAACAATGATTAATTCATGGTTATTCCTGCACCACTTAAGCTTTGGTTTGCCCCCTCCTCAAGAAGCCGTTGCTGGAGCCCACATTGGACAATTTGCTTCCCGTATCTAATCTCCTTTTCTTAAGAAAGGTCATGGCAAAAGTAGTTACGCAGCAGCTTCAGCAGATCCTAGGTGAAGAGGATTATTTGAACCCATTTCAGTTAGGATTCAGGCCTGGGAAAGGGACAGAAACAGCATTGGGTGATCCCCAGCAGGAGCAAAGCAGGGATAATACATCAGTCTTTTGTCTCGACCTTTCGACAGCCTTCGATGGCATCACCAATGGCATCCTTCTGGTCTAGCTCTGTGGGTTGGAAGCGGGCATTGTTTTAATTGTAAGCCGCAGAGTACACCACCGAGAGTCACATTCAGTGAGATGGGTGGCCATATAAATTTGTTGAATAAACACTTGAGTTTTAAAGAACCTCTAATGAAAAGGAAGATGATGACACAGCTCAAGCACTCTCAAAAGTATTGCAAGTTCAACTCCTGCTTTTACAGGATTGTTGTTCTTAGCAAAAGTTCTTTGCCATTTTCTTTTTCAGACATTTTCCATGGGGTTCCAGAACTGGAAGGGGGCATACAACCCCCAGCTCTGTACAACTCCAATTACATCAGCCAAGAAAGATTTCTAATTTGTGCTTGTACATATTCAGTAAAAGGAAGCCCACTATCTGTCTGAATGAGTGGTTTTTCTGTCAAACCATTTATTTGAACATTAAATTAAAATCTGCCTTTCTATAATTTCCCACTGTGTCTGATGTCCCTGGTATTTTATAGTGGTCTTCCACCTTAGTACTAATGTAGTCTGATCTTCACTTTCTGAATGCAGAGAAGACTACCCAGGGTCTATTATCTGCTAAAGCATCAAGTACCTTAATGGGCACTAAAGAAGACTGGCATTATAATATACACGGAAGGCATATGGATTAGGGAACATCATCCATACTGTACCTAAATCTGGCCACAAATTAAATGGTAATGGGCATTAAAGGGCAGTGTTGCAAAGTAAATCTCAAAATTGATCATCTTTGTGCAGGATAAAATGCTAAGAATAAGGCACAGATACTGCAGACTTACAAGCTGTCCAATAATTATTGGACAGCTTTTTAGGTAATCCCCTTCAAGGGCACTCCTGCCTTGCAGCTGCCAGCCCAAGTGGAAAAACTCTGTGATCTTGATACCTGATCATCTGTTGCCAGGACAAAAGCCATCTTCCTGGTGTTGCTTGACGATGATGTGGGCGACTTGGATACTGAACACAGGAACACTGTTTAGGTTGCCTGAAAACATGCATTATGGAATACAGACCGTATGTAGGAACTTTGGACTTGTTTTGCACTCCAACACATGGAAGATCTAATACTGCTTGCATCTCTTGTGTTTTAAGGGAAGTATAGAGACTGCCCCACTGTGTTCCTATTAAAACTAAAAGCTAAATATGAAGCATTAATGAAGTATCCAAGTTCCAAGCAGCTCCATTCGAAAAGATGTTGAGAGATCTTCTGTAGTTGCTTCATGAATGACACTTAAGAGACACACTCAAAAGTAATACAGAAAACAGGGTCAGAAGCCAGTTTCTTGTGATCAAAGCTCATGGCACATCATGGAGGCAGGTATCCCCACCTCAAGAGATACGTGGGATGCAATCTTTGCCAGGCTTTCTCCACGACAGGCTGCATTCTGTGGAACATCCTCCCACAGATGGTCCCTAACTATTGACATTTTGAAAACTAGTTACAGCAATGCAATTTTAGCAGATATTTAAGCCATGAGATTTTTTTATTAATTATTTAGGACCACTTTGTTCTATCCAGAGTCCTTGCTGAATAGTGTAAATACCATTAATGTGTAAATGAATAGTTGTTTTTTTTTCAATCCCAAGAACATGATGTTCTATTGCTTGCAGTACACTATCTTAATCCAGTATCTTCTAGATGTTATTACTATAAATCTCGTTTCCCAGGCACTATGGCAAATTATTAGGTTGACCAGGAATTAAGAGTCAGGGGTTGAAGTCCACTTCATGTGGTGAGCCTCAGATTCAAGTGGCTGACAGAAATATGATTTGGGGAATAACATCTTTGGAAACAAGAGATGAAACTTGTAAAATGAACACAGACTTTTAGGGAAAGAACATTTTATTTTGTTTTTAAGCTTCTATGAGGGTTTGTACAAACAGTAAAAAAAAGCTTTTCAAAAGTAATGAAGAATGTTCTTTACACTATTGTTGATGTATTTTTAAATCCCAAAGTTCCACTCAAATGGACCAGACTGACCTCACTACCTGGAGGCAGACAATACTTCAGGCAAATTTGTTTGGACTACTGTATAGATAGAACAAGGATGATGACTACTGTGTAAGAAAATTCTTGTTCTAAGACTTTGCACATGCCAAGTAATAAGACAATGGGATTCAGGACAGTGAGCCCAACCTGAGAAATGTCTAACAAACAAATAAGATGGAATAGGTGATCAGAACTGCCATACATAGCTTTACTGAACCTACAGGATGGTTCACTTATAACAGAGGGACACAAAATGGTGTTTTATCTGAAACTCCTCTTCAACAATCTTTTAAAATCTAAGACACAATTATTACTTAAATGAAAAACCAGTTTTCTGATATTTTTTTCAGTCTGTAGGAAAACCCATAAGCTCAACTAACCACACCAGCTGTTCAGTGGGCCCAAGGTCATGTGTGTGTTATCCAAGTCTTAGAAGAGCAAACCATAATTCAAGACTTCCTGTTTTTGCAGGTGAATTGTAATGTTCACTCTAAGAAGACTACATGCTTATTGCCCTGTGGAAATACTCTACATTTGATTGCTGCAGCCATCAGCCTTTTCAGGGCAAGCACCAATGTGGGATTTTTGTGCAATACTACAACAGGTAGCAATGTTTTTGAATGGCCCAAACCACATGAATTATTATGCAAGCACACAGATTTTGTAGAATTTATTTATCTCATGAGATTTTAACAGTTTGCAATTGAAACAAAAATTCAAAATCAATGGGTACCATTTAGGGAAGTTGTTGTCAATCCCACCATATTATAAAAACATCAAATTGTACAGTTGGCACTTGAGTTTTCATGTTTGTAATAATGCCCCTAGAAATATAGATTGCTAATGGGAAATTTCTTCAGCAAAGTCAAGAAGGCATATATGCAAAATTCCATGAAACATTAGATGGGAGTGAAGACTGCTGGCATATTCAAGTGGCGTGGTTGGGATAAGTCATAGATTCATGTGATTTAAGGAAATTATTGTTGACTTTTGGAAATGGTTTTCAGCCTTCATCACAGCCCAAATAAATAACTCTAGTACTTTCGTACAAGCACTGTTACCTTACTTTAAAAAAATGGTTTGTTCAACACCAATATGGAACTAGAATCAAACCATTAAAAAAGAAAATAAAAATAAAACATGAATGGAAAAATATATACTGTGGTGTTTGGTTTTGTTTTTAAAAAAAGCCCAAGAAGGATCGGTGGAAAAGGTGCTTCTTCAAAGTGATTTTAAAGTTTTGAGAGGAAATAGTTTCTCCAAACTTCTCTGAAGAATAACACAGAATCTACAACTAAGTATGTATTGTCAGAAATAATAATGGAAAACATCATTCCTAAAATAAAGACATGGGGAAATACTCTGCATCTCTGCCCCAATAAGTTTAGCTTCCATAACATTTTAAAGAATGTTTACCCTATAATATTTTAATGATTATTCTTTCATCTTTCTTAATCACCTTACCTTACCCATTAGCTTACAGTTATCACACATGTCTTTCTCTCTCCCACAAAACTATACAGATTTCTGTTTTTCTTTGTAATTTTTTTGAGCTAGGCTTTTGGGAGATCATCTGTACTAGGAATATATATATATATATTCTTAAAAGCTTTGTTGGTAACAATACACTGTATTTATTCTATTCTAGAAGTCTAAAAGCAAGTAGGCAAATATATTCAACATCAGCTTAAATTATGGGTGCAAAACAACATCCCCTGATTCAATATAGTTTGGTAATTCTACATAATTATGAGCATCCAATTTCCAATCTCCCAATACTGCCTATAAATAATTTCATCCATCTGTCAGCCAATCTTTTTAAAAGGTTTTCTACTTCCCTATCCTTTTGCTGAGGATCTGCTTTCTTTTGGATCCCTTCAACAGAGAGAAGATGGGACAGTGAACCCTAGGGGTTTCAAAGTTACATGATTCCAGAACCTGTCATGTCCGAGTACAGTTCAAATACTACAAGTCTGTTGAAAAAAGGATCAGTGCTGGGATTTATCAGAGCAAAATTCTAAAAACTGCAGTATATGTCCCATATTTCCACTTTGACAGTTAATTATTTAGTGAATGCTATCAATAAAAAATACATTTTCTGTACGAAGTGAAAGAAAGGGAAGTTTTAAAAAATAAATTAAAACAACACACAGTTCCCTGTGGGCAATAAATAAATGTGTACAAATGTAGCCTTAATTATTGGAAGTAACAACATAGCAAACGGTTGAACAAACAAAGCCAAACTGAAATCTTTTGACCTTCCTAAGAGTATAACATTGAGCAGGTGCCTTCAGTGGTGAAGTGTCCTCCAATACTTTTGTCATGTAGGTTCCAGCAGAAAAGGCCAGCAAAGAAGAAACACATACTCTCTGGGGAAATGTCCATTGACCATAATTTTTGTGCTGGCTGCACACTCAAGTTGCTCTGCTCTCAACACGTTCTATGAAACTTTGGATAAATCATGCCCTTTTAATGAAACGGTGGTAAAATGAAGACTTAGTTGCTACCAAAAACAAAAACGAACAAAATCAAACAGAAGGTGTTCAGACAATCCTGAATCAAGACAGGTGACCAAATTTACAAGGAATCCAAGTTAAAAATTGCTTGCTGTATAGGATAGATTACTTCTATTTACTTTAACATGCAAATTTATAATATATGATATATAGAGAATATAGTGAACTGCTAATGCCTAGAATATAACCATCTATCCAGCTAATCTCTGCCTTAACTTTGGCATGATTTTTTTTTTTACAGTTTTGTTTTAAAATCCCCATTTGAATTGCATGCATCACACGCTGCACACAGGTGCCCCTCCCAACCCCAATGTCCCCACACACTTTAAGAGCAGATGTCAGGCAGGCGATTGTAAACATTGAGCCACCCAGATTAAAAATAACATTAACAAAGATTTGTTCTAAATCAATACATTAAAAAAATAATTCTAAAAATGCAATAAAACTGCATTTTTCTCTTTTTCTTCTTCGTGTTTAAAATCATCCCATATTTTGAACAATTGAAAAAAGCCTTTAACACTTCCTAAACCTACTACTGCCCCAAGTCCTTCCCACCAAAGAATCTATATTTTAACTGCTTTGAGATGGAAGAAAGGATCCTTCCATGCTTGAAAGGTAGACAAACTCCTTGTAAGAGACTATTCTTGCTTTCTCTTGAAACCAAAAGGAGGAAGAAATATGCTTTACTAGAGGCCAACATTTTTAGGATAATCCGTGATATCTTGAAATTTCAAATCCAAAAGGGAACAGACCAATAAACCCATCCTAATTTCTTATGAGGAATAAAAAACAGCACCTTTCTTGTACAAAGATTTCTAATAAACTCCTTAAAACTTATTACAGTAAAAACTATCTTGAATTCTTGATAATATGCCTTTAAGAACTGAATCAATTCATTTCCCCACAATTCTCTATACTTCTTCCTTATATCTGAAAAAGGATATAGTTTGAATTTAAGAAAACTATTTTCTTGTGTAAAAACTTTAATCCTAATTGATGTTGCCTTTCATAACAGAAGAATTATTCTGTTCTAGAATTGTACAAAACAGCAACACCATCTTTCATCTATTATCCACTTACAAATACTTCAGTCCCATCTTGGGAAGGGAGTCTAATTCCCTAAAGGCTCTGCAATGACCAATTTTTTTTGCTGTGGAAAAGGAAGGATGACAAAATCATGAGATTGACTATACCCTTTTCTTTCCCTGCTTCCGTTCACATAATAAAAGAATCTCACTAGATACATTTTTAATCATTTTGGCTAATTATGACTTTCTAGAAGCAGTTGTTCTAGGCCTTGGAAGACTTGTGGCACTCAGTAGGAGTTGGAAACTGCGACCCTCTGAACTACAAATTCTACAGATCCCCTCTGGTCAAAGAGATGAAAACAGATGTAGCCCCAAAACATCTGGAAAGCTTCAGAGCGTTCATGTGGATTTTAAAGCCAAAGGATAGAGACTACAAACTCCCAGTAGAAAAGGTAAGCTGAACATAGTCAATGCTCTTAAAACTACTGATTGTTTTAAGCATTTTGCAAAAAAAAAAATATGGATCTTTTTTCTTAGCAATTCTATTCTATTAGCAATCACAAAAAGTGATGTAAGAAACAATCATCAGTAACTTAAATACTGTTACTTTAAAAAATGCAAATGACAGTATTTTTGGCAGGGAGGGAATAGAAGGCACTTATTCATAGGAATCTATAGGCCCCCATTTGTCCCAAGAAGCAGCAAATAAATACTATAAAATTCTTAAAAGAATTTGAAAGAAACATAAAAGTTTTTTTTTACAAAACCTAGTTCAAGAGCACAAACTCCGATTCATGATTAGACCTACTTTTGATCAAGAAGATGATCCAGTTATTTAACAACATCATTGCCCCGTAATTCATTCTTTGAGTAAGATTTCCAGGAGACTGGTTCAGCTTTAACCAATTCATGCTGGGAACTGCTTTTAAAACAGTTACAAATATCTGGAGTTTTAAAAACTTTGAAAGATTCTCTGTGGTCAGAATGCAGATTCACTGTTAGCTTCAGGGTGAAGATCCCCCGGAGGGGTGAAAATGCCAGCTGTCATATTATATATCACTTGTGCTCTACCAACTACTATGATTACTTTGCTTAAGTATAAATAATCTAGCAAGATGGAAAACAAGCAACAAAGCCAGAATGAGGTTACATGAAGTTGTTAGGACAAGGCTATTCAACTGCTTATATGACAATACTTCTGTTAACCATCCAGAGCCTTTCTGCTTAACTTTCTATATATTCCTTTATTCCAGCACACAGTTCTGTACATTCTTCTTTTTTTCTATGTAGCCAGTGCCACTGTCCACTTGCAATGCTGTTCTTCAACCTAGAATTGGAAACCCACTTTTCACTCCTATATATCTCTATGCTCTGAACCTTCTCCAACATTCTTAATCCAGTGTATCATATGCCCAAGCTTTAGTAGCTTTCCAATCTGCCATTTATTTTTCAAGATCAATTCCTCTAGTAAATGAGCAAAAATGCTGCACAACAGTAGCAGAAAAATCAGTGCTTGTCACTAAGATAAAAACTAAGTTTGATCTAATACACATGACATGAGAATTCTACTGCAACTGTCCTGATGCAGTTTCATTAATCAATTATCATGATTTTTACACTATACCTTTTAGCCAATAGACCTGGTGGAAACAGATGTCTAAGGGCTGTTTGTGTTCTGCACCTGTTTTATTCTTGCTTTTAAGCATTTCAGGCTTTGCTTGATTCTCAAATTTTGCCATAAAAATTACAAACTTTTATCATTACTTTCCAAAGTGGTTTTAGAAAACACACTTTATTCTTCTCCAACCTTCTTTATTAAGTTTATATGCCACCCTATCTTTTAATTCTTGGCAATTCACAATTAAAAATACAGTAAAATGACATTTTTCTAATATTCTGACAAATGTTCGTGTTTATATTTGTATCTTCATAGAATTAATAAATTTGAATCTGAAGACCTAAATGATTCCCAAGTGAAGCTTATTTATGTTTCCCACATTAACTGGGCCTCAAAGAAAATGGATGTTAATATTTGGTTGATAGTCATATAGAACATACCATGCATATTACTTAAACATGGAAAACCAAAATTAACTGTGACCAACAAATCTTGAAAACCAAAGACATATTTTATAAAATCAAGAATAAATACTGGGTCTAAATGTCCTCACTTATTTCACTGGTAGGCCAATTTAATTTATCTTAGCTTTCTATCCCTATTAGGTTTGATCTAGAGGGATTTTTTAAAAAAAGAATGATGTTTTTCTAATCAGGAGCCAATATTTGTTTCTGGATCTCCTGACTGATTTAACAGGATATATTTTGCCAAAATTATTATGACCCAATTTGGACATAGGATACATTTCCAAATTGGTTCAAGGTATCTTTCATAGAATGTTTTTGAATTGAAAGAGATTTTCAGAAGTTACCTTAGTGAGTAAAATAAAAAATTCACCACTGAAATGAATCTAAATAAACTTGTTAAAGGAATTCATCTTGAAAGCTAAGCATCTTTAAGTATCCCTAATGAGCTATTCCTCGTTTCTTTTCACACATCCTTCTTCTGGTTTCACCTACTGCATTTCTATAAAACCTTCTAATAAACATTCCTTATTGCCAACTTGTTTCTTAAGCCATAAATTCTCTTTCAGCTCACTGCCTTATTCTTGCTAGCTCTTCACCTCTCCCTTCCTTCCTTCACTTCCTATCTTCTCTCATATGTTTCCATATAACACATCCAAAACAGTATTCTTCCTTGCATAAATCCTATGCCTTGTAAGGTGTGTAAGTCAAATTGACTTTTTTCAATTTCTGAAAAATACCTTAATAGTCATAATTAAAGCTGGTGGAATATTAGTGTGCTATACAATGCAGTAACCATAAGCCAGTCATCTGAACAGAGGATCTACATCTTGTACAAACAATTCTCTTTCCTGAATGAAGACAAATATATGTGTCCCAGAGGCTCCGGCACTAGTCCAAAAGCTCTGAAGACAAAACCTCTGGTCCCGATGACTGATCCAAATTGGATCCTGCAATTCTGTTTTCCCTCCTACTTCTTTGACACTTTGCAAATGGTCAGGATTTATTTTGAAAAGCACTGCATTTGTATAACATATGCATATATTTTCCAGCAAGCTTTGTATGTTCATTTTCATTGAGAAAACCTCAGCAAGGCCCATCTGATTTCATTTCAACCTGTCTCTAACAACCAAGACCTCCACACGCCAAATTTGAACATATGGCTCTACTAAAGCTTCTTCTTCCTCCACTGGTTCTGCCCCTGGCTCCTTCAGTCCTTCCAATGCAATGGCTTCTTTCACAAAATGGTCAGGATGTAATGAATGTGGAACATATTATCTCAGGGTGATACCAGGCTGGATGTATCTGGAATAGCAATAATTAGCAATGCACTTTCTTTCCAGCACTACACAACTAAAGCCTGCTAATGAGGATAAAACTGTGTGGGGCCTTTTCTGGCCTCTCCTTTGCCACAATATCCAAGCTTTTGCTAGTAGGAGAAAGCAGGAAGAAGTCATCTTCTGGACAACATTTAGAGGTTCAAGTTGCATATCAGCCCCAGAACCTTGGAAAAGATACAAATTGGAACTGCCTGAAAATAACTTCCTGACTCACTTTCAAAACACTCGGGCCAACTTTTCATTTCCAAAGTTTCCGATGGCTCCGACTGCCTGCTAATTACAAAACAACATTAGTGACTGAGACACCTTGGTTCCTCTGGCATGCCTCCATCCACTTGTTAGTGTTGGCCCGTTTAAAAGGTGCCTTTGGATTTTAAACTACTGGAATCCTGTCTCTCCTTTCTTTTATCCTGTGGAAAGCGTTACAAAAGAAGCTCAATTGTGAAATAAAAGGGAATGGTACTTCCTCCATTTACTGCACCTCCTTGTTTAGGACCACATTTATGCTTGCAGATTGAGCATCCATACAGATGCTGCTGTTCAAAGTCTGTGATCTCACGGAGCAAACTGAGTTGCTCCTCAACTCAGTTGCTACTAGTTGAGACGCTAAACCAATCCGTCCCCAACAGATCAGAGGCAATAAATTAGTGGCTGTCAAATTTTGTGGGGTTTTTTTTTTTTTTGAAGAATCTCTTATGTTAGAGATAATTTGGGATGACTCTATTTTTAATGGCTTTATTGATGCCAGGATTATCTTTAAGTTCTGCTTTTCCTTTTCTTAAATACTGGAAGAAAATGAAGAAGCATTTATCCTAGCACCAAACATGCACTTTGGTAATAAAACACCAATGACAAAACTTTGTTCACACTCAAAAGAGGAACCCTGAGATCAAAAAGAACCAAAGAGGGAGAATTTTTTTTTACTTTAACTGAGTAACTCTTGGGCAAGAATCTAGCACACATTTCCTTTCCAGGGAAGAAACCCCACCCGCAAGCCCTAAGAACAAACAAAACCAAGACGACTGCAACTGCTAAGCTCAGCATTTAAAGCAGCAGCCAATTACTCTATCCCAGCCCCCATTTTTCTTTAGCAAATACAAATCCAAAAACACAGAGGAAAAAAAAAATCAAACAAATAAAGGACATGTAATAACGCAGAGACTGGTGAACCGGGGCAGCAGGCAGCCCACAGCACCAGAAGTCCAAACTTAATAAATAACTTGTAAAAAAAATATCTTTTCTATTTTCCTTTTTGTGTTTTGTGTCTGTTCACAGTGCGTGAGCAAGCGTCACTGTTGCATATCCTCAAGTCTCTGGTCAGAGTAGAGAGAGACTAGCAGGGAGCAACGCTGTCACTGGTGGCAACCCCGATGGCGGATGCTCAAATCCCAGAAACATACAAGCACAGGCTGAAGAAGTACTTTCTCATCCAAAGCGTTGTACATCTGGGCTGTCTGGTGCGGTGCCTGGAATGCCAAAGGCCCTGAAACTTAACCACATTCCAGGAAGACCAGACCTAGGACCCATCTCTTCCTGGCAATACTGAAGAAGACAAAATGGTCACGGGTGACTGAGCAGGTGAAGCAAATAATGCATGCCACTGGAGAGTTGTTCTAGTGAAGGCTGGTGCTTGTTGTGGTGCTCCCTCTTTTAAGATCTGGCAGCCAAGGACCCCTTCTCTGATACAGCAGCCACACTACATGGCTACCTGGTGAAGAAGGGCAGGTGATGCTGGCTGAGGATGCTGCTCGTGCGGGGTGACTCTGTCTTAGCCATGACATCTTTGAACCAGGATGCCACATCCACTTCCAGTGTCTCGTAACGCTTGATGAAGTTGTGTTCCTGTAAACAAGGAAACAGAATGTAGTTTTTTCCCCTTCTGTTCCTAAAAGCCTGGGAGAGCAACTCTAAATGGGACTTTGAAGGGGCAGGGAACCACCTTGGTACCATGTCCAAGAATTTTACAAGATACATCAACAAATTGCAGCTTCCTGCAATAACACCAGCAGAACTGCAAAAAACTGCACTATTCGGAACATCGTATATTTTAAGAAGGTACTTGGTTGATACCTAGAATGCTGGTAGCAAACCATATCAACCATTAGCACCAGTCACTGGTATTTGTGATGCATTTTTGAATGTTCAGTTGACTGAGTTTCATGTTTAATTAATAAAGTATAATAATAATAACAATGATACACACCCACACACACACAATTCTGCAACAAGTTCAAATTGTTTTAAGATTAAAGTTGACCGAGTGCCCACCCACCCCAGCTATTATATAACCATTCATATTCACACAAAGTGTTGTATACTCACAAGTAGCTTGTTGTACTTTGGTCTCTTTCTGTGATCTTTAGTAAGGCTAGAAGAATAAAAACACACATTCAAACCACATTTTCCAACTGAATTTTGCTTAACAATAGTTAAAGAGCACCAATATTTCTTATTTATATAAGTTATTCCCCTCTAAATTTGCTACTTAAGATAATTAAATCCATCATTATCCTGGCACAACTGAAGCCCAATTTCCACATCTACCCTCTAGTAGTTGTTTTCAGCTCAATGAAGGAGTCCCTTCTTATTCTGCAATTAGCCAAGACCCTGGCCGAGGGGAAAAAAGAGCAGGAGCCATGAACAGGTTGAGAAGAGAGAGCAGAAACTTGCGGAAAGGCCCAAAATTTGTGCAAAATGAGCTGGAAGGCTGAGATGAGATTTAATTTTATGGAACAATGATAAAGATGCTTGAGTTCACCTTTTCACAAAAGCACATCACCAGACTGACCAAATAAAACCGTGTCAGTGATTTATTGATTTATTATATATAATTAAGTTTGCCATATTCCAAACAATTCTTGGTGATGTACAACAAGCAAGAAACAATAAAAATTAACATAGATGTCCAGAAGAGAAAAACATGCATAATGACAAAAAAGAATCTACAGGGGCTCAAACACCACCCAACCACATGGCCTGGGAGCAGAGCCAGGTCTTCAAGGACTTTTAGAATATCACCAGGATGCGAATCATTCAGATCTCTGTGGGGTTACTATTCCAAAGGACAGTGCTATGACAGAGAATGTAAACTTCCTGGGTCCTGATAGGGCTGGAGTGGGCCCATTTTCTACATATTATTAATTCTAATCGTTGCCTCCAGAAATTATTGACTACTCACAGTAAGTTGTTTAAGTTTTTGAGACAATCTACTCACCAGTCTTTTACAAAGGACTGGAAATCCACGGAAAATCCCGTGTTATTTGGGAGAAGAGGAGGATCTTCCTGCAAAACCTTGGTGAGGACCTCAAAATCTGTTTTGCAGTTCTTGTAGGGAAACTGCCCTGTAGCTAACTCAACCTGAATTGGAATGTGATGTGAAAAGAAATGCCAAGTATTAAAAGTTAAAACAAGTTAGCAAAAATATCACCCTCTCTTGCAGTTTCATTTAATAGGATCAGTTTTAGTACACTATGTCATAAGGTATTTTAAAAAAAAAATCATTTGCTGTTTCACTGGGATATCGTATATCGTCTTCACATGACGACTAAGGCCTCTCCTCTATCCAACTGGCTGAAATCCCACAATATCACTGAATCTCATAATACTATCACAACCATCCTAAGTCACAAAAGTGTTATGTAATGTTAGTCTTAAGTTCAGCTTTCTTCTAAGATACTTTTAACTTCGCTTTTGCATTCTTTATTTTAGAAAGAGAAAATAAAGCACTCTAAAAACTGCTACCATCTACTAAATAATAATAACTGCGCACGTCAAAAAATTATTTAAGCATGTTGAGAATCTAGCAAGGCTTAATTAAAGAGCTTTGGCATCTAAATGGGCTACAGAGAAGATCTTTGAGGAATGTGGGCAGCCTGCAAGCTATCGATTGCCCATTTGCCATATCAAAAAACAGTCAAGAGTGTTCAACTTACCAGGGAAATGCCCAGGCTCCACACATCTGCACGGATATCATAATCGGGTTTTGAGGGATCAGGAGGATCTATTCTTTCAGGCTAAGAACAATAAAAAAGCCATTAAAACAACTGATTGCATATTTCTCACCTGCACTTAGGAAATAACCCTCAATTATAGAAACAAAATAAACACTGAAACTACAATTGCATAATAGTACAGTACATTTTCAAAATCTTAGGCCATATTCTAATGGCAACTCTATATAGATATCCTGTGAATCACACACCAGATGTGTGATTCTGATTCCAAAGGGACATCCTCAGGCAGAGATATACTGATATAATCTAAACGGGCCTGGCCCAGAATACTGTTGGAAAAAAAAGCCCATTAAGAATTGATATGGCAAACAAATTGGGCACATTGTATTAAGATTACAAAATTACAGCAAGATCTCTGAAGATATTTCCTAAACACTTCTCTAATTCTTACCGCCATATATGCTGCACAACCAGCACTCCGGGTTTTGGCTTTTGAATCTACCAGCCTCCCACTGATCCCAAAGTCACACAACTTGATTTGCCCCCTGTCATCCAACAAAATATTGGAAGGCTTCACATCTCTATGAATGACACCATGCTTCTCTTTCAAATAATAGAGGGCTTTCACAATCTAGGGAGAAGAAAAAGAATCAAAAATCAGTGCCGAAGAAATGACTCACTGTAAGAAAAGTAATGTTTGCATTTGTTTAGGATTAGCAAAACTCAATATCTATGAAGATATTTGCTATTTGGAAAGCAAAGGTTAGTCACTCACTTGGAAGATTATGTCATTATGTAGAATACAGTGTTTCCCTTTCATAACTTAATACACTGAAATTTATTATAGCATAATCTTTTATCCAGATACATCACAAAACAAATGTCAAAGTTATTATTAAAAAGAGGTGTGATACATATGTGAAACTGTACCTTTAGTATTTCTCCTTGGTAGGAGAGATGAACAATCTCCGTACACTGATTTTATTCAGTTTTATTCTGATTAAATAATCTCATTCAAATTGACAACTGTAGCCTGAACATTGAAGCTGACTTAATTGTCGTAAACCAGTTTTTTCCCCCTCAATGTTAGGTTGACTTTTTAAGTTGTCAACTTCCATATTGCCACTCATTAATTGGCACTTCCTCTAAGCTGCTCATAGAGCCTTCATGGGGTGCGTGGGTGTCCCCGGACATGCACACATGCGCCAAGGAATATTTTAAATTCCAAAGGAAAATGTATCAGGATCATTAGGAGGCACAAAACAGTTTTAACAATATTAAAATCTAGAGACCTGTAAATATTTTTCCCCAAATCCCTGCACTTATGTTTACAAGCAGCATACATTTTAATTTTTTTACCAGAGGTTATCGACACTCACCGCCACAGTCATCTTTCCCAAGATCCTCTCAGGGATGGGTCCTTGAATGCGTTTCTTCAGCTTCTCTGCACATGTGCCCATTAGCTCCATGGCTATAAAAACATCCGTCTAGGGACAAAAAAGGGGAGAAATGAAGGGAGATATTGATCAAGTTAATCATATTGCATTTTTAAAATGGGGTAGACGGAAGCACTGGGTTCACTTACATTTGTGATGAAAGTCCCAAAGCACTGAACAATATAGGGACAGTCATGACTCTTCAGCACCACATCCAGATCCATTAGGATACGTTTGTTCTCTTCTTTGTTACCAGAACGACGCATTTGCTAAGGAGAGGAAAAAAGGATGGGGCACACCTGAGCATGGAGGGTAGATAAAACTTTTTTTTTTAAAAAAAAAGATGTGCTGTAAATGCCATCCCTCATGGTGAGCGCTTCTGTTATTTATCCAATGATCATCACCATTTTCTATCTAAAAACGATGTTTATTGTAAATCTCTTCAACCTATCTCTCCTTTCTCAAAAATAAACAAATCATACAAGCTATATTCAAAGTGAGTAAATTCCTGCCATTTCAATCCTGACCTCTTATTCTTTTAAGAGTTTTGTGTTCCAAGAGTTTTGAGTTTCCAAACTCAAGTGTATCTACCTCACCTTCACAGCTATAATGTGTCCTGTCTTCTTGAAGCGCATTTTCCACACTTGTCCACACGTCCCACTACCAATCTCACCAAGGTTTTCTAGGTCATGGATTTCAGCTTGATATCTCTGTGAGAAATGAGGACATATAACTTAGACACAAGCAAGTATTAATATAGGGAAGATTGAAAAAGAAAAGACTGTTTTATGGCAACTTTTAGTGCAGTCAACTGTTATGTTGTCCAGGCACAAAGTATTTTAATCTACTGTATCTCTTATCTCTTCCTATAAAATATCCTTTATAAAGCCACATTAACTTGCCGATCCAAAGTGGAAATTCACAGCAAAACTTTGAAATGCCTGTCTGAAAGCTAAATATTAACTTGATAAATATAACTTGCATGAAAACAAAAAGAATAAGATGGGCAGCCACAAATCCTATATCCAAGAATGCAGGTTGTGTCACATAAGATCAGACTATGAAGTTCCTTATCACGATTTTCCAACCCCAAATGTGATCAGCTTTAATCAGTTACTGGGCTGGAATACTTTGTCTAGAGCAGGGTAGATGAATTCAACCTACCTGACCTCCAATGGTCAAATAACCGGTTTGCTTCATGATCTCCTGCAGTTTTTGATCAATCTCTATGCTAGGAAGGGAAAGAAAGAAAAGCTAAAGAGCTTATGGCAGCTTGTATCCTTGACATGGGACTTATCAACACACACTCTCTGCAGGAACAAATACTACAAAGAAGACTATACAAAGTCCTAATATGAAGCTCCCATGCTCAGCAACAGTATCTGAATAATTATGTAAAGAAGGAAAATTCTATAAAAAATCAGAAGTAGTTTTGCATTCAACCCTCTTGACAAAATCAGCCAGTTCTACAACAAGCACTCTAAATCATTCCCAGCTGTAAAGAAGAATGCAGATGGTCATGAATGTTTACTTAATAAGCAGCAGGCCCAGTTAATAAACTGACACACCCTTTCAGGGACAGATGCTTTTAAACATCTTGGGGCCTAATGCAAATATTACACCAAATACAATAAGCTGCATTTCAATGCATAGGAAAAATACTACATTTACTGAAAACATCTTAAGATGAATTTGAAAGATCTGCTTTTTACTTTCTGTCAAACGTAAGTCCTTACAGTACACATTGCCCACTATGATGGCATTCTGACTATGGCAAAAAATTACGTTTTGTAATGACTTGTTTGGTTCTAATCTCATTTATGAGTGGTGAATATGTAAGACACAGGGAGTCAGCAATGGCTGCAGCAACATATAAAATAAATTACTTTCAACCCTAGGAAGAGGACAACAAAAAATATTACCAAAGAAACATGGATTTGTCCACATACAATAGTTACCAGGAGTCAAGAGTGACTCAGGGGCAATCAAATCAAATCATCAGCAATGAAGCAATAAGCAACAATGCTGAAATATATAATGAATGGTCAGCCCCCACTCCAATATGCTGTTACTGAACATCATAATAGCACATGATTGCAAATTCTTCTGGTATGGTATAGTTAGACCATCTGCATACTGCCATACTTGTTACATACATTTCCATTTCATTAGACATTAAAGCAATATAAAAGCTGTGCTGTTTCAAAAATAAAAAAAATCTTTATATATATATAAATAAACCTGTGCTATAAACAGCTTCCCCACCCCCACCCCTTCTTAGTAAATTGCCCTCCTCTAGTTTGAATATAAGCCTAGAAACTGTGTGGCAAAAGTTCTTAAAAACATGGAAAAAATTAAGTGAGTGTTCTACTACCATTTGGCTACTTTACTCCAACTGTGCTTACCTCTCCATGCTCCTGTGCATGAGGAATGGCGGCTGAGGAGAAAGGCCCAGGATATTTCGAGGACGTGATGGATGTGTGTGATGTTGGGGTGAGTTTTCCAAAGAGGGGGAACGGCTGCTACCATCGTTGGCTAAGGGAAGCTGCAATGCTGAGAAAGAAGAAGAAAGTTAGACAAAGAGTTAGTAGCTCACTAGGAATTCCTAGGCTGGATCATTTTGCCATGTTAAGATGCAATGGGTGTGAATTCCTAGAAGTGTATTATTATCTTGACTTCTCACTTATCAGGTTAACATTGTCATTTCTAAATATCAAATGCTATTGCTCCTTCTGCCCAGTAAAACCCGTGTGTGCAAGCTGGAGGTTTCAACTACATCATCGTGAAAAGGGCTCTATCTTAGTCAAGATTTTCTTCTATGCTGCTGCACAAATCAGGCAGACCAAATATTAATTGCAAATAATTGTAAACAATGAATGCATTCCTGTTATATTATCTGCTTCTAGATTTTGTTTTTCCTTTGAAGCAAAGGGATGATTGTTCAAAATTTAATTCTAAAAACTTCTGCTTAAGTCTCTGCATATTGGGATTTTGTAGTGGTTTGAGGGAGGGGCATTTTTTTTCCATACTGTATGCTGTACCAGGTCTCACTAGTTTAATAATAACAATAGCCTCGTTGGCGCAGTGGTTAGAGTGCAGTACTGCAGGCTATGTCAGCTGCAGTTCGGAAGTTCAAATCTCAGTGGCTCAAGGTTGACTCAGTCTTTCATCCTTCCAAGGTGGGTAAAATGTGGACCCAGATTGTTGGGGGCAATAGGCAGACCCTGTAAACTGCTGAGAGAGCTGTAAAGCACTGTAAAGCGTATATAAGTCTAAGTGCTATTGCTTTTAGATATGGTAAGGGTAGATATTGTAAGGATTTAATGATATGTTTTTAGACACACACACGCACACACAGTATTCGTTTATGTCTATAAAGCTGTCCATTCAATATTCTGGGAGGAGAGAAAAAAACAACAACCAATATATATGTAACCAGCAGCCATGGTCATCTGAACCATTCACATAACCATTCAACAGACGCTGTCCCAAATTCTGACTCCATGTGCAGTGGCATAATCTGGTCTTCAAATCTGTATAAAAAGCAACCAGGTTTGGGACTAATCTAATCCCCAGGAAATGTACAAAGAGTGAGTACAATGACAGAAAAAGGCCTCTTCTGAATTCCACCTAATGACATTCTTTAATAATGTCTTGCTGGATCTGATGGGCTGGACAGACACAATCAGGGAGAGAAAATCCCTTGAATTACTCAAACTAATCACACTCAGGGCTTTATAAGTAATTACCATCACCCAAAATGAACTCAGAAGCACACTCGTAACTAATGCGTTGAGTAGAGATGAAATAAGCATCAATCAAGAAGCTGACATAATGAGCTCACATGACCTGCCTTGAGGAAAGATGGACAAACAAATGTAACTAGACCAGGGGTATCAAACTGGTGGCCTGTGGGCCAGCTACATCACACGCAGGCCACAGCTATCCCAGCTTCATGAAAGGAAAAAAACATTACGAAACATCACGTGACAGCAATGTGCAGTCGCGAGTTTGACACCCATGGCCTAGACCAGTGGTTCTCAACCTTCCTAATGCCATGACCCTTTAATATAGTTCCTCATGTTGTGGTGACCCCCAACCATAATTTTTTTTGTTGCTACTCTATAACTATACTTTTGCTACTGTTATGAATTGTAATGTAAATATCTGATATGCAGGATGTATTTTTATTGCTATAAATTGAACATAATTAAAGCATAGTGATTAATCACAAAAACAATATGTAATTATATATTATGAAATATTTATTTCTAATTACAAATAAATGAAATTTTGTCTTGAAGCATGGTGTAGCATAGGTAACAGTCTTAATATAACAACAGTAAACTACATTGCTACATTTTGCGACAGTATGCATAAAAAGCCAACGTTCAGTGCAAAGGTTGAGATTGCCTTTTTCTCACCAGGTCAGAAATTCTCGGGGCAGCCTTTGCAAGAGCACAACAAAGATCATCTTCCACAACAAGTCTACTTCTATATTTAGACTTGATAACCAACAAGCTGGAAAACCCTGTTTCACAAAGATATGTTGTTGGAAATGGAAGGAGGTGGCGTAACACAATCTCAGAAAGAACAGGATATGACTGCAAACACTTGATCCAGAATTTTGTAACTGGCATTGTAGAGAAATCAGAAATCAGTTCTCGCTGCATCACTGTTAATAAGGTTAATTAACTCCTCTTGTGCTGTCTCAGGAATATCTTCAACCTTGACTGTGAATGGGCTTCTGGCAAGTGCAAATGGGGTGTTAGGTAGATTTGGAAAGTACAATGAAATTTTGTCCGCAAGGATGTGCAAGTGTTCTTTCACAGAAATTATCATCCTAATCCTTTTGTCTGATTCAATGTCATGTTCCTCAAAGAAAGCAGATAGGGCAGGCAACATGTAAATTTTTATTTTCATCCCATTTTTTTTTTTTTTGGCCAAAACTGAAGTTTCATTTGGAATGATTGAATCTTTTCAGACAAATCGAGGCATGTTCATTTGGTCCTTGCAGTGATAAATTTAACTCATCCAAGATGGCAAAGATGTCAACCAAGTAAGCTATTTTCTGCAGTTCACTTTCATCACTGAAAAGTGCTTCGAACTGCGGTCTTGCTTTTGATCAAAAAACATTTTGAGTTTATCACGAAGCTCGACAACCATCTCACTTCAGTGTGAGATAGCAGAGCATTTTTGGCGCATCCAACTCGTTGCACAGCTGCGAAAACAGTTGACTGTTTAAACTGCTCGCCTTTACAAAATTGACACAACTTATGACATTTTTCATTACTTCTTGTAACTCTTGTGGCAGCGTCTTCGTTGCTAATATTTGTCAATGAATCATACAGTGAGTTCCGATGACTTTTGGTGACTCATTCAATACCAAACGTTGAAATCCAAATCGACATCCTAGCATAGCTGGAGCACCATCTATGCAAACACCACAAACCTTTTCCCCAAGAGATCTTATGCTCTTTTAGAAATGAACCAACTGTGTCAGACACATCACGTGCAGTAGTTGTTGTTTCAAGAGGTTTGCAAAAAAGGAACTCATCTTTAAAGTCGCCATCATTAATATACCTCACGTAAACCAGTAACTGTGAACAGTTTGCAACGTCTGTAGATTCATCAAGCTGGATACTAAATATTAGAAGTGGAGCAGATTTAATTTCCTGGATTACCTGATCAAGAATATCAGCAGACATGTAATCTATTCTTCTGTGGACAGTGTCGTTAGATAAGGAAATTGCACTCAATTTCGTAACAAATTTGTCTCCGATCATAACTCAAACAATGTCTTTGGCCACTGGCAACAGCAAATCCTCAGCAATGGTGTGAGGTTTCATAGCTCTGGTGATTCTTTGTGCCACCAAATATGAAGCTTCAACAGCTGCTACATTTTGTTTATGGTGCTTGCCACCAGTGTCAAGTCTGGCTTTCTTGAGTCCATCAGCTTTGCTTCTAAAATAGTTGGTATCCTTGCTGGCAAAGCTCGGATGCTTGCTATCAAAATGGCATTTTCATTTGTTCGGCTTCATAGATTCGGCTGATAGAACTTCACAACAAATAACACATTGCGGTTTCTCAATTGTATTTATTGAGGTAAAACCATACTGTAAAAAATCCTCACTACATTTTCTTTTCCTAACGTTTTTCTCTACACACGATCCACTGTCATGGGATGGTTTGCTAATGAAAATAATATATAACAATAGCTTTAATAATACAAAGATGATACATGGCATAGTTCAGTCAATACAGTTGATTAAAGTTTCCTATGATTTACCATTCTCTGTGTTGTTGTTTTTTACATACCTGTTGCTATCACAAGGGGGCAGTATTCACATCAATCATAACTGAATATAAAAAGACCAAATATAAAAAGACTGACCCTCAACTTTGCCAGTCAGTCGTCCCCCGTTACTTAAGGCACGACTCCCTCTGGGAAGTTTAAGAGCAGGCTTCTGGCTCTAAGTGGAAAGAGTGCCTTTCTTTTTAAAAGAAAAAAAGGAAAGAAAAAATGAAACAGCCGCCAATTTTTCCTTTCTCTTTCTCTCTTTCCCTCTCTCTGTCTCTCCCTCCCTCCCTCCTCCATCTCTCTCACTCTGTGTGTGTGTGTCTGTCTGTCTGTCTGTCTCTCACTCACTCACTCACTCACTCACTCTGGTATAGAGTGGTGTTAGTACCTCCCTTCATCTTGATTGTATCCCTCTGTTAATGCAGTTTAGTATTGCATTGGCTTTTTTGGCTGCCACTGCACATTGCTGGTTTGACCCAGTCTATATTTTTACTTTTGTTTTTTCTTGCCTAAATGTTAAGACTTTACTTCTACTCCCCTCTTCTGTGGGGCAGCCCCTCAGATATTGGAAGACTGCTATCATATCACCCTTAAGTCCTTCTTTTCATTCAACCAGACATACCCAGTTCATGCAACTGTTCTTCATATGTTTGAGCGTCCAGTCCCCTAATCCTCTTGGTTACTCTTCTTTGCAATTTTTCTAGACTAGAATCTCCACATCTATTTTATAGAGGCAGCTCCTAAATTTTGGGTCTGAAAAGAATCACATCCTGGAGGCTGGACAACCTCGGCTGCTATACAATCATACACACACATACACAGAGACACACAGTGGCTTTATTCCCACAGCCTCCTTAACTAAGTTGCCTGCAGCTGCATTCACAAACTTGCTTACCCTGCCTGGATGGATCTTCAACCTGGTTTGAGGGTGTTTGCAGGAGTGCTCTTAACCTTGGTGGTGGTGGTAAGCTTAACCTTAATTTATTGGGCAAACATCATGCATTGTTTATTTTTAATTTTTTTTAAAAAAGTTTTTTTTCTCTTTCAGGTTTATTCACAAATATACACTCTTATAATTACCATTAATTATATCATTATCATTAATCATTTATCATTATTTCCTTACAAATATATAGAATACAATTTGGGTCATTTTCTTGCCACTCCATTTTATTTTGCAACAACCTTGCTCCTTCTATCTTCTCTGCCTTCTTCTTTCCTTCTCTCCTTCCTCCCTTCTTCTTCCCCTCTTTCCTCTCCTCCTCCTTCTTACCCTCTCCTACTCTTACTTCCCCTCCTTTGCTTCCACTGCTTTACCCTTTCTTTTCCCTCCTCCTCCTTCCTCCCTTCTTCTTCCCCTTTCCTCCTCTCCTCCTCTCTTCTCCTCCCTCTTTCCCTCTCTCCTACTCATTTTTTATAAGAATTTTTTTATTTTTGAATAAACAGAGAAAAACAAAACACAAAAAACACCACAAAACCATCTTCCATTACAAATTGTAGAAGGTGTGTCAAATTGGTTACAAAAAACTTTCGTGCATCCCTTCCACAGTCATCACCTATAATTCATATCAAGTTATATATTTGAAATCAAATATATTTATATATATATTACTATCATCATACTTCATTTGACTATAATTGTTTTAACATCCTTTTATATAAAATATTCCAAAATTTAAAGAAAAACCACATAATGGCATTCCATTAACTGTTTCCATTATCATCCGGTAACATTACATCTTTATGACATGTTCTAAATTAAAAAATGGTTATATTTTATAACAAAGTTTCTAGACCTCCTTTCTTAATCATTGTTTACAATTTATATCCAATTTCCTTTTATCAAACCAGTACATATATACACATTATTTTTAACTAAAATTGACTTTTTTATTATAAGCTTTCATACATAACAGAATTTCTAAATTTCCTAGTAGTACTCACTACTAGTAGTCACCATTTGCAATTTATATCCAATTTCCTCTTATCAAGCCAATACATATGTATACATTGTTATCATTATCAATTACGTATCTAACTATATCCATTATCACTTAATTTTTTACATAATGCTCTAAATTTAACAAATTTGACTAATTTTTATTATAAGCTTTCATATATCAAGCTGTGTCTTTCCAGTAATAATGCAATCTTATGTCTTTTGCCATTTGTGGGAATAGTCTTCTGGATGTTTCCTTAATAAGATTTGTATGGACTTCTCTTGGCAACTTGTTGCTTGTCGCATCTTATATAATCTTGAAACCCTCCATTTGCTTCCTTAATCAGCTTATCTTTGGTTATCAATAGTGCTTCTGACAAAATTTCTTTCTTAGATCCATCACTTCTTCTCTTTTTTCTTACCTTGAAATCTGGGGTAGAGCTCCTGTCCATCTATCTCCCCTTTCTGTATTCCACTCTTTCAATTTCCAACCACGCTCAGTTCACTGTTGGTATCAACAATTATCTTGTCTCTTTGTTCATTTTTCCCTTCAGTTTTTAGGACTCTAGCCTCCACTTTTTCCATTTGATGAACATCTTCTATTTTTCCATCATTTTTTAGTGTTTTACAATCTATGTTTTCCAATCGCTTCTCAATTTCCTCTGTTACTTCTAATAATTTTTGAATTTTAATCATAATCTTTTGCAATGTTAAGGTTTCTTTTTGATGTTGTGCCATTCTTCCAACTGGTAAACACTGCCACTCTAGCATTCAAAAACTTTTTATTAGATGTGACACAAGTTCATTTATAATCTTACAAAACAAGGCTTTGTTTTCACATCTCTCCAGCTGCCAATGAAGCTCCCAAAGTGCACCTGTATAAACAACCCATGCTCTTCTCCTTATCACTCTCTATAAACAAGCTGAAGAACCTTGAAGTGCAAAGTCAAAATGATCAAAGCGGGGGAAAAAAGGGCAATGTTTCCAGGACTCAAGCCTCCAGCCTCCAAGTGGCAGTGTTACTTCCTTTCCCTCTGATATTACAACCCTCTTTGTATTCCTTTTATATCTTCTTTATATTCCAGGCTTAAAAGAAACAAATTCTTAAGTGAAGCAAAATAGAAAAAAACCCCACCCAAACCAGTATTATAAAAATAAAGAGAAGGATTTTAATCCATATGTAAAAAAAGAAGAAGAAAAACTAAACCATTCACTTTAAAAAAATAGGAAATATTTGCAAAAATTCCATCCATAAAAGAAAATTAAAAAAGGATAACACACTATCCAATGTAGCTTAATTTCGCCGCTTATTTTCTTCTGTTTCCAAATTTAATTTAGCTTTAATTTTTTGGGGGGCAGTCTCTTTTATAACAATAAGATTTCCTCACCAAATGGACACACTTTCTCTTTCCGCTTTCCTCCCATTCCGGAGCTGTCCCAACTTCAGCAGCTTCTGTCGCCAGCAAGAAGAGATTCTCTTGGTTCAATCAGGGACTTTGCGATGTCCCTGAGATTAGCAAGACATACTCTTCTCTGTCACCATCTCTTCGGAACGGTTTAGGTCCAAAAGGACCGTCCAGCGGAGCTCCAAGATCGCACATCGTGTCATTGCAATGTCACCTCCTGTCCCCCCCTCTCCCCTACTCTTAATTTCCCTTCCTTACTTCCTCTGCTTTTACCCTTTCTTCCTTTCCCTCCTCCTTCTTCCTCCCTCCTTCTTCCCCTCTCTTTCCTCCCCTTCTCCTCTATTTTCCTCCTTCTTACCCTCTCTCCTACTCTTGATTCCCCTCCTTTACTCCCTCTGCTTTACCCTTTATTCCTTTCCCTCCTCATCTTTCCTCCTTTCCATTGTTGCCCTTGCTTATTTACTTTCTCTGATGGGTTCTCAGGGTGGCATTTCAGGAAACCCAACTTTATATTTTCATACATATCATTTTCTCTGTTACATTTTATTTCTAATAATAATTCTATTTGTATCATTTTTCAAATTGTTTACTTGCATTGCATTTTTTTTTTTGCTCTTTTCCTTAGTGCATGGTTTATGGTACTTTTAGCAAACAGGTTTTCATTGCGTGAATGGGACCAATTCGGGCTCCTGAGCTTGGCTCTTGATGACAGGTCTAGTTGTGGATTTAGATATAGTTAAAAGTACCTGGCAGCGGCGTGGAAAACATAGCCGCACGCATTCCCCGCACAATTACAGCCCAGAGCAGGACCTAAGCCCCTTCCACCCTCGCAGGAACACTTTTCCTCCATTATGAAGTCTCCGAGGCTAATTGTACGCTAATTGTGCGCGCACACTTATGTTTTTTACGGTGTGGAGCTGTGGTGACACTCTGCGCGGCCACTCCAGAGCCCATCCGCGGGGATTTCAAGGAATGCGAGGTGGAGTCTAAACTTTTGAGTGCATAAGTGTTTCAAAAAGCTAATAAATTAGGACAAAATAACTGAGGAATTACCATTCAATTTCAATTAACTCCAGAAAGAAATCTTCCCTGGCTAAAATAGCTAAAACATTTAGAGCAGGACTGACAAACTCCCGGACCACAGGCTGGATGCACCATGCCCTGGCCACACCCAGGCTCAGGTTAGCAAAGGGGGAAAGTCCTGATACATCACGTGATGCCACTGTGACGATGTATGACTTTAGAGAAAGTTCCTTATATCTGGAAAACAAATAAATACATCTACGTTCAATATTACCACCAGTTTGATATAGAAATTAAGACGTCGTAGAAACCAAGAGACTGTGAGTTCTAGTCCTGACTTAGGCACAAAGCCAGTTGGGAGGCCAGTCACTTCCTCTCAGCCGTAGGAAGAAAGCAATCTTGTCAAAAAAAAACTGCAGGAACTTGTCCATTGGCTCAATATGCAATATACAAAAACTCTTAACAGACCTAAATGTATCTCTATCAATGAAGAAGAGGAATTAATTCAACCTGAAATTTAAAAAGTCTATATAAAGGAAATAAACGAATGGAACAGAATGCTACTAAGATTCAAGAGACAATTTTTATTTTAACATCAGAAAAATAAAAATGAAAAGATAAATGCCAAAGGATAAGCATATTAAAATCTTGCTCTTGGCGTGCCCCTTTCTGACCTTCTTAGTTAGCTAGCTTTTTATTTGCCATCTGCTTATTACTTAAATTTCCACTTTCTTCATGTGAACATTCAAACTCCTATTCATATTCAATGAAAATGATACTGCCAATGTAGTGTTAGTCCAGTGGTGGGTTTCAAATCCCGTTCCAACCGGTACGGTTGGAATGGGCCCGGCGGCGTCCTCATAGACGCGTGCAGCGCATGCGCATTCACCTTATCTCAGCAATGCTCCAGCTGCTCTGCGGAGCATCACACAGGCGCTGTATGCGCCATGCACATGTGCGGAAGCCCAGAAGCCTTAAAACACAGGTAAGGCGCTTGGGCCCTCCAGAGCACCGTACCAGAACGGTATCCAGTGCTCCGGGCTAGCTCCGGTACGCTTGTACCAGGGCGTACCACCTGCAACCAACCACTGTGATAGTCCAATATGACTTTAAAATGTGAGCACATTGGAAGTTCCAGTCACCACACCTCAAAAAGAACAGAGTTGAGAAAAAATTAGGAAAGAGAAGACCCCATTCAGGACATTGTAGAGACATTGATTTTTTTTTTAGCTCTAAAGAAAGATAAGTATCTATAGCCATGATGGTAAACCTATGGCAGGCGTGCCAGAGGTGGCACGCAGAACCCACTCTGTGAGCATGTGCGCTATTGCCAGGTGCTCTTCTGGTTTCTGGCACATGCATGCATGCTGGTCAGCTGGTCTTCGCGCATGCTGGAGCACCAGAAACTGGAAAACCAGGTGGCAAGCACCCACCAGCCACCTGGTCTTCAGGTTCCCGGTGCACATGAAGGCCAGCAGGCCGGTGAGCATGCGCACACCAGAACCAAAAGATCAGGTGTGTGGCAGCACTTGCACACCAGCCAGCTGGTCTTCAGGTTTCTGGTGTTTCAGGCACGCACAGATGCGCACATGCACGGGTTCCAGTTTGGTCACTCGGTGCCGACATTGTTCGCCATCACTGACCTATAGCCTTTATATTACTGAACTATAAACCACAGCACATAAAATTTTACAACAGTCACTCGAGCCCTTGTGATCTCTAGGCTGGAATACTGCAATGGGCTCTACATGGGGTTGCCCTTGAAGTACATCCGGCGACTACAGCTAGTCCAGATTGCAGCCGCGCGAGTGATAGTGGGCGCACCGCGGTTCGCCCACGTTACACCCGTCCTCTGCGAGCTGCACTGGCTACCTGTTGGTCTCCGGGTGCGCTTCAGGGTACTGATGACCACCTTTAAAGCACTCCATGGTAGTGGATCTGGGTACTTGAGAGACCGCCTTCTGCCGATCACCTCCCTACGACCAATTAGATCGCACAGACTGGGCCTCCTCCGAATCCCATCTGCCAGTCAATGCCGACTGGCGACCACACGGAGGAGAGCCTTTTCTGTTGCAGCTCCGACCCTGTGGAACGATCTCCCCGTTGAGATCCGTACCCTCACCACCATCCAGACCTTCCGCGCAGCCCTCAAGATCTGGCTCTCCCAGCAGGCCTGGGGATAGGTTTCCAATTCACCCGCCCGAGTGTTTGATTGCTGAACGAAAGTTGTGTTTTTACTATTTTTCTTTGTTCACATTTTGTTTTGTTTTTTTGACACTGCACCCCCCTCCCTTGTGGTTGTAAGCCGCCCTGAGTCCCCTCAGGGAAAAGGGCGGCCTATAAATCCCAATAAACTCAAACTCAAACTCAAACTCAAACTTTACAGAGATTATTTTTGTTTTCTTTTTTGTAATCTATGTCTTGTGGGGTTTATTGAAAGAAATTGAAAGAAATTGAAAAATCCTGTTGAAAACTTATAAAAAGAATGTGGTGGAGACAATATTACCCATCCTGCCCACTCAAGAAGATCAATGCTTTGGAAAGTCATCTCTTCCTTGATTCCCTTTCACATATTTTCAATAACATAAGGAACTGGCAACTTAGCTGGTACCTATAATTAAGAAGCAACAATTTCCTTCTTAAGCAATTATTTGTTGTCCATGAATGTCTAACATGGGGGTAAAACCAATTAGATGGTGTTAACTACACTAAAAATGAAATTATAGTAGAAATGTAACTGACCTTCACTACTTCTATCTTTTTAACATAAAAAATGGTTCATAGAACCAAGATCAGACCTTGAAATGGAAAAGAATATAAGTAACAATTTATAATTTAGCCTCTCCATTCAAAAGACAATTAAATGTTGCTATAAGTTCAAGATATATGTAACAAAGTGTGGGTTTTTTTCAGTTAAAGTGTGTTTTCTTACATGCCTTATTTTTGAAACATTACTTTTTGGTTCACATAGCACAATGAGTCACAATCTTAGCCCAGCATATAATGTGAATCCAGTTCATAAAGTTATTATTCAATGCACAATATCAATCCAGAAAACTATGTTGAATAAACCTGAGATAATCATGACTAAGCCTTTCTAGCAAATACAATCCATATGAGGAAGTTTCAACTGAATTATCTTGACTGAAACCCTCTGGGACGCAACAGAAGGTTTGCCTCTTGTCCTGTTCATCAGATAGCACGATCATAGTAAAAGCAAAAGGCTGTTAAGCATAATGTACAGATCACGGGGAGGAAAATATAATTAGACCCTCACTGAAGATATTCTGAATGTTAATTCATAAAATCTAGAAATTTTTAATGTCTGTGGAAAAGGGCATTGGTACTTACCTGATACGCCTCTTCTCATAGTGGGGGAAGGAGTATCCAGAATGGGTTGACTTTGTCCTCTCATGATTGGATGAGTCAGATAAGCTCTTTGGGAAACGCCCCCTGGCCAGCAGGACTACCCATTATTTTGACGAAGAGCTCCATCTGACTCGTTGCACCATTCACTGCAGACTCTTAATTCAATTCTTAGCTTTTATCATCTTCAACATCAATATTTATATAACCTCATAAAACAATGAACATAAAACTTAGTCGTACAAACATAGTCAGGGAGGGACTGGATACTCCTCCCCCCACTATGAGAAGAGGCATATCAGGTAAGTACCAACGCCCTTTCTCCATAGTGAGGGGGGAGGAGTATCCAGAATGGGACGTACCAAAGCCTGCACGTCCCTAGGGAAGGAGACCCCACAGGCCCCATGTCCCCCGCTCATGCCAATTGAGGCGTGGGCCCCGCCCTGTGAACCGCCTGCAACGCCCTGCGTCCAAAGAGGCTTCTGCTGGGGCAAAAGAGTCCAGTTTATAGTTCCTAGCAAAGGGAGAGGGGGAAGCCCACGTGGCTGCCCTGCAGATTCCGGCCAGGGCTGTCTGCGTGGCCCAGGCCCTGGACGTGGCTGCGCTCCGCGTGAAGTGAGCTGTGATATGATTGGTGTCTGTAAGGCCTGCGATTGGTAAGCAGTGGCAACGCAGGTTCGCAACCACCTACCTATTGTGGTGGAAGTCACCCTGTTACCCAGGCCCCTATTTGGAAGGAGACAAACAGAGCTTCGGATTTCCTGTCTGGCCTGGTTCTCCTGAGGTAATCCTCAGAGCCCGCCTTACCCCCAGAGTGAGCCACTTCTTTCCCAACGGGTGGGAAGTGTCTGGACAGAAGTTGGGCAAATCAGTTCCTGGGTTTGATGGAAGCAGGAGCCCACCTTGGGGATGAAGGACGTAACCCCACTCTGTCTTGGTGGGAGAAGCAGAGATCCTCCCCGGTGTAGAGCTTGCAGTTCGTATATCTGCCTGGCGGAGGAGATGGCCACCAGAAAGGCCACCGTGAGAATCAGGAACTTAAGGGAAGCTGTTCGTAAAGGCTCAGATGGAGCGCCTATTGGAGCGTCCCCTACCCTGTGTTAGTCCCAGGAATGATACCTGAACGCTGTGTGCGGTTTGGGGTTGGAAACCACCTTGAGGAATTGCCTGACCATAGGATGGTGAGTCAAGCTCTGGTTCCTGCCATGCAGGAGAACTGGCGAGATGGCTGAAACCTGTCTCCTAATTGTGTTAGAAGCTAACCCTCTGTCCCGGCCTGCCTGGAAGAGATCCAGAATCTGAGGCACTGAGGCCTGGCTAGGATTGTGCCCCAGGGGATTACACCATGAGGCAGAGGCCCGCCACATGGAGCCATAGATACGCTCTGTGGAGGGTGTGCGGGCAGTCTGGATAGTCTGCATCACCCTGGGGGGAAAGGGTCTTTCCCCAGGATGCTCCGTTCCCAGAGCTAAGCGGTCAGCTGGAGCCATTGACGGTCTGGGTGCTCCAGCGACCCCTGGTTAAGGGATATCCCCTCCTGGGGGATTCTCCATGGCCTCTCCGCTGAAAGCGACTGGAGATCTGCAACCACAGTCTCCGGGGCCAGTGGGGCGCCAACAGAACCCCTTCCGCCCCCTCCCGAAGGGTTTCCCATATGACCCTGGGGATCAGGGGTAAGGGCGGAAGGCATACCAACAACCCCTGGTCCAGGGGCTTCGCAGATCGTCCACCCCTTCTGCCCCCCCCATGTCTGGTACCTGGAGAAGACCCTCAGGAGCTGAGCGTTGATGGGCGTGGCAAATAAGTCGATCTCCGGGTGTCCGAAGCACTCTGCCAGCTCCTTGAAGATTGCTGGCTGCAGCTTCCGCTCCAAATTGTCCCCTTGGTCCGGTTGAGCCAGTCGGCTCTGATGTACCCCACCCCTGCTATATGTTCTGCCCTCAGCGAATGTTGTCTAAATTCATAGGCTATCTGGGGTGCTTCTGCGATCTCTCATAGTCGGGCATCCCATTCTGAGTTTGTGGTGGGTTCTGGCATGGGGACCAGCCTGTCTGACCCTTTTTCCCCCCGGCCATAAGGGTGCTATGATTCTATGGCTAGGATTAGCGCAGAGATATTCTGAATGTAAACGCAGACGGAGTTTAATGGGCGGCCACCAGAGTGTGTGTAAAGATGAAGTGAGGGAAGCTAAGGCTCACAATAAAGGCCTGCCACAAAGGTAAAATAATAATAATAACAACAAGAACCACAACAACAATAACAATAATAAAATAAAATACAAAAGGGGGCATCTTCCCGCCTGATAAAACCAAGAAAGATTAAGGAAACGATTGGTCCCTTGCTGGGAGAAAGTGGCCCGAAGGTGACAAGCAGCAGGGGTAAAGCCGAACTATTTAACTCGTGCTTGGCATCTGTCTTTACCCGAAGGGATAAACAATCCAACCTATCAAGAACAGCACCCCAAATTCAGATTAGGAGCCCAAGATGAGATAGGGAAGAAATGGTAGCCTGTCTATCTTAGGCAAGGTCCAATTCCCAGGACCGGGTGGGTTACACCCCAGGGATCTGAAGGAGCTGGCGGACGAGATCTCCAAACAACTGAAACTATATCTATCAGAGATCCTGGAGTACCGGAGAACCACTATAGAATTGCTGGTGTGATTCCCCCCCTTCAGAAAGGGAGAAAAACCAGCTCGAGAGCCCAAAGCCAACATGGGTTTGTCAAAAACAGATCACACCAGACTAGCCATATTGCCTTCTTAGATACGGTGACAACCCTAGTGGGCCATAGGAATGCCATTGATATAGTTAACTTGGACTTCAGCAAGTCCTGATAAGGTAGACCATAACCTACTACTAGATAAAGTAGAAGAATGTGGGTTAGACATAGTCACACCAGGTGGCTTGGTAACTGGTTGACCAACCGCACACACCTGTACTGCCTCTTCATGGAGGGAAGAGTGCAGTGAGTCCCCCAAGGCTCAGTGTTGAGCCCAGTACTCTTCAACATCTTCATCAGTGATTTGAATGAGGGTGTTAGGTGTGTAAGCTAACATTTGGGTTAGCAAAATATATGCCATGATAGTAGTACTGTTTCTTTAAGAACTGCTGTTATCTCAAGCGGTCATAAGGAGCCAGAATGACTGTTAGCTCTCTGTTTGTTAAATGCTGATCGGTGGGGGGGGGGGGTGTCATCAGGTTAGCAGATGACCCCAAGCTGGCAGGAATAGCCAACACTTCAGAATACAGGCTAAAAATACAGAAGGATCTTGATACCCTTGAACATTGGGCACTACCTAGGAAAATGGGATTCAATGAAGTAAAGTTCTACCTTTAGGCAACGAAGGTGAAGTGCACAGGTACAGAATACCTTGCTCCACAGTAGTAACTGTGAAGGGGATCTTGGAGTCCTAGTGGACCACCCTTTAATATGAGCCAGCAGTGTGCAATAGCTGCCAAAAAACCTAACACAGTTTTTGGCTGCATAAACAGAAGAATAGAATCAAGCTCCCATGAAGGGTTCATCCCACTTTATAAGGCCTTGGAAAGGCCACAATTGGAATTCTGCATTGTTTGGTCACCATGATGTAGAAAGGATGTGGAGGCTCTAGGGACAGTGCAGAGAAGAGCAACAGAGGGGATCAGAGGACTGGAGGCTAAAGCCTATGAAGAACAGTTGCAGGAATTGGGTAGGTCTAGTTTACTGAAAGGAAGGACTAGGGGAGACGTGAGAGCAGTGTTCCAATATCTCAGGGGTTGCCATAGGGAAGAGGCTGCCTGATTATCCTCCAAGGCACCTGAGTGCAGAACTAGAAGCAATGGGTGGAAACTAATCAAGGAGAGAAGCAACTTAGAACTGAGGAGAAATTTCCTGACAGTTAGAACAATTAATCAGTGGAACAACCTGCCTCCAGAAGTTGTGAATGCCCCAACAGTGGAAGTTTTTAAGCAGCTGTTGGATGGTAATAGCAATAGCAGTTAGATTTATATACTGCTTCATAGGGCTTTCAGCCCTCTCTAAGTGGTTTACAGAGTCAGCATAATCAACTATAGTAATGATAGCCATTTGTCTGAAATGGTGTAGGAATTTCTGCTTAGGCAGGGGGTTGGGCTAGAAGACCTGCAAGGTCCCTTCCCCCTCTGCTATTGTATTGCATAGTATTGTATTGCATTGCATTTGCTCTTTGCCTAGTCACCCCCACCCTTGGAAAGCCTTGGGGGAGGGGGGTAATCTCTAACCTGATTGGAGGTTCTTCTGTCTCTCCCTGGGGGCTGCAGCCTCTAGCAGGCGGGCTGAATACTCTTCCCCCCCCCTCTGTGTTTTCCAGGCTGCCGCGGCTGCCGGCTTGGGCCACGTGGGGCCCCTCCCCCCTTCTTTCCAAATGGTTTTGCAAGGCAATTGCCATAGCCCCGCCCTCAAAACTTAGCCGCAAAAAAACAGCTTTTGCTAAGGGGCCGGCCTCCTTCTCAGGGACTTCCTGCCCCTCCCCCCTCCTTCTCCTACTCAAAGGAGAATGCTCTTAAGGGGGAAGCAAGACTTAGCCCCCCCAAAAAAACGCAGTTCTTGCTGGAAGCCTTTTTCTGATGGCCTTCTCGCCCCCAAGTCTCTTTCTCCTACTTAAAGGAGAGTGTCCTTAAGGGGGGAGCCTTCTCCTGTTACTATGCAGTTAGAAAGGGACAGAACGGGCTTTTAGGCAGGATTTCTGAAACACCGAAGCCGAAGGGGATCCTCCCCTGGGAGGGGAGGAGTTCTCAGGTTGGGGGGGAGGGTTCTTCGTGCAGTCTTGTGGCAGCTGCCTCTGTGATTCATCTAGGAGGTAGGCTTGGGGGGGGATCCACCGCCTGCCTCTAACCTCCTTAAAAAGCCTCCTTTTGGCCCTTTGCTGCGTCCCCCGCCCTTGGCTAATGCCTCTGCGATGGTTTCTCACCTTTCAAGGGCTCCACAAGCCTCCGGTTGTGGCTGGAGGGCTGAGAGTTGAGGCTTCTGCCTGCCTCCTCTGAGCTGCTGGGGGCCGCCATCTTGGACCACGTGGTTTCAAGATGGCCCCCGGCTCCAAATTCAAATGGCTCCTCTTTGCTGGAGCACATGGAAATGGCTTTTGCCTTTGCAGGCTTGCCATGCGGCTGCAGCTCACCTCCCCCTGTCTCCCGCAGCTCTTTCTAAGCCTTTCTGGCTCTCACCTTGTCCACTGGTGATAGCTGCCAGCACAGGTTTTCTAGGGTATTTTAACAACCCTCGTGGCTCAACCCCTGAGGGGAGCAGAGGAGCGCTTCTGCTCCTGATTAGCCTCTGCATCAAGGGCTGCCTCTAGGAAGCATATATGCCCTCTCTTCCTGCCTGCCCGGCAAGGGTCCTCCCTGAGTGACTCCATCTCACTCAGTGGCCAGGGCAGCGTGCCGCCCCAGGGGGCTTGTGGCAATCCAGTCCTTGCAGGAGGAGGCTGTGTGCGATGAAGGGAGGCAGGATTCGCCGGGTCCAAGTTTATTTTCCTTAATCCTTTGTAAATTACTGGAGGTCCAGAATGGTGCATCCTTTCCTGAGGATGAGTCAGAATAATGGATAGTCCTGCTGGCCAGGGGGCGTTTCCCAAAGAGCTTATCTGACTCATCCAATCATGAGAGGACAAAGTCAACCCATTCTGGATACTCCTCCCCCCTCACTATGAGAAGAGGCGTATCAGGTAAGTACCAACGCCCTTTTCCACAGACATTAAAAATTTCTAGATTTTATGAATTAACATTCAGAATATCTTCAGTGAGGGTCTAATTATATTTTCCTCCCCGTGATCTGTACATTATGCTTAACAGCCTTTTGCTTTTACTATGATCGTGCTATCTGATGAACAGGACAAGAGGCAAACCTTCTGTTGCGTCCCAGAGGGTTTCAGTCAAGATAATTCAGTTGAAACTTCCTCATAATCAAACAAATCTAACTGGTATTTTCCATGTCGTTCTATTATTATTCACTTCCCTTTGCATTCAGGTAAACATTATAAAGGTCCGAAAACTACAAACCCTTTCTTATACCACACTACACTCACAGTCTCAATCCAAGAAGCATGCTGTTCAAAGTTTGATCATGCAAACAGATCTGTCAAAACAAAATCCACGGCAAAGGAGAAAAACATGCTGAAGAAAAGGTCATTCATTCACTGCAGTATATTTCAAGAAAAGATTACCAATGGTGAGGGAGGATAGAACACAACATAAACAAACAAACACATGCAAAAAGAGAAGGGAAGTTACATTGATGGGCATAAGCAGATATAATACGGAGAGTGGAAGCACAGCAAAGCAAGCATCCAAGCAAGCACTGGGGACTCAGATACAGGGCATGCATCAAAAACATTTTAATTGGCATAGCTAGTCACAATTGACCCAATTCGAATGGCCTTTTTAGACCTGCCCTACTTTGAATTATCATGGTCAGATCACATACAACGACAGCAGATGTACTGCCCATTTCACATTTTTCACAAATCAGTTAAGATTATTGTCATCATAGTTGACTTTCTGTAAACAAAGGGGCTACTGAGATTTTAAATAAGTGTTAGCTCAAAAAATGACAGTGCCAAAACTAGCCAGGAAAGGAAAATTAAATCCATGCCATTCCCAGATGACAGATTAAAAGCCAGTTTTTCTGTCTGATGAAACATCTATATCACAAAAATAATCACATTGTTAGAATAAAATGTCTTTCAAAAGTAGAAGCAGGTAATAAAATAAGAAACCTGTGAGGTTCAACTTCTTGCAAATGTAATTCTTTATATATCTATCCAAAGGTAATCCTGATAAATTCAGGAAGATATACATTTAAGTAAGTATGCTTAGGATTGCAACAATACAAGTCACAGAAATCCAAGGCCATTGATTACTGTTTGCCAAAAGAATTTAAGTCTCAACATGCCTATTCCATTCATGTCATTTGCCCTAATTTGCCATTCTTTGTGCGACTATTGAGAGGCAACAAACAGAAATTGCTCACCCCTGTGCTGAGTAGATTTGTTTTTAAAAAACACATAAAAATAATTTGCTATATTTGAAAGGGTAAATTTCAACATTAGAAATTAAGACATACCATTAGGATAATGGGACATAGCTACTTTAAGTTAACTTAATATAAAAATATGACAAAATATAAAGGTTTTGAGTCATATGGAAACAGATCACTCCAAAGCCATTGTGGGGAATTTTGGTGGTGATCAGCGCACTCCCCGTGGCTCACACTTTTCAGCAGGAAATAGCAAACCGCCTCACGAAGTATTCCCCAACCAGTATAGGTAGGGACTATGAAGCCGCAGGGCTAAGCCCGGTAGTTCAGTCGTTCCGGCAGACTGGGGGGACCAGAGCACTCACCTGTGGCTAAAATCTCGAGGAGCCCTCAAGGAATTGGAGCCTAGCTCCCTTGAAAGCCATGCAGAAGACAAGTTCCTTGCTGTTCGCGAGCCCACTGAGAGTGACCAATGGAAGAATCCAAGACTGGAAGAACTTCTGGCCCGTTAAGAACCAGAGGCAAAGTTTTTCATCTCTTTAGGGCAGTGTTTTTCAACCTTGGCAACTTGAAGATGTCTGGACTTCAACTCCCAGAATTCCCCAGCCAGCGAATGCTGGCTGGGGAATTCTGGGAGTTGAAGTCCAGACATCTTCAAGTTGCCAAGGTTGAAAAACACTGCTTTAGGGCAAGACTGAGTTGAAAAACTGGACCTCGGACAAGCAGAGGAGTCATGGCTAAAACTTTTCAACACAGTCTTGGGCAGAAAGGTAGAAATCAACGGATACTTGGATTCTTCAGTTGGCACTCTGGACAACAGGTATTTCTGAAATACCATATAAGGTCACATTAAAGGTATCCTGAGTGACATGTATGCACCCAAAAGGGGGAGGGGAATCAATATTAACGTTGAGACTAGTTAACAAAATAAATTTGAGTGAGAAATCTATGGGTTTTCAATGTTTTGCAATACAGTAACATAGTTCCTATATCATTTTTACCATATCATCATCTTCATCACCATCATCATCATTATTAAAACTATTATTCATCACTCATGGGATAAATGCTCTTGAAGTTTTTTAATATTTCTGAAGATGATGCTTTAAGACATTGTCTTAAAGTTAGGGGCTCACTTAAAATTATACTTATGCCTGAGACTGATCGCCATCAAATTACCTAAATGAATTTGCAATGACCAACTACCACTGGCATATTTGGCATCCATGGTACTTCTGAACATTTAGAATTAAATAAAAATAAGCTCCACAAACTGTGCCTATTGCTACATTTAGAGACAAAGATTTTCACCTGGTCTTTCCTGGTACTTAAGATTTGTTTGGTGGTTGGTTGGTTTATAAAATTTATTGGCCATCCATCTTACCTTAAGGTAACTCTGGGCAGCTTACAATCATAGTGTTTCATTGCAGAACCAAGCTCTGACTACAAAATTAAATGCTCTAAAAAAAGCATATCTGATGAAGAGAAAAGACTAATCACTTACATAAGAGAATATAAATTGATAACTTTTCAAAATGAGGAAGGCTGCGGAATTATCTGCCTTCCTAGAGTTTGTAGGCATTCCTATGTAGAAATAATTATTCTTATCATAAGTTGAAAAAGGGCGTTGGTACTTACCTGATACGCCTCTTCTCATAGTGGGGGGAGGAGTATCCAGGATGGGTTTGACCTTATCCTCTCGTGATTGGTTTGAGTCAGATAAGCTCTTTGGGCTCCGCCCCCTGGAGGTGAGCCTGCCCAGTTTTATGACGAAAAGCTCTCTCTGACTCGTTGCATCATTCACTCCAGGCTCTTGATTCAGGTGTTTTTTTTTTTTTTTTTTTTTTTTTTTTTTTGTCTTCAACATCAATAATTAAATAACAATATAACAATGAACATAACACTTAGTTGTACAAACCTAGTCAGGGAGGGACTGGATACTCCTCCCCCCACTATGAGAAGAGGCGTATCAGGTAAGTACCAACGCCCTTTCTCCATAGTGAGGGGGGAGGAGTATCCAGGATGGGACGTACCAAAGCCTGCACGTCCCTAGGGAGGGAGATCCCTGAGACCATATGTCCCCCACTCAGGCCTGTTGAGGCATGGGTCCAGCCCTGTGAACCGCCTGCAACACCCTGCGGCCGAACGAGGCCTCTGCCGAGGCAAAGGAGTCTAACTTATAGTTCCTAACAAAGGGAGAGGGGGAAGCCCACGTGGCTGCCCTGCAGATTTCGGCCAGGGATGCTTGTGTGGCCCAGGCCGTGGATGTGGCTGCACTCCGTGTGGAGTGGGCTGTGATATGATTTGGTGTCCGTAACCCCTGCGATTGGTAAGCAGTGGCAATGCAGGTTCGCAGCCACCTGCCGATAGTGGTGGAAGTTACCTTATTACCCAGGGATCCTGGTTGGAAGGAGACAAACAGGGCTTCGGATTTCCTGTTTGGCCTGGTTCTCCTGAGGAAAATCCTCAGAGCCCTCCTAACGTCCAGAGTGTGCCACTTCCTCTCCAATGGGTGAGAAGGATCTGGACTGAAGTTGGGCAAAATCAGTTCCCGGGCTCGATGGAAGCAGGAGCACACCTTGGGAATGAAGGATGGATCCAGCCGTAACACCGCCCTATCTTGGTGGAAGACACAGAGATCCTCCCTGGTGGACAGCGCCTGCAGTTCGGATATCCGCCTGGCGGAAGTGATGGCCACCAGGAAAGCCACCTTCAGGGTCAGGAACTTAAGGGAAACTGCTTGTAATGGCTCAAATGGGGCACCCGTTAGAGCGTCCAATACCCTGTGTAAATCCCAGGAAGGGTACCTGTGTACCGTAGGTGGTCTGAGGTTGGAGGCCCCCTTAAGGAATTGCCTGACCATGGGATGGTGTGTCAGGCACTGATTTCTGCCACACGGGAGAACTGATGAGATGGCTGAGACCTGTCTCCTAATTGTGTTAGGAGCTACCCCTCTATCCAGGCCCGCCTGGAGGAAGTCCAGAGCCTGAGGCACCGTAGCCTGGATGGGGTTGGACCCCCGGGAGTTGCACCAAGAGTCAAAGGCCCGTCACGTGGAGCCATAGATGCGCTCTGTGGAGGGCCTGCGGGCGGCCTGGATAGTCCTTATCACCCTGGGGGGGAAGAGGTCTTTCCTCAGGATGCTCCGCTCCACCGCCAAGCGGTCAACTGGCTGCAGCTTCCGCTCCAAGTTGTCCCCTTGGTCCGGTTGAGCCAGCCGGCTCTGATGAACCCACCCCTGCTGTATGTTCTGCCCTCAGCGAATGTTGTCTAAATTCATAGGCTATCTGAGGTGCTTCTGCGATCTCTCATAGTCGGGCATCCCATTCTGAGTTTGTGGTGGGTTCTGGCATGGGGACCAGCCTGTCTGACCCTTTTTCTCCCCCCCCCCCAGCCATAAGGGTGCTATGATTCTATGGCTAGGATTAGCGCAGAGATATTCAGAATGTAAACACAGACGGAGTTTAATGGGTGGCCACTAGAGTGTAAAGATGGAGTGAGGGGAGCTAAGGCTCACAATAAAGGCCTGCCACAAAGGTAAATTAATAATAATAACAACAAGAACCACAACCACAATAATAATAATGAAATAGAATAAAATACAAAAGGGGGCATCTTCCCGCCTGATAAAACCAAAAAAGATTAAGGAAACGATTGGTCCCTTGCTGGGAGAAGGGGCCCGAAGGTGACAAGCAGCAGGGGTAAGCCGAACTATTTAACTCGTGCTTGGCATCTGTCTTTACCCGAAGGGATAAACAATCCAACCTATCAAAAACAGCATCCCAAATTCAGATTAGGAACCCAAGATGAGATAGGGAAGAATGGCAGCCTGTCTATCTTAGGCAAGGTCCAATTCCCAGGACCGGGTGGGTTACACCCAGGGGTCTGAAGGAGCTGGCGGACAAATTCTCCAAACAACTGAAACTATATCTATCAGAGATCCTGGAGTGCTGGAGAACCACTATAGAATTGCTGATGTGATTTCCCCCCCCCTTCAGAAAGGAAGAAAAAACCGTCTCGAGAGCCCAAGGCCCACATGGGTTTGTCAAAAACACATCATACCAGACTGGCCATATTAGATTACGGTGGCAACCCTAGTGGACCATAGGAATGCCATTGATATAGTTAACTTGGACTTCAGCAAGTCCTGATAAGGTAGACCATAACCTACTATTAGGTAAGTAGAAGAATGTGGGTTAGACCTAGTCACCCCAGGTGCCTTGGTAACTGGTGTACCCACCTGTACTCCTCAGTGGAACTGCCTCTTCATGGAGGGAAGAGTGCAGGGAGTCTCCCAAGGTCCAGTGTTGAGCCCAGTACTCTTCAACATCTTCATCAGTGATTTGAATGAGGGTGTTAGGTGTGTAAGCTAACATTTGGGATAGCAAAATATATGCCATGATAGTAGTACTGTTCCTTTAAGAACTGCTGTTATCTCAAGCGGTCATAAGAAGGAGCCGGAATGACTGTTAGCTCTTTGTTTGTTAACGGCTGATGAGGGGGGGGGGGGGTCATCAGGTTAGCAGATGAACCCCCGGCTGGCCGGAATAGCCAACACTTCAGAATACAGGCTAAAGCTACAGAAGGATCTTGGTACCCTTGAACATTGGGCACTACCTAGGAAAATGGGATTCAAGGAAGTAATGTTCTACCTTTAGGCAATGAAGGTGAAGTGCACAGGTACAGGATACCTTGCTCCACAGTAGTAACTGTGAAAGGGATCTTGGGAGTCCTAGTGGACAACCCCTTTAATGTGGGTCAGCAGTGTGCAACCGCTGCCAGGAGAGCAACACAGTTTTTGGCTTCATAAACAGAGGACTAGAATCAATCTCCCGTGAAGTGTTAATCCCACTTTTTAAGGTCTTGGGAGGCCACACTTGGAATTCTGCACTCAGTTTGGTCCCCATGATGTAGAAGAGATGTGGAGACTCTTAAGGAGAGTGCAGAGAAGGCAACAGGGGATCAGGGTACTGGAGACTAAAGCCTATGAAGAACGGTTGCAGGAACTGGGTAGGTCTAGTCTACTGGAAGGAAGGACTAGGGGAGACGTGATAGCAGTGTTCCAATATCTCTGGGGTTGCCACAGAGAGGAGGCTGCCTGACTATCCTCTAAGGCACTTGAGTGCAGAACAAGAAGCAATGGGTGGAAACTAAACAAGGAGAGAAGCAACCTAGAGCTGAGGAGAAATTTCATGACAGTTAGAACAATTAATCAGTGGAACAGCCTGCCTCCAGACATTGTGAGAGCCCCAACAGTTTTTAAGAGGCTGTTGGGTGGCAATGACAATAGCAATAGCAGTTAGATTTATATACCGCTTCATAGGGCTTTCAGCCCTCTCTAGGTGGTTTACAGAGTCAGCCTAATCAACCATAGGAAGCCATTTGTCTGAGATGGTATAGGATATCCTGCCTGGGCAGGGGATTGAGCTAGAAAGCCTGCAGGTTCCTTCCCATTCTGCTATTGTATTGCATAGTATTGTATTGTATTGCATTAGCCGTTTGCCTAGTCACCCCCACCCTTGGAAGGTCTTCAGTAACCTGATTGGGGGCTCCATTGGGAGCTGCACTTTAGCAGCTGGGCTGAATATTCTCCCCCCCCCCCCTGCGTTTTTCCAGGCTGCAGCGGGCTGCCGGCTTGGGATTAACAAAACAAAACACAGTTTTTGCTACTGGGGCCAGTAAGCCTCTCGCCTCTCCCGTTCTGTCTCCTAATTAAGGGAGAGTTTTCTTAAGGGGGAATCAAGAAATAGCCATGACAAACAGAGCTTGCTGGATGCCGGTCAGCCTCTCGCCCCCCCCCCTCTGTCTCCTAATTAAAGGAGAGTTTCCTTAAGGGGGAATCAAGAAATAGCCATGACAAACAGAGCTTGCTGGATGCCGGTCAGCCTCTCGCCCCCCCCCCTCTGTCTCCTAATTAAAGGAGAGTTTTCTTAAGGGGGAATCAAGAAATAGCCATGACAAACAGAGCTTGCTGGATGCCGGTCAGCCTCTCGCCCCCCCCCCCTCTGTCTCCTAATTAAAGGGGAGTTTTCTTAAGGGGGAATCAAGAAATAGCCGTGACAAACCCAGCTTGCTAGGGATGTCGATCAGCCTCCTAATTAAAGGAGAATGTTCTTATGGAGGAAGCCTTCTCCTGTTACTTGGCAGCCAGAAAGGTAGGGGGGGGGGTTGGTTCTTCCGGCTTGGGGGGGGGGGGGGGTTGATCCACCACCTGCCTCTTTAACTCCTTTTTGCCCTTTGCTGCCTCCCTCGCTCTTGGCTAATGCCTCTGCGATCGGCTCTCACCTTTGTAGGTCTCCTCAAGTGGTGGTTGTTGTCCTGCCGGCCTCCTGAGCTGCTGGGGGCCGCCATCTTGGCCACGTGGCTTCAAGATGGCCCCCGGCTCCAAATTCAAAAGGCTCCTCTTTGCTGGAGCACATGGGAATGGCTTTTGCCTTTTCAAGCTTGCCATGCGGTTGCCGCTCATCTCCCGCAGCTGTTTTAGAGCCTTTCCGGCTCTCACCTTGTCCACTGGTGATAGCTGCCAGCACAGGTTTTCCTTTTTTTAAAAAAAAAACCTCGTGGCTGAGGGGAGCGGAGGAGCGCTTCTGCTCCTGAGAAGCCTCTCATCAAGGGCTGCCTCTAGGAGGCATGTGTGCCCGGTTCTCCTGCTTGCCCGGCAACGGTCCTCACAGAGTGACTCCACCTCACTCAATGGCCAGGGCAGCGTGCCGCCCCAGAGGGCTTGTGGCAATCCGGTCGTTGCAGGAGGAGGCTGCGATGAAGGGAGGCAGGGTTCGCCGGGTCCAAGTTTATTTTCTTTAATCCTTTGAAAATTACTGGAGGTCTGGAGAGGTGCAACCTTTCCCTTGATTGGGGTGAGTCAAATCTCCAGCTCTTACAAGCCTCAGCTGTTGGGGCTGCCTGCTAGAGGCTTTTGCCCGTCCTCCTGGTTAGGGCTACCTGCTAGAGGCTTTTGCCCTTCCTTCTGCTGCCTGGCCAAGCTCCTCACTGAGAGTCTTCGGATGTCCTCAGTGTCCAGGGCAGCCTGCCGCCCCAGGGGGCTAGTGGCAGACCCAATCCTGCAGGAGGAGTGAAGCAGGGAGGCAAAACTCGACGGGTCCAAATGAATTTTCCTTTAGATCCTAGTAAATTCCTGGAGCTCTCGAATGAGCAACATCTCACGATCGTTTTGAGTCAGAAAACTGGGCAGGCTCACCTCCAGGGGGCGGAGCCCAAAGAGCTTATCTGACTCAAACCAATCACGAGAGGATAAGGTCAAACCCATCCTGGATACTCCTCCCCCCTCACTATGGAGAAATTCCTCTTCCTCTTGCCAGTTTGTTGCATAGTTCATTATCCTACCATCAATATTTATTTAAAATAAATATAAGGCTTCAGGAAATATTAAGCATAGGGTTAATTTTATTCTCACCTCTAGCCAAAATTGTGATCTGTTACTTCCCTCAACATTTGCATTTCAAGGACACTGTGATGGGAGAATTTTTATAAGGACCAGCTGTTATCCTTTGTAGGAACAGTGAACTATAAATGTAGTGATAAAAATGAAGAAATTCTGAAAATCAGGACAATATAAATTAATTATTGTTGTATACTTTCCATTTCCTTGTTGGTTTCTGCAAAGATAAAACATTTTATTGTTCACTGAGTATTACAGGGAAAATAGGTTACTAGTAGAAAACAAGAAAAGCCGGGCCCTTCCATGAAAAATATGCTCTGAAGTGTATAATGTTGAATTCCTCAAGCAAATTGGTCAATAACTCATGACTGCACTGAATTTGCTCCTGTGACCCAGGGCATGCTTTCAGGTGGCACACTTTCTAATGCCATTTTATTATTGAAAATCTTGATAAAACTTGACAAATTTTAAGACATCACTATACAAAAAACCAGAAATGGAAAACATCCAGTATCTTAGAAGGATGTTGAACTTGGAATTTACTCTGCAATTACTTTTGTATGGATTTATATGAGCTGAATTAGATAAATATTATAATATATTTTTCAAATATAATTTTGGAAACAGCTTATGACTCTGTTATAGATTATTTAAAATTATAGAATTAGTCAGTGTCATGATCTAAATGTCTCTCTAAGCAAAAATCAAATAGCATCTGAATAAAGGTGCAATATGAAAAGTAGCCCCGTATTTGAATGATAATGAAACTGTTAACAGCCAAAATTACAAAACAAAACAACTTTATAAACGTTTGTACCTCTACTACATCTTGTTTCTTCACTTTTATCCCCAAATTCCTAAAACACCGTACTTTTCCTGCTGTCTTCCCTAAATGCGAATTCTGTCTGTTCTTCTAAAAGATGGGAACAAACTACTTACTGCAGATAACAAAAATGTGTACAGGTAGTCCTTGACTTACAACCATTTATTTAACAACTGTTCAAATTTACAAAACACTGAAAAAAGTTATTTATGACTAATCCTTACACTTACAACTGTCACAACATCCCATAGTCACATGATCAAAGTTTGGGTACTTGCCAACCAGTAAGTGCTTAAAACAACTGCAGTGTCATGGGGTCACATGATTGTCATTTTTTTTACCTTCCCAGGGATTTCCAACAAGCAAAGTCAATGGGGGAAGCCAGATTTGCTTAACCACCACATAATTCACTTAGCAACCATGCCAATTCACTTAACCACCACGGCAAAAATCTCCTAAAATCAGAACAAGTCACTTAAATGAACACATCACTTAGCAACAGAAGTTCTGTCTCAACTGTGGCCACAAGTCTAGGACTAGACTACACATACGATCTTTCTGAAGAACATTACAGAGGTCTAACAAACCTTCTATTTATGCCTCTTTACATTTCTAAAAAGCAATTTTGCTAAGCAAAAGTAGCCTTCCTTCCTTTACGCTAATACCACAGTTTTCCTGCCCTATTCTTTTTTGGAATGCATGTATCGAATGCAATTAACAATCAGCAATTGCTATTTGATAAAATAAATGAAAGTAGTCACAGATAAAAAGATGTATGACTATTAATATTTTAATATATCATTTTGTAGTTCAAAGAACAATAACTCTATATCAAAATGTTATATTTGTCTGCAGATAACTAAAATCCATACAGGTAATCCTTAACTTACATCCATTCATTTAACAACTGTTTGAAGTTACAACAGCACTGAAAAAATGACTTATAATCAGTCCTCACATTTATGATCATCACAGCATCTCCATGGTCACTTGATCCTAATACAGGTGTGGCTGGTAACCAGGTTGCATTTACAGCAGTTGCAATGTCCCGTAATCAGGTGATCACCGGCTTCCAACAAGCAAAGTCACTGGAGAAGCCAGTAGAGAAGGTCACAAACTGTTGCAACTGTAGGTGGTATCTCAATTAACAAGCATGATGATTTGCTTAACAACCATGGCAAAAAAAGATCGTAAAATTTGATGCAGTCACATGATACTTCACTTACCAACCACACTGTTTTAACAATGAACTTACCAATTCGAATTATGGTCATAAGTTAAGAACTATCTTTATTCCATTACTAATTTACAGCATTGGCAATACCATCAGAATATTGGCGGTACCACCAGAACAGCTTGGACGAAGATCTTATTTTAGACTTTTAAGAACCAGTATTTTAAAAAAATGACTACTGAAAAAAATGTCTGACATCAACTGATGTGTATCAGCAATAGAGAAAATGCACATTTTTAATCCACAAAAAATTGCTATTCATCATTGAACTTATTGATTCCTTTGGTATTCAGGTAACAATATTCTGCATAAATAAACTTAAAACCTTCTTTGAATGAAACTCAGCTCTTGGTGAGACTACACATTTCTCACAATATAGTTTTCTCGACAATAAAGTGCAGCAGCCTACTACCATTTCTCAATTATCTTCCATCTGAGTGCTAACTAGGTGTAATCCTGTTTAACTTTTCATAGTTGGCCAAATTTGCCCCAAATGAATTTCTATAAAAGTAGGCATAGAATAATATAATAAAAGGATCCAAAGAAATGTTTTCTTGTACCTGTTTCATTACAATGTATTTATCCAAAGCAGAAGTAATCCAATCAAGCCTCAAAAACCTAATATCTTTATAAATAGGAAATACAGTTTGCTCCATTCAATCCTCTATTAGGAAAGGCTAATTTTTAGAACTATGCTATTTCAAGTATGATTTCCTATATATGATAGTCCAGGTTCAAATGTAAAGATAATGATTAGCAATATACTTGAGATAAAATGAATGTGATTCTGCCAGTTCCACCTAGTGGTATAAGCAAGATTTCCTTCCCTACCAATATGCTTGCAAATTAATTCACTGACAAGATACTCTTTGCCTTTACTTTGGGGTGGTGGTGGTGTAGAACAGGCCATTACATTTTCAACATTTTTCTGCAATAACAAGTTGTTGTATTTTTTAATGAAGTCTCTCCACCCACCCATATTTAGGAAAAATTGGAAATCAAGTATTTCAATAAATAAAATAATAAATGATTAAAATAAAAGGAGTTCAAAACCTGAAACTAACAATGAATTTGGGTTTTACCTGACCTGGGGTGAAGCTTCAAGTTAGAAGAACCTACCTTGCTATAAGCTGCTCAACTAGTACAATTAGGCTTAGGCAGAACTTAATCGCCTGAGTACATCTATTTTAGATAACCACAATGTTTCTAAGCCAATCAAGTGCACATGTAAACTTATATATGTAGAGAGGGGGTCAAAGGGTCAAAAGTGTTTGGTTCATGAACATACATTCATATCACATTTCTACGGCTTTAAAAATACAATTCAACAAAACCATCCTTTATGGACATGAACTTGTACAGGTAGGAAGAATTTGGATTCAACTAATTGTTGGAGATGGGGTGATTAAAAGATGCATTTCACACTCACATATATATTAATGGCTTTGAAATAAAAAGGATGATAAAAGAAATGAGCATGACATTTTTTTTTGTAATGAAACAAAGTTGAAATTACGAAGTTTGAAGGCCACTCATTCTCTTTCAATGGTGTAGAGAACTCTAGAACTTCTCTTTTTACATTTGGGAAAGAATTTTACAACCAGGAATCCTGTTTGGAAACTAATCTGAACAAAGAAATTTGAACTATGCAAACTAATTTATATGTTTATTATTCCATTTTTTCCTACTGTTACATAATATTATTTAAATGTTAAAAATTTAATTGTACACCATGACATCAATATGTAAGGCTAGCTTTGTATTGTGTTTAAGAAATATTACCTTTTTTCTCTTATTCTGCATTAATACTTTTTAAAAAATATACTCCTACAGAAAAATAGTTAATATATTATCTATTTTACAATTCAAAGAGTTTTAAAAATTTGCTGGATTATATCTGCAAAGAGCAGCTGGCAAAGCAAAAAAGAAAAGGCATAGGTAAGAGCTTCTGAAAAGAAAGATTGAGACGGCCTGGATGATAATCTGTTTAAACACATTCCCAGCCTGATGGGCTTCCAAGCATTAGTAAGCAAGCTTCCCCAAGACAAAACATGCTAGTCTTTCTGTATTTTCAGCACTGCAAGACTGCTACATTTCAGGTAGGAAAAACTACAGTAATTAAGTCACAATTCATAGCTACAGTAACTCAAGGGAGACAATGAAGAAGTTCTTTTACATACACCAAAGAGAATATTTGGCAAGACTAGTTGAATCAAGATGAATAGCTGAACATTTACAATGTAATTTCCCAAAGTATGTCCTTTAGACATAAGAGAATGCAGGAACAAGTAAACTCAGGACTTTCAATAAAAGGTACCACAACTGTAACATTGTTAAAAGTACAGTGCCAATCTGAAAACAAAACAAATAAGGGTAGTTCTTTGGTAGAACAGGGGTGTCAAATTTGCAGCATCACAATGTCGTCAAGTGACATATTGCGTCTTTCCCTTCGCTAAACTGGAGGTGGGCATGAACAGTGTGACACATGTGGCCCACAGGCCACGAGTTTGGCACCCCTGGTGTAGAACATTCTACCAACATACAAAACCACAGAAAGCCTATGAATAAAAACTGGAATTTAATTTCTGCTTCAGGACAACTACTAATTTCTGCTGTAGTTATGTAAGTACGGCATGAAATCTTCAGTTTCATTAACTCTTTTAAAAAGTTCTTTGCCAATAAAATAGTTTCATCTTTTGAAATTCTGAAATATTGTTTGTGCAGGTAGCATTACATGCATGCCTGATTTCTAGAGGTGTTGTTTTTGTTAAGCGAGGATCATTTCCACTTAAAACCTCCCATCCCAACTTCTATCTTTATCCAGATGTATTAGACTGCAAATTTCATAATTCTTAACCTGACACTTGAATTCAGAACCACCTGGAAAGCATTGGACTGGGGAAGGCAAGTCCAAAGAGTGTTCTCAAAATTCTTGGGTCTCTCAGAGCAAAATGTTGGGGATCAAGGAATATTTGGACAGGAATCAATCTGGGAAACTAGTTGTAGTTGTTGCCACAGGTTGTGAGAAAGACAGTCCTTCAAAGATAATGCAAATGGCAATACCAAAAGCACAACTCATTCATATATTGCTATAGATGCTGCCTACCGTTCAGCTCAGATTTCTTCAACTTGTCCTAGAAATCTTAAAGCAATTTATATTCTGCCAAGTTCCAAGGTTGGCGTACTCTGCTCCGATTTTAAATCTTGGCTAGAGTTGTGGTTAATTAAAAATACAATCTTGATTTTCTGCCCTTAAGCAAACTCAGCAGCAATGGCAGTTTGCTACTATGTTCTCCCTTTGAGACAATTGCACTTACACTAGAAAAGTCTTACTTAGTTTTCCTATAGGTAGTGGCTTTTTCTACCCCAAATATTAACATACACTGTATCTGTATTTCTGCTGTTTTCCATCAGAGACATTTGGCAAGGATTAAGAAAGAAGGTTGGTAAGACATGATCCAAAATGCACATAATTTAAATATTACCTGTTTTCATAAATTGCTTTGACATAATCAGTAAAGGAAGGTGCTAAGCAACTAAATGCAGCTGTGGACAATCAAACACGTTTTCATGCATGGCTTGATGCATCACTTTGTCTAGCCAGTCAGGATGATGTTAGGGCTAGATAAAAGGTAGTAAAGGAAAAATACCACAGTGGGAAAGAAGCAGGATCAGACACACATTTGGAACGGAAGCAGAAAAGTGGCAATTCTATGCAGTTGAAAGAAGCATTAGATAAATGATGCAAGAAATCCAAGCTGCGATGATAAAAAGTTCTGGTACCTGCACGTTGGGATGGAGCGGGAGCAGGGCTTAGAGTGATCACAATAACTGGATTGGGAAAAGGAAGAAAAAAACACGATAAATCACAACAGAAACAGTCAAATCATCAAAATGAAAATAATTCATGTTCAAATCAATTTCAGGACAAGGAATTCAAGAAATTCAGGTAGGGAGAAATCAACAAAGGGGACAGAAAGATGAAAATGAGATGTATCAAACAAGTGAAGAATCTGCCCTACAATTTAATCAAACACGTGCAGGATCAATTTCTTCATGGTATTTATGAGTACTGTTCCATTAAGCTCTGTGGATTTCGGCTCCCTACGCAGTAACATTCCTTTAATGGTCTTATTTCCTTCCCAGGCAGAACCTATTTATTAGAACTTCATCAACAACATGTTCTACCACTTCACTAGGATATGAAAAAAATACTTATCCCCTTCTGGATTTTTGCACCTCTTTTCTTCAAAATATTACCTGGGCTTCTTATGGTCCTACTGCTATGTAAAGGAGGATGGAGTGAGCTACAAATAACACTAACATTTTGTTTTTGTTTCATAAATTTCACAAATCATGAATCAAACAATGAAAAAGTAATCACTTCCTTGGATTCAATTAAATGCTTCCTGTAATTAGTGATAAGCCTCTCACATTGCTGGTTCAAAAGTTTCTTTAATCATTCTCTTATAGATCTGTATATTCGAAATCATTCGGGTTTATTTTTGAGGAAACATGATTTCAGGGTGATCAGCCCGGATGGGAGCCCCCGCCCCCCAGCGCCCCCACAAGAGCTGGCAAGTGCACAGGGACTTCTGGTATCAGCAGCAGCAGCAGCCTGCCAGTTCCTTAGTCGGCGCAAAAATTGGAAGGCGTAGAGCAGAAGGCAAGCACTCCTGGTGCACAATGTGGGCTCCAGGCAAACTAAGAGACACGAAGATGAGCCTCCTGCAGCTGCCTGTCACTCCATCCCACCACCGCTCAGCTTTCCCATGGCCTATGTGTCCAGATCGCCTGCCTCCCTCCCATGCCTTTGCCTGCTACCAGTATCACTGTGCAAAATGATCCTCCCATGGCTGGCCGCTGCTCCGGCCCACTGCCACTTGGCTTTCCCAAGGCCTGAGTGGCTAGATGGCCTGCCTCCCACCCGCATCTCTGTATCTGCCTGCTGCCAGTGTTGCTGCTTGAAGATGAGCCTCCCATGGCTGCCTGATGCTCCAGCCCACTGCCATTTAGCTTTCCCACAGCGCATCTGGATCACCTGCCTCCCCCCAACCTGTCTCGGTCTGCAGCTGCTATCACCATGCAAAGACGAGCCTCCCCAGCCAGCCACTGCTCCTGTCCACCACCTCTTGGCTTTCCTGCTGCCCGTGCAGTGCGTTCCAATTGCCTGCTTCCCCCCCCCACACCTCTGCCTGCTGCTTGCACAGGTACTCAACTCACCTGTGCTGCGCGGGCTGTGGCTGCTGTCAGACAGCGTTGGCCCACATGCACTGGCTGCCTCCTATGCTGGACACATCCAATTTACTTTTGCCGGAGGGCTTATATTAGGCACGTGCATATAAAACAGGCTGGTGCTTATTTTGGGGGTAGGTAATACCCTGTTTCACCAAAAATAAGACCATCCCAGATAATAAGCCCAATCGGGCTTTGGGGCGCATGCACACAAATAAGCCCTCCCCCGAAAATAAGCCCTCCCCGAAAATATTGCAACACAGCAGCAGCCATGAGGTGACCACACTCGCCGGCTCCTGCACCTCCTCAAAAATAAGAATAATAATGAGCCTCCCCAAAAATAATGTCAAGCACTTATTTCGGGGGTCAAAAGAAAATAAGACCGTCTTATTTTCGGGGAAACAGTTTTTTTCAGGAAAACACAATACAAGCAATTTATTACCAGGTTTTAAAAGGAGTAGCAGTATCATCCACATTTACAAATACAGTGCGTGACTGACAACAAATAATAAACAAAATTCGGAATGCAACATTCTCTACTGAAAACTAAAGAATATGGAAAATCATCAAGTAAATAATGGCTTCATTTTGCTTTTGCAGATCTAAACAAACAAGTCTGACAGAACTAAAACCAGAAGAAAGAAAATTCCCAACGAATCCAGTTTATTCTACATACTGAGAACCATTACTCCAAAGAAATTTCAAACTAGGATGTTCATATTTCTGTAACTATCTGTAGTTATTAGGGAAATGAATTACTTCAGACTGAAATTGAAAATGTGCTTCAAAGCATGTGAAGTAGATGCCATACGATACCATAAAATGATGTGGCAGAAATGCATACACAGTTAGTATCCTCAATATAAAACACCTCATAAATATTATTTGTCAATAAAGTCTGTTCTCACTTCAAAAGATAATGGAGTAGGGCTAAGGAAACCCAGGTTCCTGACCAATTTTAATAGTAAAAATTCCTTGGGTGACTTTCAGCCAATCATTCTCTCATAAATAATTCCTTCACAGGTTTGTGGGGGTAAAACGAAATAAAATCCCTGTGTAAGTAAATGCAACCCTATGGAAATAATTCAAACTATAAATCTAATAAACAAACTTATAATTAAGATACTTCTTGTCTTATTTTATTTGAGAAAACCTAGGTGCACCTATTATTGCTTATATTCTACAAGGATTCTTCCTTCTCTAGGTTTTCAGTGAATTAACTAAGGCTGGACAATCCACATGTAATCTTCCGCACCTAGAGGCTGGGCCACTAGAATTTTGTTCAGAAACTTGACTTTTCTATGTTATTTTTCGAAATATCTGAGCTGCTGGCCTTAAATAAATAACCTAAATTTTGTCCTTGAATCTCAGTAGCTCCATTTTCAATCATTTTGGAAATATGAACTTTGGACTTTAAAAGTAGAAATGTGAGTTGTTCCCAGATATTTCCTGCTCCTATACCCGTCCTTAAGCTGCCCAACCTAAGCAAAAAGTTTGTCCCATCCTTTTTTGTACACAATGCATTCAGAAAGTATTCAAACCCCTTTACTTTTGTCCATTTTGTTATGCTACAGCCTGATTCTACAGTTATTGAAATTCATTTTTTTCTCATTAATCTATACTCAGTATCCCATAATGACTGAGTGAAAACAGAATTTTAGAAATGTCTGTAAATTTATTAGAGAGAAAAAAAAAACTGAAATATCACATTGGCATAAATATTCAGATCCTTCACTCAGTACTCTGTTGAAGTACTGTTGACAGCAATTACAGCCTCAAGACTTTTTTGGGTATGACACAAAAATTTGCACACCTAGATTGGGAGATTTTCTGCCAGTCGTCCTTGCAAATCCTCTCAAGCTCAGCCAGGTCGGATGGCAACTGTCAATGGACAGCCATTTTCAGATCACTCCAGAGATGTTCAGTAAGGTTCAAGTCAGGGCTCTGGTTGGGCCACTCTAGGACATTCACAGAGTTGTCTCTAATCCACTCCTGTGTTATCTTGGCTGTGTGCTTAGGATCGTTGTCATGTTGGAAAATGAACATTTGGCTCACTCTGAGGTCCTGAGTGTTGTGGAACAGGTTTTCATTGAGGATATCCCTGTACTTTGTTCTATTCAGCTTTTTCTCAACTCTGACCAATATCCCAGTCCCTGCTGCTGAAATACACTCCTATAGCATGATGCTACCACCATCATGCTTCACTGTTGGGATGGTATTGGGTAGGTGATGAATGGTGCCTGGTTTCCTCCAGACATGATGTTTAGAATTGAGGCCAAAAAGTTCAATCTTAGTTCATCATAGCAGAGAAATCTTGTTCCTCACTGTCTGAGAATCCTTCACGTGTTTTTTTGCAAACACCAAGCAGACTTTCATGTGTTTTGCACTGAGGAGAGAGGCTACAGTCCAGCCACTCTGCCATAAAGCCCAGATCAGTGGAAGGCTGCAGTGGTGGCTGTCCTTCTGGAACTCTGTCCCATCTCCACACAGGAGCGCTGGAGCTCAGTCAAAATAACCACTGGGTTCTTGGTCACCTCTCTTACTAAGGCCCTTCTCTCAATTGCTCAGTTTGACTGGGCGACCAGCTCTTGGAAGAGTCTTGGTTGTGCCAAACTTTATCCATTTGATAATTATGGATGCCATTGTGCTCTTAGGAACTTCAATGCAGCCAAAATTTTATTGTAGCTTTCTCCACAGCTGTGCCTTGCAATAATCCTATCTCTTGAGTTTTGCAGGCAGTTCCTTTGACCTCATGGCTTTCTCTCTGCTAAAATATGCATTGTCAGCTGTGAGGCTTTCTATAGAGAGATGTGTGCCTTTCCAAATCATGCCCAATCAATTTACCACATATTGACTCCAATCAAGGTATAGAAACATGTGAGCAATGATCAAGAGAAATGGGAGGCACCAAACTAAATTTCATGTGTTGTTGCAAAGATCTGAATACTTACGTATACCAATGTGATATATCTGTTTATTTGTTTTTAATAAATGTATAAACATTTCTAAAATTATGTTTTCATTATTGGGTATTGAGTGTAGATTAATGAGGAACAAAATTAAATTCAACAAGTATAGAATCAGGCTGTAGCATAACAAAACTGACAAAAACGAAGGGGGTCTGAATACTTTTTGAATGCACTGTAATTGCCATCATTCCAATAATAACCCACAGAGCCCCTGCTGATCAGGAGAATGATTTTGCAGCTCCATCCCAGGGAAACATGTTAAATATTAGTGCAGCAATGGGCAAAGAAGAAGATCACCTAATCTTTTAGCCTGGTAGGAGACCAAGCTATTCATAATACCATTAGCTATGTTACATTATATTACAATACAATTATAATAAAACTCACAGTAGAAGAGGAGCCATAATTTGTTTCTCTGTTCCAATTTTGGAAGTATTATTAGGGCATTGTTGAAGACACCTATCAACACAAGCTATCACAAATGATAACCATACAAGATTCTAGAATGTTAGAAGCAAACCTAAACAGGAATAAACTAAGCATTCGGTCAATCTGTAACTAAAACTGATATCCAAAAGCAAAATTCCTATTCCAAGATTCCTATGGGATTTTCTTAGGTATGTGGGATAGCCATGGATATATATTTCATGTAACTGCCATTCATATGGCAGTCATATATATAGATAGATTTTATTTGCACAACAAACTGTATGAACATAGTATCCTTCCACACAAGATTGGTCCAACCATCATCTTTCTCATAGGATCCTCAATTAGTATGGCTAATGAAGAAAAATCTGTGATTTTAGTTTACCTACTGAATCAGTTTCACCACTTCTGCTCTCAGGATACTCAATTCCATCTCATTTCTCTGTATACTCAATTCTCCTGTTCTCTCTGAACAGGTTTTAGGTGGATTTACCTCAAATGAGCCTCAAAACTGAACATGGCACTGTGTAATTTGCCATTGTTAAGCCATTTTGGCCCACTTCAAACATATTAGGGATTTGTAACCAATCTTATAAGATCTGAAGCTTTTCAAATCAGAAACAGAACATGATGGACATGTTTAAATGCAACATGAGAAAAAGTAGAAAAGCAATTTAGAGTTTATAGGCCTTTCTGTAGGCATCTGGGCTGGCTGGCCAAATGCAAATACTGTAGAGCAGTCATGTAATTGTGTATAATTCTTCTAATATTCTGAGTCAGTTCTATCATTAGCAGGTGTGTGGATACTATATTTAACAGCATTGCCCACAAAGAATTAGGCAAGGAAAGGACAATATGTCAAAAAGAAATGGAGAATGTCCAGCCATTGGAAATGAATAAAAATACAGATAAATCTGAATGTATATGAAACAACCTTTCAGTTTTAACTTAAATGAACAAGCCCTGAATATCATACTTAATCTGATTACTGTCTGGATTCAATCAAAATGTTTATCCTACTTAATAAACTCATCTATTTTCTGTGATGCAACGAATCACCATTTCAACTCAGAACCAAACCAACATGAAATTTTGAGGAAAACAATATCCAAGGTTTGTGAGTACGCAGTATAAGAGCTAAGGCTTTAACTGACTTGTTACTTGTAAGCAAGTAATACAAAACATCCTATATTTAGCCTGGAACTTGGATATCACTCTTTTCAGACATACACAGGCACCAATCTTGCAGAGACACTCTAAATATTTTTAAGCACACAATTGAGCTTTGAAAGCATTCTCAGTCCAGTGCTTTCATTCCTCTACATTAAAAGACCGTTCAGCCTTAGTGTGATTCTTTCAAAGTCCTTTTTAAATAATAATCATCATCACCATCCATCACCACCACCACCACCATCATCATCATCCATTCATCTGCACATCTCTAGGTTCTCCCTTTGCCCCAACTGATGTTTTACAGATTGTGAACGCAGCCTGTATCCGTGTGTTCGCCAACTATAGACAACCAATTAGACAACCATGTTGTTGTTAGTTGCGAAGTCATGTCCAACCCATCACAACCACATGGACCACGTTCCTCCATGCCTTCCTGTCCTCTACCATCCTCTGGAGTCAATTTAAGCTCAGGCCTACTGCTTCAGTGACTCCATGCAGCCATCTCATTCTTTGTCATCCCCTCCTTCTTTTGCCCTCAATCTTTCCCAGCATTAGGCTCTTCTCCAGTGAGATAACCATAAACCACCCCAATGTGTCCCATTTAGCTCGTGTATTGCAAATACGGCTTTGCAACACCCACTAAACAACTTGGTGGATGTGTCCATGCTGATACCCCCTTCAGCCAGTCCTTTACCTTTACCTCGTATTTAGGGTTAACTGTGAACAACTCTGACATTGGGCTTCAAGGACCCCCCTAATCCAGGACATGCCCACCTTAGGGGCTTCCACTCACCCTACGCATCTCTTCCTACCAAACTCCTCCTTCCCCTTCCACTCTTTTCCCTTATTTTCCTTCCCAACTCGAGGCGCAGTTCCTGGGCTTCCCTTTTCCCAGCTTCCTTCCTTCCTTCCTTCCTTCCAGGCTCAGGGAAACAGGCCTTGGGGCTTCAGCTCTTTCCCTTCTGTCCCGTCCCTCCCGCACCCTCTTGGCGGCATCTCCCTTCCCCACCCCACCCCCCGCAACCCGTTCAGTTTCCAAGCTGGGCCTGCCATAGCCAAGCAGGGCCCCTCTTCCCCTCCCTTACTAGGCCGAGCCCGGGCCGGACTGATCTCCAGGTTGAGGTCGATGCGCCGGCGGGCTTCCCGGTTCTCCTGTTTCAGCTTGGCCTCCAAGCGGGACAGCTTCTGCTCCAACGAGGACGCTGCCATCTTCCCCCCCCCTCCCCCGGAGCCGCCGCCGCGCAGCCAGAATGCACAAACACCGCAACGCGCAGCCGCGGTGCGAACCAACCAGGCCACCGTAACTCCAACCTCCTCCTCCTCCTCCTCCTTCCTCCTCCGGCCCCGGTTTGCCCTGCGCTTGTTTTGCCTCGCAGGAAGGACTCGCGCGCATGCGCAAGGCTGAAACCGGCTTCCCTTTCCCTGTGCCTGTCCCGGCACCCACGGGGAGTCTTGACAGCGTCTGGCGGGTGGCGCCCCTTGCTGATCTCGGTGAACTTTTGCCAAGCGATCCTGCCGAGAGCTTGATCGAACCGCCCATCTGTCTTCGGGTTTCTTATCGCGGCCATCCGAGGCTTCAAAGCTGCGTTTTCATATTCGACTAAGCCAAATTGTGGCTCGCTTATCCACTTGTATGTTGTGGCTCACGTAGCAAGTTCATCTAGTTAACGGGGTTTCCTGTAATTATGGGGCTTGTTGTGGATGAGTGAACCATGGTTTAACACAGATGTCCAGGGACGTCTTAAAGTTAATGTGACAAGGAAAGGTTATTAAACCAATAGAGAATGATTATAAATATATTTAAATTAAATTCAAAAGAAAAACCAAAATGCATCATTTGTTTGTCATATATCGCTCTTAACACCTTAAGATCCTGTATTGCCTATTTAAAGATTTTTCTCGTTGGATTAGCAATTTTTCCCAAGATAATCATCTCCCAGTTGATCCCTTTAGTGCTAAAAAATAAGTCAGAATGGTCACTATTTCTGAGCGTATAGGCAGGATGTAAAGGAAGGGATAAATCAAAGAGTTTAGTGTAACTATGCATCCATCATTCCAAACAGGAATTGAACTGATTTATGTACTCTTAATCTGCCAATGAAAACCATCCATGAGTTGCATTATAGAGCTGTAAAAGACCATTAGATATGTAATGATCCCTGACCATAGTTGGCTTGGTTGCTGCTTTCGGTGAAGTCTTCTTCAATCAGGAGACTGGAAAAGACCATAACAATACAAGAACTGGAAAAGGACATGTTTACAGTAATGCAGACTAAAGAAATATTGCTTAATTGTGAGCAGTATTTAGATTCAGCACCTGCCAGCTATTGGGAGGTAGCTGGCTGGGGGACTGAGGAGTGCCTTCAACTCAGTATTTACTGTGGGGGACTGCAATTAGCTCATCAGAAGGTATTCAGGAGAGGGTGCAAAGTAGGGCCAAAACCATAAGCTGCCCATGGGCTTTCCTATTCCTGGCATATGGCTTCTGATTTCAAATGGCTTCAACTATGATCTTTATAATATAATATACTGATGATGTCACCTAGTCCTGACAATGATACATCTGAAAGTAAATAACAAACTCAAAGAACACAAAGGATCTCTCCTTTCAAACCTGAACTACAGATATTCTCCTTTATATAACTTTGCAATAATTAAACAGAACTGCCAGAACTGAAGAAGCTTCTTGGATGAGAAGCAAAACCTCATCAAGGAAAAATAAAGAAAGCCCAATTGCCTCTTGAAAAAGCACCTTTGGGACAATTAAACAGAGAATATACATACTGGTCTCAGACCAGACAGGGAGCCATATTTCTGTTTCTAAAACTAACAGGAAAGAGCTGCTGGAATGGTGGCAGAAGGAGAGCAGATGCCCAGAGTGTGACTCCATTGGACAGAGCTTTGCCCAGATTTTGACTGCATTGGAAGGAAAGCACCACAAAGGGGGTCAGGTTTGAGGGCAATGACCTGGGGCTAAGGTAGGAGTGAGGGGTACGTGGAGTGCCACATCTTTCAACAGGGCTCCTCCATTGAGCCAGTGACTGCACTACTCCCAGCTACTCTGCACATAAGAGCCACAACCCCATGCCCAGCTCCAACATTCATGTCAGCCTCAACCAGCACTGTCCCTAGAACCTAAGTAGCCAAAGAGAAATGACAAAAAAGTTGCAGCTTTGCAGGAACTTTTTTTAATTGAATAAATGTAGGTAAAATGGCACACCATGATCCATTTTTCCCCTCCCATTTTTGACTGACAAGATACTTTTCTATCAATGCACAAAAATACTTCAGGGTTGTGGGCCTCAAAGTGCTCTGAGATTGCTGCTTCCTTGTGTTCTGCTCAAATACATCCAGGGAAGGTGAAGGAAAAGGAGAATCCATCTCCTCTGGGTGATGAGGTTTGAGCTATTACTATTAGCAACTGGCAGCCTTCCCCCTCCTCCGTGTCCTGCTCAGTTTCCACTAAACTTTTTGTAGCTAGCGTCATCTTAGCTTCTGCAGCTATCCTCCATTCTTTTTGTCTTTTGAGTAGGGTGAATCTCATTTTATATAATAGCATTGCATCGGTTTTGAGTGTTTTCCCCCTGCCATGACATCCCATTGAATATTCATCTACAGTATTAAAATCAATCCTTTTACAGTCCAAGATGTATCTTGACTAAACTCGTTTTTGGTTACCCTTAACATTAAGAATTCTCGCAATTATGTGATTATCTTTCTTGCTACTTTTACTTCCTCAACAAAGCTTTTTTATTACTTAGGATCAGGCCAAGGATAGCTGATCCTCTGCCCCCTCTCCCCCAATGGAGAATATTGTGAGCAACACAAATTTCCTACTTTTGGTATATATTGATTCTCTCTCAAAAAACGTTGGGGTGAAACAAACACATACGTAGAAACACATAGTTTCTAACGAACCTTTATTAGTGTCTTTTCAGCAGGCGATATGTAGCTCTTCTCAGCAAGGAACAGACAATGAAGCAAGAATTACATAGACTTCTGTAAAGTGTGTTTAATGTTAGGACTGAAGGTAAATTGGAGAATCTTGGAAATAGCAGCAAATTCCCAGTCTTCTTACATTAGTTGGTTAAGATTTATGTGTCTTTGAACCATCAATTTCTTCTTCCTAGGCCTTTTGCAGCCTGGGCTTAGCTGTTGTTTATTACCAAATTCTTTCTTATCTCTTGATGCTTTATATCCAATGTTGCTTCCATGACTTTCCCACTTCCCATAATCTCTCATAATAATCATGTTAGTAATTAAAAATAAAACCAGATCCTATGGTAAGAGTTATTCATTTAAATTCCTCTGATATATATTTATCACTTGTTCTTCATTTTACTGACAAATCTCGAATGCTTAAAAGGAAAGGGGGGAAAATGCTTTTCCAATGTTGGTTTTTTAGTCAGAGAAATTGACCCTTTTGTTGTAGTCCATCCAGTTTCTGTAACAGTATTGGTTGCAATGAAATGTGCTCTAGATTTAGCCTGAATTTTGTTCAGTGTGTTTCTCTTCACTTATTGCCTATGGAAGACCAGGATTGGCATTCCTCTACTTCCTCCTCTTCCATTTCCTGTTTTCAATTTATAGAGGATGCTCCTTTTTATGTTTGTAAAATAAGAAGCATTGATATCTTTTTTTTTTTAAGCTGAGGGACTTGGCCATAAGTTAACCACTGTCAGACTAGGTCTTTTATTTTATACTCGAAGCCCACTATAGTCAATGTATGACCTGGTGATTTATCTACTTACCAATTCCTAAACTTATTTTTTCTTGGGATAAATGTTTCCTTCTAGGTATATTATCATATGACTTGCTTCCAAAATAACTTTCTCTTCTTGTAAGGCATAACGTTTAGCAAGGAGTAAAATAGAATGCTTATTCACTTACATACAAGAATATCTGTTTTATTTTGATGATAGGGGAGGATACTGGGAACCAGCCTTATCTTTTGTTCCCAATTTACCACTGGAGACTGCATCCAGCATGTCATTCTTGTGCATGGCTGACAAGAAATTAGCAAGCCGCCATGAATAGAGTTGATTACACTGGTCAGCCATGTGTAGCAAAAAAGCAAAATCATTCTGTCCATCTGGGATATCAAAGACACGACAGTCTTCATGTGCTTGCTTAAAAGAATATTTCTGCAGTGGTTGCCACAAAAGCCATAGGAATGAATAAACCCCCACAATTCCATACAGGAATACTAAAAAAATATAAGTAGCTATCAATTTCTGCAGAATGAAAGCCAGGCTATGGGTACAGATGAATGAAGAGTAGCCAATGACGTTTTGTACGTCGGCCAGGCAAAGATGCTTGAAGGAAATGGATCCTACACAGTTGAAAGTATAACCTAGCACAGTTAGAACCTTTGCAGTTTTGAAGATGGTTTGTCCCAAATAGATTCTATAAATCATCCTGCCACCTTCAGTGTGTGCCCTGAATCTACGGATCTTCTCAAAAAGGGCCTGGCCAAGTTCCCGATCTTTTGAATCTAGGATGGGAGAAGGGGAAGGAGACTTGAATTGTCCTAGATACCCCATCTTAACATTATTTGTGCGCGTAGCTAGGAAGTTCTGGCAACCTATTTCAGAGAGAGCCTTGATGGTCCAAGGTGACTCAAAACATTTTATCAGAATGGACAAAAAGTGTTCAATCTTTGATGAAGTCTTAGGATATCGGAACCAGAAGTTGTTGCTTGCCATTAAGAACAGTGAATTGACAAGTGCAAAGTAAGGGAAATACTTCAAAAACCAGGGCAGAACTTTCTGATAACAGATATAGCTGATGTATAGATACTGTTGGTAGTCCAGCTTGATTGAGCGATGACTGTTTGCCACAGGAAGCTCTTCACTGATGATTTGATCCACATCTCGAAGCTTGGATACAACTGCTGAAGTCTCATTTAGCTTATTATTCAGAGGAAGGCAAGTCATTTTATCAACAGAGATTAATAGAGTCCCTGAGAGAAGAGAAATCATCAGCATTGCTAGTACCAAATAGTCCATCAGAACATCCCACCAAGGCTTTAAAGACTGGAACTGGGCAAGGCTGTCATTGAAGAAAGTGACTTCTAACAGGGTAAACATCACTAGAAAAAACAATTAATAGGAATATGAGTAATTTGTTTGGCTTTTGCACTAAGACGGGTGCCGAACCTGTGGGTCAGATGCGTCATGCGCAGGCCATGCCCACCCCCAGCTCCATGAAGAGGGAAAACGTTGCAAAACATCACATGACAGCAACTTGACACCACAAGTTTGACACCCGTGCACTAAAACAAGCGAAGATTTTAGAGCATTTGTTGTCCTAACTTCAGTTTATGTGCGTGTCTGGGTCTGTCTATATGTCTGTCTCTGTCTGTCCGTCCATCCATCTATCTCTTTGGAAGTAAGTCTCACTGACTGGGTTTACACATTGTGCCCACTAAGGTATTTTGACTTTTGCTAATTATATTGTGCAGAAGTGGTTTATTTACTGAAAAATGGTTGAAATGCAAATTAGGCTACAACAAAATTGAATTGAAATACATTTTCCCATCTACTGTAGAGAGAAGTGTAGGTAATCCTCCACTCACGACTACAATTGGGATCATAATTTTAGTCATAAGTTGTGATAATTGTAAATTGAGGCACTCACATGCTCAGACTTAATTTTATGGCAGCCATGAAGCGAATCAGGTGATCATAACTCTGAATCATAAATCACTGAACAAATCACATGGCCGTAAGGGCAAACCCATTCTCTTAAATGAATGGGTTTTTTTTGCTGGAAACCAGCAAAAAACATTTCAAATCAATCACAGGACTGCAAGACACTGCGACCAGTCATAAATGTGAACTGGTTGCCAAGCACCCGAAATACTGTCATGTCACCGTGGGGAAGGTGAACAGCATGAGATTTTGCAACAACCAGAAGTGCTTTATGGGCTCTAAAGCATCCTTTCCAAGGCTATTGTAACTCTGAATGGCTGTTAAATGGCTAATTGTAAATCGACAACTATCTGCAGTATAATATTCAACCTATATTATCAGAGAAGCAAAAGATCAAATATATTTCAAATGATTATCTTTTACTGAATGTAAAATCTTAATAAATAAATACAATAAAAATGCTATTGGTGGTCTCCTGAGTGGATGACCCTGTGTGCTGTTTTTCCCAAGTAAGCCTTGGGGGGGGGAACCCTTGCAGTATTAATTCAAGTGAGGTTTCTTACAGTTTAAGTCATTTTATTACAATTACGTTTTATAAACTGCCTTAAGACCAATGGCAGCTGCTAGTCTATTAAGTTTTTAGACAAAGTATGTCATTCACTAGCTGAGTTGGTCTTTTGTTTTAGAGTGTTATACAGCCTGATTGATGTGATTGTAAACTTTAATTTATAGTTCAGTGTGCCATGTGGCAAAACAAATACCTCCCATCTGTTTGCTCACATTAACCACTACAGACCACAAGCCCCATGAATCTGCCTTCTCTCCCTTATTCTTTCGCTTCCTCTGTCCAGCATCAGCTTCTCACCTGCAGGAAGCCGGTCCTTTCTGCAGACAATCTTCTCTTCCTTTTTTCCTATCCAGGAGGATACCCGTTCCCAAATCTTCTCTCCTTTATCCTGTGATTGCCTATGATTTCTCAGGGCAACCCTCCACAGCACAAGAGGTTTTATTTCATCTCCATGGCAGCTGAATGCGGGGAGGAAAGGACTGGAAGGGGAGGGGGGTGTAAGAACAAAGCTAGTGTGACCTAGCCAGAAGGACTCATTTGCTTTCAGCATGATTGCCCTCTCTTGAAATGCAAACAGCAGAACACGAAGGAGAAAAAGAAAATTTAAAAACTGCAAAAATCACTAAACATGTTAAATCACAGATTAAGAGAATTAATTTTTTTAAAAAAATACGTATTCTTCCAGCAACGCCAAATAAGGCCAGCTGACGCCTACACACAGTTTAATATGATGTCCCACTATTGAAATTACAGAGGCCAAACTCTCACACCAGGAGATGGAAACTATCTGACGTCTTTAATCCAAACTTTTAAACTTCACCATGCCAAAGAAAACTTGTTTTTAACAATGCAGATTAAAGTGGAACACAGCAGATAAGGACAATTGCCAAAGGGGGGGTGGGGGGTGGACTAAAGTTGAATACAGGTAGTCCTCAACTTACAGCCACAATTGAGCCCAAACTTTATGTTGTTAAATGAGAAATTTGTTAACTGAGCTTTGTCCCATTTTGCAATTTTTTTTTGCTGCATTTGTTAAGCAAATTGCTGCGGTTGTTAAATTACTAGCACAGTTGTTAAGTGAATCTGGTTTCCCCACTGACTTCAGAAAGTTGCAGAAGGGGATCACGTGACTCCGGGACCCTGCAACCATCATAAATGTCAGTCAACTGTCAAGCATCCAAATATCAATCACGTGACCATGGGGGGGGAGGGATGCGAATCATAAGTGTGAAAAATGGTCATGTCACTTTTTCAGTGTTGTTGTAACTTCGAACATTAAACGAACATTTGTAAGTCGAAGACTCCCTGTATGGCAGTGAAAGGGATGATAGGTGTGCATGTCAGTGGTGGCACTCAGCAGGTTCTGACCAGTTCTGGAGAACCGGTAGCAGAAATTTTGGGTAGTTCGGTGAACTGGTAAATACTCTCATTGGCCGTCCCCATCTATTCTCTGCCTCCCGAGTCCCAGCTGATCAGGAGGAAATGGGGATTTTGCAATAACTTTCCCCTGCCACACCCACCAAGCCATGCGCACAGAACCAGTAGTAAAAAAAATTTAATCCCACCACTGGTGTGCATGCGTGTGTGAAGAACTCTATGGTGTCCCATTCCCTCGATGCTTTAAATTTCCTATTCAGAAATTTAAGGAAGCATTGGTGGCTCTTCCATATTTTAATTCTCATGACAATCTTGGGTAGAAACATACTGGAATTGCGCTTAGGTTTGAAGAAAGCGTCCACAAAGTGTTCTTGGTTGCTGGTCTCTATACTCTAGCCATTTGCCCTGGAAGTTTCAGGTTTCCCATCTAAATATTATCTAAGGGGCCTTAGAGTCTGCTTAGAGTCAGAGAGCTCCAAGGGCAGCTCACTGTTGCCATCTGCAGAGGCAATAATGAGCTTGATCTGGGAGATCTGGAGAGATTTTCAGTCATCCAAGTCATGGTTGGCCCAAAGGTGCTTTTTCAGGAGGCAACTGGACTTTGTTTTTTCTTTTGAAGACATTTCACTTCTCATCCACGAAGCTTCTTCAGCTCTGACAGGATAGTGGGGAACCATCTGGTAGACTACTAAAAATACCTAGAAATTGCCCAAGGAGCTTTAAATGGGAAGAGTGTCTCTTCTGTTTAATATATATTTTTATATATTGGGTAATCTGTCTGGAAAAACTAGATGGCTATCCATAAAAAAGTGCAATACCCACAACCATCTTGGTTTGCTTGCACATTCTCTACTCTTTGGAGTTGTGCAGCACAGAAGGCTGTCTATAAAGCATTTGTCTCTTAGCCAGTTTTAAAGTGATGTGTGATTAGAGCCCTGTGCTTTTGTTTAGAAATGTGCCCCACTAATTAGGAAAAACCATCACTCAAAAGATAAAGTGGAATAATAGAAATCATTAGAGGGAATAAAGATTTGGGGAACTATTTCATCACCTTGTCTCTTGGTGCATGTTTTATGGCTAGTTCTGGCATCTGTTTTGCAAACAGACAACACCTTCCCAAGGAGGCCGTTTTATGACAAAGCCTATGACATGCTCTTAAAAAACCATGGGCATCCACAGCTCAAATATTTTACTCCCAGGCTTGTAGCTAAGTGGGATGTATAGGGACTAGCTCCCAACTTTTTCTGCTGGCCTTAATTTCACTTTGTCCTAAAAAATTTGAGATAAATGTACTTTACATTTTTAGGCTTTCTGAAGGCTTACCACATACCTACCATAATCTAAATTATTTAACACTAGGACTCAGTAACATTTTGGCTTCAAAGCCAAAAAAAATGTTGGGGAGGAGAGCACAAAAAGTTACACACACAGGTAGTCTTTGTTTATAAACTTCCATTTAGCAATTATGCAATTTCTCCAAAACAGATGCGTCCACTCCTAACATTGTGTGGCTGTAGATGATACCTATATCATAATTCCAGGAAAACAGGTTGGGTTTGAATTAGGGTTGTCTTGCTAGTACTCCTGATGTCCACTAGATGACAGCAAAGAGGCTCTCCCCTCTCAATTTAGGTTCATTTGAAAATGAGTGGCTAGAATTTCCATCTAGGCTACCATCACAATCATAACTCCATCTTATTCTGCCACCAGCACTCAAATGAACAGCATGCTTAAATGTAGTGTAATGAATTTATTTCAGATATTTTGGACTCTGTTTTAATATTCTTAAGAGGAGGGAAATTTTGTTCATGTAAATGTGCACATTTTCCTTGTTTTGTAATAGAGTAAAACAGCCTAAAAGTCTCTGTTCATTCTGCTAAGTGAGGCCTTCAATTTCTGTTCCAATGTGCTGATGTGCTGATTGACAGCTATCTTAAAAGATAAAGATTTCTTACAATAAAGCTCAATTTCTGATGACTTCAGGGACACATGTATGGATCTTTCTTGGCAACAATACAGAAATTGCATGCTATTCACTTTTTGGAATTTTTTTCAACTTTTCTAGCCCTAACAATCCATATTACCACATCTGTCTATTCTTTCAGACCTGCAACCATGTTAAGTGAAAGCCTCATTTATTGATTTGCTTAGCATACATTTAAGGTTGCAGTTTTACTCTATGCAATACAAGAACAAATCACTTCAAAAAAACAGCTCTATGCACCTGGCACATAGCAATAGATGAGGTTGCTTGTCATTGGAAAGCTATGAAAAAAATTCCAGAAAGGTTGACTTCTCATACAAAGGCAGTCTGTTTCTTGACTGGGTTTTCAAGATATAACATGCTGCGTTCCTTTCCTAAAGATAGCTCACAACAAATTGGTAACATGCAGAATTAAAGCTTCATCTGTGCATATTTTCCAGTGAGGTCTAACTAATTAGTTATCTGCCTTACCTTTAAAAAAAACATGGTTAGGATATTGTGAACCTTCACATTTTATCTTAGATAAAGGAAGGAAATTAGGTTTTTCCCCCCTGGCGTTCCTTAATTAACATCAACCACTAGGTGGCAACAAGATGTAACAGACTGTTTCTAAATGGCTCTTGACTCTATTTTATTGACAAAAATATAACTCTTGACACTGGTTGTAATTGCAAACAGCATACATACATACATACATACATACATACATACATACATACATACATACATGCATACATACATACATACTGTATATACATACATACATACATACATACTGTATATACATACATATTGTACATACATACATACTGTATATACATACATGCATGCATGCATGCATGCATGCATACATACATACATACATACATACATACATATAATGTTGGTACTTAGGGCTGGTGTCAAATCTAAAAATACAAGAAAAACATTAGGCTTAGAGTCCCTCATGAATTAGACCTTTATACCAAATCGCTTCTATCACCAGCTATTCATTCTTTCAACTGGAGGTGAACCTGATACACCATGTATAGAATGCTAGTGGTTTACCATTAAATAAATTGCCATATCAATCAACTAACCAGTTAAATTACTGGTAAATGTTGACCATTCATACTAAATGAAGATAAATAATAATGATTGGGTCTTCACAGATCTTTTACAGTTACTTTTGAAATCTCTTTATACATGTTTCTCATTTGCACTGTTGTCTTTAACTGTTTAAGCACTGTTTTAGCATATTATTACAAAATAATGAAAATCCCATTGGAGATGAGTGGCACTGATATCCACAATCTAGAAAAACGAGATTGTTTCTTATCTAAGAATCTTTTGAAGCCTTCCCAGTTATAACCTAATATTCCCACCAAAGCATTTGCTTGATGCTACCTCAATGGAATGCCATTTGCTCTAATTAGAAGCAAGGCACTTGTCAGAGGTACAAACAGGACAGGAACCTAAGGCAGAAATCTAATGCTTTCTTCAAATAAATCAACAGAAAAACCCTCAATTGTAGATTCCTGAAAACCCTGCATTTCAAGAAGTGATAGTTTATATCAACGTAAGTTTTCTGTCTGCATGGGACATATTACTACTTCATGTTCTCTTACTGATTTATTACTTACTAATTACTAAGAGAGCCTGTTTTTAATCTCATGACTGCAGCAGTTTGTTCAAGACTCTTTTTTGAAGGTCTTTGTCAAAAGTCTTTAAGAGTGCATGACAACAATTATGATTTCCATTCTATAGACAGAAGATAGTAGCATTGAAAGTTCAGTCATCCTTTAAGACTCCTCCAATGGGTATTCATCTAAGGGTATACAGTCACATTAATAAGATGTAAGATTTACATCACCTATATTTCTCATCCAATAGACTTAGGAAGAAATTTAGGAGAATCACCCCAATATTTCCCAGCACTTGCTATGCATGGAAGTTACTTCCAGTCTGTCAAGTACATGGACAACCTCCATGAGAGAAACTGCACTGCAGAGATGCGCCCATTTGCAGAATGCTGGATAGGATTTAGGCTAACTGACATAGAAAAATTAGAAGTTACATTACATGATGAATTCTTATTGATCAAAGCAAATGCTTTGTGGTTTGGCTCTTCAACAATTCAGAACACAATTCTTAATCTAACAAAGAACAGAATAAAGAGAGCTAAGTCATCTTGATAATTATGCAAGATTCCTAGTCCCTAACTAATTCTCACCTATTGCAATAAATAGGCATAGCATCACCCAAAATCACTTTTGATAAAATTAGGCAATGTCTCCCAAACATGGCAACAAATAGCTGCAGCTTAAGAGTAGACAAATGAATCCACTTGAAGAGTAGCTAGCAAAGTGTCAGAGCAGTTCAAAAATATGTACATAAATAGACACAAAAAATTAAATACAATGATTCTTTGGTCTGATACAGTCCTTTTTCTTATAAATTATTTGTTCTACTTAACTGTTCTGAAAATTGGTGTTTTTCAGAAAAACAAAAATGAAACAAAAATGAAATGTCACTTTCTACTTCTTTTTGCTGGGTCTTCCCATTCCCACCCCTCTTTGTAGGGTTGATGCTGTCAGCTCCTTCCTGATTTCATCCTGAGATACAGATTTGCTAAACTAAGACTTATCACATCCATTCCATGGTGACATGGAAAAAAGGTTGGGACTTACTGGGAGAGCATCTGGGATGAATAGAGCCAGACTCTTACGTATTCTGGTTCTATGCCTACACAGTTGGCACTTGAGAAATTACACTGTCCTTGCTACTGTTCACATCCATCATTCGTCCTCCATTTTTACCCTTATTTCTAAAGGCAATGTCTCATAAAGATTGCTCTCCACCACCAGACCACTACGCTTGAGGAATTTGCACTGACCAATCTCCAAGGGTAGGGCTTCAAGCTGGTTCCCTTTCAGCTCTATCCTGGACAGCAAAGGAAGCCAGCTTATGCGCTCTGAGATGCGCCGGAGTTTGTTGTGTTCTGCTTTGAGAATTTTGAGTTTCTTGCAGAAGTAAATTTCATTAGGCAATGTCTCTAAGTAATTGTGCGAAACAGAGAAATATTGAAGGCTTTGTAGAACTCCCATCCCAGAAGGGATGATCTGAATGTTATTATAGGAAAGATCCAAATAATGTAGCCTGGTGCACATGAAGAGTTGGGAAGGGAGAGTTTCGATGTGATTATGGCTGAGGTCAAGTTGCTCCAAGGTCTTGAGTTTGCGGATATGTTCAGGGATAGTGACAATCTGGTTGTGCCAAAGTTTGAGACATATCAACTTTCGGCAATGCTGGAAACTAATGACTTCCTCTATGGAAATCAACCTATTATTCTTCAAATCCAACTCTTGCAAGTTCACAAGGCTAAAGATAGCATGGGGGATCCGTTCCAGGTTACAGTTTATCAGTTTTAGCTCCTGCACCGAGAAGAGCTTCTTGAGATAGTTAAGGGCTACCAACTTAGTCCCATCATTATGTATCCTGAGTTTTTGCAGGTGAGTGGCCAGATCAGCCACACTGGGTGGCAGTTTTGAGATGTTGCTGTGCAGTGTCAAAACCTTTAGGTTCTTTAGCTCACGTAAGCTTTCTAGAGTTCCTGTCCGGCCCATCTCATGGTTGAAAAATCCTGAGATGTACAACTCTTCCAAAGCTCTCAAGTTATAGATCCACACAGGTATATCTTTTATGTCATCAAAATTGACCATCATCACCTTCAGCTGTTCACGGAAGAACTTAAGGGAGGTAAAGGACAGCTTAGCAGGACAGTTGATCAGCACTAGCTCTTGGAGATTGATCAGTTGAGTTACTGAGACCGGGAAAGTGACGTCTTGGAGCAATTCCAGTTTTAGAGCTTCCAATTCAATCATCTCAAAAGTAGTGTCAGGCAACCCAGGCAGCATGAAGAGATGGAGTTCTAGGCGCCCACTAGGGTTTGTCTGCAGTTTCTGCTGCAACTTATCATGTGTCCACTCATGATTGAGGTTGAGCTGTTTAAGTTTGAACTCACTGTCCTCAGAGAGGAATATAGCAAAGCGCTTGGAGTAAAGGGAGTCATACTGGTCTATGAGATGGAGCATGAAAGCAAAATCATTTTTAACATCAGGGATGTCCTTGATGCCAGTATCCTCACGGGCAACGCGAAATGAGTACTCTTTAAGTGGCCGGTGAAAGAGCCAATAAAGTGTATAGAGGCAGGTCAGACCATACACTCCAAGGAAACAGAGGTAGCACATAGCCAGCTTAAAAAAGAGACAGGCTTTGGTATGATTGCAACAGAAATGGTCATAACCTGTCATGTCCTCCATTTTAACACTACAGGGCACTACGAACTTAATATTGTGAACAAGGACCGCATTGTAGACAATAATAACTAGAAATTTGCAAACTTTGAGAATAGTTTGGCGGATGTACATTGTGTAAAGGATGTCTCCTTTTTCGACATGGAGTCGGAATTTTTTCACCTTTTCAAACAAAGCCTTGGCTTCCTCACCTTCCTTTTTGCCCAACATGCTACTGGAAGGGGACTCTGCAACTTTCTTTCCTGAAACAGAGCCTCCTGTAGGAGAAAGTTCAATCAGTTCACTGGGAACATTACTTTTCCTGATCCGATTCACCTTTCCTGAGCTTGTATTCTCCTCTTCAGAAACCTCTGAGATGGTTCGAGTAGTCCAAGGCGAGTCAAAACATTTGCTCATAATGGAGATAAAATGTTCAATCTTTGAACTGGTACCAGGAAATTTGAACCAGAAAGAGGTACACACCATGAACATCAGTGTATGGATAACAACAAGATAAGGAAAGTACTTAGCATACCAATGAAGGGCTGTCTCATAGCACATCTGATTGATGTAGCTGTATTGTTGGAGGTCTAAGTTGTTCCGTAATCCACTCATTTCCTGGCGGACAGAAGACTTGATTGGTTCAGAGTTATTGATTGTCTTCTTGGTGAAATCTTCACAAGTTAAATCAGTAATAGCTGTACCACTGGGAACATGATTTGGAAGGCAGATAATCTTGTCATGTATCACCTGCCACAACATATAAGTGAGGAAAAGAAACAGGATATATTAGAGTCCATATGATACAACAGTTTACATCACATAATAATGATCTGGTAGATTCCCAGAGGAGTTGATTGGAGTTGACCATTTCAAGGTCCAAGCACTACAATTTCCTTTTAATATATTTTTTAAAAAATCCTACAATGAGAAAAATAGCGCAACAGTGAATAAGCTAGTCTAGATCTTTAGTGATGGGCATTTCTCCAAATGTTATTTGCTCTGAAATACTGTCACAGTAATTATTCTATCCTTCTGGACATGTAGCCGAAACAGGCCTAAAATGTATTATCAGATTTTTTTATTTTTTTAATCTCCTGGGATGGGATGAATCCTGCAGTAATCTGGGACTGGAACTCCCTGTGCAGCAAATGAGCATCCATAGCTCTTTGGCCCGCATGTGTGACTTTATGCCAGTAGTGTTTTAATAACCAATTGTGATTTGATGAATTCTAGAAATATTTTACTAGGTCCCTTAATCCTTTAAGGGGGGCATCTTTCCAATGGACTTTTTTAGTAGAATGCAAGTGTCAGCCTCTGCTTTGCTGCTGCTTCGGCTGCCATTGAAACGGGGAGGAGGGGGCATGGTATTTGGGAGGGGAATCATGATGTGCTGGAGGAAGATTCTAGACGCTGACCTGACCATCTTACTGCGCATGTGGAGGAAGGGAGTTTCCTGCCAAAGTTAACTGTCCAGCATTCCATCCTGGTGATGTCTTTTGAAGTTATCTCCCACCTGGCAGTTGGGTGCATTATAATTGAACTATGGACTGGGGTGCCAAGGGGAGGGGATTGAATTATACATGATATTATTCGCTTTTGCGTCTAATTAACAAGATTCAGCTTAGCTTTGCTACTGTTCGTTTATAATTAGTAAAAGTACACTTGATTTCAAACAAATGGAGTTGAGTGGTTTCTTTCCTGATTACTAAATGAAGTCGCAGCTGACAGCAAGTTGAGTAGATTATATACGATAGAGGGATACAAAAGTCCCTTCATTGTGTCTGTTGCATCACCCAGTATATGCTGTTTTTCTATATGCCTTTTTACTATACCAGCTCTCACCTTTTCTATAGTGCTGAATTAGTTCAGTCAGGGGTGAAATCCAGAGAACTGGTAGTGGAAATTTTGAGTAGTTCAGAGAAATGGCAAATGCCACCCCTGGCTGGCCCCAGAGTGGGGTGGGAATGGAGGTTTCGCAGTATCCTTCCCCTGGAGTGGGGTGGGAATGGAGATTTTGCAGTATCCTTCCCCTGCCACGCCCACCAAGCCACACCACGCCCACCAAGCCACACCCACACAACTGGTAGTAAAAAAAATGAATTTTACCACTGAGTTCAGTGTATCCAACTTAACACCATCTCTGATTTTCATACAGGTGACACATCTGTCAGTAAGGTATTGACTGATTGTGTGCCATTTAGTTGGTGTTATCTCTTAACCATATTGCTAGACCAGCTCCACAATGCACCCAAATGCCACTGTAACTGAGCCCATTCCTGTTACTGCCAGTGGTCTTTTTTCTCTTTTCTTTCACCTTCCTCACCATTATTGTATAGACTTCTCAAAGAGAATTAAGTCTTTCCATAATGTGTCCAAAACCATAATTTCAGCCTGGCTTTTTTACATTTTGACTGAGAACTTTGCATTCATTTGTTCTTTAAACTACTTGTTTGTTTTGATCAAGATCACGAGGGGAAGGGAGAGGAGTTAGATATGTTTGACTCATTTGTTATATGTAAATAATTCATGAGAGTGTGTATGCGTATGCATGTAGGCTTCTAATCCTGTTGCAATATAAGAAGTCACTAGGGAAGAAAAGATTGCCCAACATGTTTCTACATGATTTCTAATCTCCCTAGGCTGAAAATTGTTTTACCCTTTCTCAGGATCAAAACATAAACCCATCCCAGTATATGTAATCAACTTCCAAAGCCCTTTCTGTCATGAGTATTCCGTTCTGCAATTTCAGTCAGCGACTCCATGATCTTGTTCTGCAATTGTATAGTCTACTTCCATACTCACTCACTTGCAGAGTGCAGCCGAAAACGCCTATCATCAGCATGACTATGGTGATGTACTCAGCTAACACATCCCACCAAGGCTTGAGAACTTTGAAAGCAGGTTGCTGGTCTGTGAAATGCTTGAATTCAGCCACCGGAATCATACTGCCTGCCATAAAAAAAAAGACAAGAAGGTAGAATAGTCTCCGTTTCAGGAATGCTAAATTGAATCTGAAGTTTAATTCAAGGCTCGATGCAGGAGCTATAATCATCTCTTCTTGTACACCTGAGGCATGTCTGGAACATAAAAATTATCTGTGGATTTAAGGCTGTTACTCAAGCATACACAAAAAGGAAGGTGCTCTAAATCTTTTTCCTATCTACTGTTAATCTGGATATAAAAACAAGCCAATGAAAGATCTCTCATTTGACACTTAGCCATTATTCGCACAAGCATTTATTCCTATTAAAAGTCCTAATAAAGTTTCAATGCACATGATCCTCACATCTCGGAATGAGCAGTGCAGCCTTCGTCAATCTGCTATCTTAGGCCATTCTGACTAAAGTTCAGCACTTTTGGAAGCCTTGTTTGGAGATCGTGGCGGAATACGATGCAAAGCTTCAAAAGAGCAGGAAAGCCCTAGCTTTCAACTACCATTAGAGCACAGTTCCTTATAGATATTTGCCAGTTTTAACATATTTTATATTTTAAAATATTTCAATGTATTTTATATAACATATTTTAATATATTTTAATGTTTTGAAATGCTTCATATTTTAACTTTTTTTTAATACGTTGAATGATCAAATAGAGGAAACCAAATATTACTTATTTCGATTCCTAATTCTGAAGTTAACACTAAATGAAAAAACTCCTTGAGTGATGCTACAGCTAATCACATCTAGATTTGGTTAATACCTTGGTGAGCAGGGGTGGGTTCTGGCAGTGACTACTGCCGGTTCACTTGTGGCTGTGCCATGCACGTGTGCGCAGTACAATAAAAATTGTGCTGCGCATGCACAGAAGCAAAAAATAAGATGGCGTGCCTACTGCGCCACCCGGAGAACCAATTCAGGGCATGGCAGGCCTGGGTTGCTGCTGGTTCCAGCCACTCAGGCTGCCAAACTACTACCGGTTCAGCCGAACCTGTTGGTGAGCTGCTTTGGGACCTTGTATACATAGCCTTGAGTTCCATAGTGGGGAAAAAGGCAGGATATACAGTAAATAAAATCATTTTTAAAAATTCAGCATTCCCTGTCAACCCTGAAAATCTCAGAATGGTAATTAGGTTTCAGAAAATTCTCAATGCCAGGCAATGATCAAATGTTTTGTGGGGTTTGAGGATATCTTTGTACATCCAGGATCACATTTCGGGGTGGAATTGTCAGCTGAGCCAGGGAAATAGGTACCTATAAAGGAGGAGAACTTTGTGGCTTAGTGGTTAACACAACTGCTTAATATGTAATACAGCACAGGTTCAAATCCCAGTAAGGATATGGCTAGCTGATGAGAGCTAAATAGCTTGAAATAGATCTATACTAGTCTCCCTTTATTTATTTATCAGCTCAAATACAACACAAAGGTAACAAAGGTAACAGTAAAAATATTGGCTTTCTGTCTGGATGGTCTCTTGTGATGAGCCGATAGACAGAGAAAGGATACAGTATGCCTCCTCCCTGTTTGGGCATACCAGGGGTTGTGACACTAAATACACACACACACACACATGTATATGTATATGTATATCAATGATCGCTATAGCTACTTTTGACACTGCCTCAGCTGATCCAAGGTTTACTACAGCTAAATGTGTACATTCCAACCTTCTTTACTTGGTAACAAAAGGACTAGTCACTTATCCAACTATAATAGTAGACATAGTCATCAGCTGAAAATTTAGCCCTTGGATAAATTATTGCAGAAATGATTTTATTTCTTATAACCCTATGCCAGGTTCTGTCATCGTCTTTCTCATTAGCTTAAGATGGAAAAGCAGTAAGACCAAGTCAGGTCTTATATGGATATCTGGACAACAGTCCAAAAGAATTATACATGTAACCTTTCAGCTACATTCTTGCCTGTAGGGTATCTTCTGTCAATATAGAATGGGGTGTTTTTTTCAGATTCTGGTTGCTATAGTAACTATGTTCCCATTACACCGGCCTGGTCAGTGATGTCCCAAATAATATGTATGCAACAGGTTATTCAGGAATATGAGACTTAATATCATCATAAGGTCATGCTCGTGTGCATTAGTTGACACCCAAAATGCTGAAGTACTGAGACAATTCCCACACAGATGTGTGTCCGGATCAAATAGAAAAGCACATTGCAGTGTGTAAGAGAGAAGAGTGATACTGATATAAACTCAAACGCTGTGGCTTCATCCTATGGACTATTTTTTTTAATGACAAATTGGGGCTTAGTCTAATCAAAAGTGATGGAGAAACACACAAAAATAGATTGATTGTGATAGATACTTTAAAATCCCTTCAGCCTTTTCTCTTATTATATAGGTTTTTCCATTAGCCTCTTCTGTTTTTCAAGAATAATAGAATTTGCTTCGTCGGTTAGTTACTAGCTACAGTAAGTGAGGGTTACCTAAAGGTACTGCCCACTACAGAGAGTATAGATTACTTGTGTTAGTCTCCTGGAAAATTTCCTTTCCTATTGTGTTGAAATAGCACCTTTCCATTTCAGAAGACTTTCAGAAAACTTAGCTATCAACCTTTCTCCTCTGGATCTCCTAATACATAGGGGGAAAGAAATTTAAAATATTAACGCTATCAGAATCTTCTTACTGGAGCAACCTAAGAGAGAAGCAACTTAGAACTGAGGAGAAATTTCGTGACAGTTAGAACAATTAATCAGTGGAACAACCTGCCTCCAGAAGTTGTGAATGCTCCAACACTGGAAGGTTTTAAGAAGAGATTGGACAGCCATTTGTCTGAAATGTATCGGGTTCCCTGCCTAAACAGGGGGTTGGACTAGAACCCTAGAAGATCTCTAACTGTTATTCTATTCTATTCCTATGCTATTCTATTCAATTCTATCGCAAGGGGGCAAATAAATTCGTAAATGAATATAAAGATTTTTCTATTCTAATTTGCTTTGCTTTCTCTTAAAGATATGGAAATCAAGAATCCTATCTACCATCTCATACTTCTGAATGACATCCACTTAGTTCCCAGAGAGGCCTTATTTCCTTTTCACTTTTTTTAATGTAACCTCTTTGACATAAAAGCACATCTGACTTTTGGAGGTAGCAAGAAGATAAATGAAAATATAGGCAAACAAAATGACATCTTTCGGTTTCTTCTTCACTAAAACACATTGTTTTTATTCTTTTGAACAGTGGGTGGATTATTGTTATAGAAACACTTAATAGCATTTGCTACACTGTAATTTTCCAAGAGAACTTCAATTACTGTACAGTATTTTATTTATTTAGGAAATTTATATGGACGCTTACATGCTCATAGTGAATCTAGATCAGTGGTTCTCAACCTGTGGGTCGGGACCCCTTTGGGGGTCGAACGACCCTTTCACAGGGGTCACCTAAGACCATTGGAAAACACATATTTTCAAAAAAATATGATAACATGAAATAATTTTATGGTTGGGGGTCACCACAACAAGGGGAACTGTATTAAAGGGTCGCGGCATTAGTAAGGTTGAGACCCACTGATCTAGATGGATTACAACACTTTTGGACTGATTAGAATATAATAAATATTTTAATTCCAAGCGAAGATGAAATAATAAGAAAGGTTATGGACCAGGGGTAGGTTTCTCGCCCCGTTTCAACCGGTTCGGTTGGAACGGGGCCGGCGGCGTCCTCGTGCACGCGTGCGATGCACGCATGCGTACTAGCGTCTGCGCGATGCTCCAGCTGCTCCTGGACGATCGCGCAGGCGCTGTATGCGTCCTGCGCATGCGTGGAAGCGCAGAACTCTTCAAAACCGGGTAAGGACCGCGGGCAGGCGGGCGCACCCTTCGCCGTTCCCGGAAGTTACTTACTTCTGGGTTCAGCAACCAACCGCAGGGACCGCCGCGAACCGGTTGAAACCCACCCCTGTTATGGACTGTGCTGAAATGGACAAATTAACAAAAGAAATCCAGGGAAAAGAAGAAACAGAATGCTACCAGATAAGGGATAAATGGTATAGGTGGATGGAGGAAAGAAACAAGGATTGATGAAGGAAGACAACAAAGCCCAAAAATAATAGTTAAGGAGAATTAACACATATATATGTATCCAAGTGGTTTAAGCTTACTAGAGGTAATCAGCCAATATAGCAGACAGAGGAATAAGATAAGACGGTTAAGAATGGTGAAATGCAAATGAAATATAATAGAAGGGGAAACAATATAAGGTAAGCTATATCAATTGGCAATTGCTATTAGAAAGAACAGGAAGCTCCTGTTCTTATCGTATCGTGTAAATGTGGTGTATGTCTAAGTTTTGTGTGTGTATATTTTACATGTTTATAAATAAATTTTAATTTTTTTAAAAAAATATATAGAATGTGTTAAAAAATAAATCATTAGCTACCACAAAATTTTCTCCCAAGCAAGTTTTGCCCATCAAATCCAAAAGTGTATTTTGAGATTCAGAAGAATTTAATGAGGTTTGGGGGGGAGGGGAGATCTCTTGCTCCACTTGGCTTTTGAAACCACAATCCATAAATGATTTATAAAGCAGCTTTATAAAAATGCTTTATAAATCTAAAGTATTGTGGCCTCCAGTTTCTCCTTTCTGTAGAGAGGTTCCTGTTGATATCTGAAAGTCAAGTTTATTTCAAACAGAACTGGACTTCTGGTGCATACAAGTGCTGATAATCTAGGTTGAATAAGCAAGCTCAGTTTCTTATTTGTGAAAGGTGGGGGGAGAGTGGAAAGCCCTGCCCTCTTTCCCTAAATCTCCATTTTTGCCAGAATGGATGGGTCTCCAAAAGTACAAAGATTCCACCACAATTCAGGTAACACCTTAATAAGAGACCAGATCATGCAAATTCCTATTGGAAGAAATGTCCATTCAGTTCCAAGTGGGGAGAAAGGCACTGGAAACATGGAGGCTGTTTGGAAAGGTGGTTTTAATGGTGGACAGGACCAAATGGTTTGAGATCCTCGGGGGAAAAGGAGGGATCACATGCCTTGAGGATCTTGAAGAAGGAAAAAGGAAAGAGATGCTGAGAGAGCCTGAGTTTTATACCCTCTCTTGGGCCCGCCTTGGAGCTTCCTGTTCCTGTGTAAGAAACGTATTCTGATTGGTGGTCAGACTCCCAGGGGGCCAGGAACTATAGGCTGGCTGTCTCCCAGTCTTGCTGGATGATGTAATCTTCCCAGGTGCCAAGTAATGCAATGGGCAATTCCTACTATGGCTCTGCCTGAAGGAGGTAGATCTTTGTTATGTAGAATAGACTGGCTTAATGGCCCATTGACAAAGGTGGGGGGATGAGTTTCTGCCTCCCTTTTAGGGGAAATATTCTTCCCTTTTAATATTTCCTAAAATATCTCATTTTTCTAGGAGAGGGGTGGGTTCCAACTTCCTACAGTCCCATAGATTCTCTGGTAGAAAGTATATTATGAAGCCGGAACCTAAAAACATTTTGCACTTTATTCAGCATCCTCCTGGTATGTAGAAAAAGCTTTTGCAACGATGGTCCCTGGAGAAATATTACAATCAGAGAATTGTTCCTGTAGGAAAACAATGTGTTTAAAAATAAAACTCCCTAAAAAATCATTGTTTCTAAAGTGTAACATCCTGTAGCACATGGCTAATTATGTTCCATGAGGATAGGTTCTACAATTTTATCTTACATTTAAGAATGCATCATTACCATACCTAACTAGAGACTATACTACAACCTGCTAAAGACATTTTACAGCAATCTGCAGGCATGGTGAGGTGAAGGTAACTACACAAAACCAGTAACCACAAAATTTGGTTTTGCACAGTGACCCTGGACTTAGACCAAAGAGCCAAGGTGGCGCAGTGGTTAAATGCAGCACTGCAGGCTACTGCTAGATCAGCAGGTCAGCGGTTCAAATCTCACCGGCTCAGGGTTGACTCAGCCTTCCATCCTTCCGAGGTGGGTAAAATGAGGACCCAGATTGTTGGGGGCAATATGCTGACTCTCTGTAAACCGCTTAGAGAGGCCTGAAAGGCCTATGAAGCGGTATATAAGTCTACTGCTATTGCTATATTGCTATAGACGTGGGCCATGAATTATTGATGCCAAACAAGGTGTTAAAATCAAACAAAAATTGGGAAGATTGTCAATATTGTGCGAATAGGTTTGAAAATGGCAAATAGGGTTCATAAAGACAAATGCAACTGCAGTTCAGTGTAAAATGATGGATAAATATATTTTTTTAAAAAGCCCAAACGCTATCTGTGTATTAATGGGATTTCAGTGGGCAAATGACTAACCAGGCATGGGACTTTATAAGCACAAAGATAATTAAGGGTGCAGGTTCAATAAAAAGTCTATTCCATATTTGAAGTCATCAGAAAGAACAATTGAACAATGTATTTTTATAACCCGTTGCAAGACTGTACTTGGAATATTTGTATAATTCTGCTCACACCTTAAAAAAGGATATTAAAGAGCTACAGAGAATGCAGAAAAGAGCTACCAACATGGTTCGAAGGCTGGAACAGCATCCTTCCAAACAACACTATAGCAGTTCGGCTCCTTACAAAGGGCAGATATACCCGGTAGTGGAGAAAATAAACCTAACAAACAAAATGGACAGTGCACCCTTTTTTTGTCTGTCTTTTAGATGGAGTCAGGGTCAAACTAAGTTCCTTTCTTTGTCTGGCCCTAATCCTATCAAAACCAGATTGGCCCAAGGGCAGCCTTTATAAGGAAATTGCAACAGAGAAAAAGGCTAGTCTTCCATCCTCAATCAGTCTGATTACATCAACATTCCACCTCCTTTAAACAATGGGCTTTCTCAGCTCAGGTTGCCACCCCTGAAAGGCCCATTCTGCCTAAATAATGGAAGTAATCCCAAGTAAACTGACAAGGACCTGCCTAATTTAGCCAAACTGGCCAGCAAATCAGATCCCTAGATATTCTGCTTTGTAATCTTCAACTTCTATTTAAAAAAACAAACAAACTGCTATTTTGCATTACAATTCGGGGTCAATAAAAGGAAATTTCTTCACGGGGCTTAAGAAATCTGTGGAATTTGCTGCTAACAGGTGTGGTCAGAGCAGCCAACTTGGGTGGTTTTCAAAAGGACTTGACAGGTTTATGAAGAATCAAGCTAACAATAACTTCTAGTTTTTACCACCCCCTGAATCACAGGCAGCAGGTCTTAGATACAGGCTGCTGGGATACACCAAAAGAAGAGCTCTATTACCCTTCAGTTAAGACTTGTGACTTTCCTCTATGCGTCTAGATGCCCATGGTGGGTAAGTGTCCCTATGCTGGTCAATCCTATTCTATTGAGTTTACTCAGGCTGGAAATCACATTTCCTAAAACATTGTTTCTCAATATTGGCAACTTTTAAGTTGTGTGGCCTTCAAGTCTCAGAATACCTCAGTCAGCATGGTGGCTGGGGAATTTGCAAATTGAAATCCACCCATTTTAAACTTATCACCTTGAGAGACACTGACCTACGATAATTTCCAGATAAGTGGTAGCTGTTGTAACCCCAGCATAGCTAAATACATTCCCTTTTCTCCCGACTGGAGAATTTCAGGGTTTGTAATAGTTCTGAAACTTCCTGGATGGACAGAGAGTAGCAGAAGTACATGTTGGCCAGGGAATTCTGGCAGATGAAGTCCATACAACTGAAAAGGCACCATCATTGAAAAACAGTGGCTTAGGGTACACCGATTCCAGCCTGCTTAAACTGAAGAGAGAACATATTACTGGGAGAGCAACTCAGCCAGCTGGCTTACAAGTAATTGAAAGCAGCATGCATTCTCAAGTTCCATTTAATTGGATTCTCTACCTTCCTCCCTCCTCCCTCCCCCCAACTTAATTGAACAGGGTCCCTTGGCCTGGGCTGCTTTTTGGAACCATTTATCTACTAAAGTTCACTAGGCCTATTTTATCCATAGCCAGGGTCAGCAGCACAACTCCTTATACCAGTGTTTCCCAACCTTGGCAACTTGAAGATGTCTGGACTTCAACTCCCAAAATTCCCCAGCCAGCATTCGCTGGCTGGGGAATTCTGGGAGTTAAAGTCCGGACATCTTCAAATTGCCAAGGTTGGGAAACACTGCCTTATACCACCTTTCCAAGCACGAGCATGCTGAGTCCTCCCAGCCAGTGGTGTATTAACCATTAAGCAGACTAAGGACGTGCTTAGGGCACCAGGCCCAGGGAGGCACCACAAAGTTGAGAAAGAAAAAACAAAACCAATGAAGATTTGTACAGTATGTACAAAGGAGGGGGGGGCACCAAGATTTGTCAGTGCTCAGCGCACCAGTGAGCTTTAATCCGCCATTGCTCCCATCAGAACTCAGGAACTTTGGACCCCAAAAGGGCTTTTCATACTGTGGGGAGACTGGAGGCTGTTGTTGGCCTCACTTGCCCTCACCGGGGTGGGGCCACTACCTCGAACCCCGAGGTGCCCGAAACGGATCAGGAGCGGCTCCTGCCTTTGCTTTACGGAAAGTAGAGGCCTTCAGCAGTTTTGTCCCCCGAAACTGAAGGCGCCAGAAGTCTCTCGCCTTCCACCCCAGCCCTCCTCCGACAAGACAGACGTGGTCGCCTGTGGGGAGAGGTGGTCTCTGACCAAGGGGATTCGAGGACACTTCAGGAGTCTCCAGGGCTGAAATAAACCCATTCCGCTTTGGAAGGGGCGGGGATGCCTTTCTGCTTCGTACGCTTTTCCCACCACGGCCGGATGTTTTGGGGAACGAACTGGCAAAGAAGCGGGGAGCCACTTGGCGCGGGACGACTTTGGTCCAACTTAGCCAACTTTCCTGGGTCGATCCTCCCCTTTGCCGCCTCCCTCACTCGGACGAGGGAATCGGACGCGCCGGGTTACGCTTTTTTCTAACCGCCTTTACTCCTTCCCGTGCCCCTTTTTCCCATATTCGTGCCGTCCCTTATCTTCTCTCTCTCCCCCCCTCCATCAGGCCCCTCGACGCCAACCTTCCTTCTCCGAGTCGCTGCTGCCCTTCGGCCGTTCGAGGTTAGCACTTGCATCGCTCCCAGCCGGCGCGGCCACAGACGTGAGAGCGGTGTAAGAGGGCGCCCTGCTGGGGGGATTATGGCACGCGGGATCCCAGCCACTTGCCTGAGGTCGGTGGTCTCTGGTCCTGGTAGGACGGGGAATCCTGATCCGGCTCTCCCGCTGTGGCCACCTGCTCTGGGCAGCCGTTCCTCCCTTTAGCTGCTTTCCCCGGCTGCAGAGTCGCCCTGTGCAAGCCGCCGCCGCCGCCTCCTCTACGCCCGCCTCCAGTGGGGCGCCTCTTCCTCCCCAGGCGCTTGGCGATCCCGCCTCTCTCCCCATTGCTCTAAAGTGACTTTAGGGAGGGAGGCGACCTACTGTAGGGCGCTGCCGCCGAGGAGCAACTGGGAGGAAGCCGCCCGACAACCCACGCAAGTAACGAGGAACTACCTGAGACGGGCTGCCAGCCGGGAACCACCCTAGGGAAGGGCCTCTCCAGGCCACGCCAGGCTGGAACTCTTTTCCGCGGCACTTGGTGGCAAAGGAGCTGCTGAAGGAGGAGGGTGGAGTCCTTTGCCTTGTGCACCAAGCGCAAGGGCCAGTAAATCCGAACATGAGGGAGAAGCCTTCCATCTCTTTTACTGTCTAAGCCAGTGGTTCCCAACCTCTTTTTGGCCATCACCTAAGCATCTCTAAAATCCTGATTCTCCCCCCCCCTCCACACACACACATATAATTCTTACTTTACTCAAAAAGTGAACTCTACTCACTGGTCTAAGCAGAAGCAGCATCCCCACCCCTGGGAGCAGGCTGGAGCAGAGCCCTGTTTGCGTATTGTGGCCCCAGATCCTAAGGAGTCTGGTAACATCATCTTTTCCAACTAACAAATTAAGGTAGTTGAACCTGTCTTAACAGTCAGTCATAGCTGGTGAAAAAAGGTATATACACCTTTATATAAATGTGATAGTCATCAGAAACAAGGCTGCCACACTCCTTCGGATTTTTTTGGGTGCTAATGATGCAAAGGTGTCAAAACATCGTATGCTGCTTAAAACCTCAGAGGCATCCTAAGAAGGTGGGGTGAGTTAGCTGGAAGCTCTGCAGTTGGTTCTTGGGCATTGTTCTCGGGACGGCTTTGTGGTTGGTAAAAAATAACCTGAAAGCTGTAAACCCAAGCACACACACTATGCTTATCCAGATGTAATAACACTGTGAAGTAAATATGCAGAATTCCTCTGCTCACACAAGCATGTAAGGTGCTCTAACTGGGTGACTAGTTCTGGGTTATGTAAAGGGCAAGTTTACAATTGCCACAAAAAGTATTATGTCTGGAATTATTTTAAACTTGCACTTCTTGACATTTGGTCTTTGGGAAATGATTGGACATATTGTATAGAGGTGATCCATGACTTGACGCTTAGATACCAGACAATAAACTTCCCCTGGATTCTTCTCTGATTATTGGAACTACTGGTAGATTTATAATTATTTAACAGTGTCTTTATATGAGCTGAATCCAATAAAATAGAGGAGGTTCATAGAATCTTATGTAGCTCTCAAAACTCCCTTTCAGCTGGGAAGCAAAAGAAAACAGTAGCTTTAATTTATCATTGCTAAAAAGAAAAGGAAACTAGCTCATACTTAGTCATGCTTGCATTTCTAATTAGCTCCTTCTCTTTGCACTCTCAACCTCCTCCCAGTCTTAAATGCAGCCTTGGTCTCCTGCGTTGGCAGTAGAAAATTAAATAGGTGCATACTTAGCTTTACCAGCTACAATCACTAACTTATGTAACCTGCAATAATGATTTTTTTTAAAAAAACAACAGAACTTATTGGACTTTTTCTAACATGTTTCATTTCATGTAGTCCTTAATGTGAAATATTAACATGGGTGCTGTTGAGAAATAAACTTGCTTAAATTGGAAGTTAAGCCCATTGACCCAAAGGCTTTCAATTCCAAATATATATGATTGGACTCACATTACTCAGAGGTGATAAAGCCCAGTTAGCTGAAATATTCATGGCAGGGAAATCCCCGTATAGTCCTTGTCATTTTAGGATAGTCCCAAATTTAAGCATCCTATGAATGATGGATAAAATATTCGTAGTAATGTTTATACTGTGCATGTGTCACCTCAAGGTGAGCTGAGCAGCAAAAAGTTAATAAATAATTATATGTGTTTGCATATGTTCTACCTTCACTAAGCTTTCACAAGTTCTAATATGGATCTGTTACAGGAATAAAGACTGACTGTGCCGAATGGGGCACTTCTGGAAGTTTACATATTAAGTCTGTTATAAATGCAACAAGCTGGTAGATGAACAAATATATGATCTCTCCTTCATGCACAGATACATTTTACATCAAAATAAAAAACAAAAAGAATAACTCAAAAGAATAAATTAAAAGAAAACAAAAAAAAAAACAAAGGGCAAACTCGATGGACCATTAGGTCTTTTTCTGCTGTCAGTTTTCTATGTTTCTATAAGAAAAAAAAATCCCAAATGCAAAGTTGTCACCACTTGTATAACTGCCAACCAGAATGTTACAAAAGCATGCGGGCTTTCAGGTGATATCTTTATGCATAATGAGTGTGACACAAAGACCTTTTTTTAAGTTAGGAGATTTTGCTATGGAGAACACCTTTGCCATGCAAATGTGGACATTATCCAGCAAAAGTGTTGCTGTGCATTCTGGTGCCAGGCTAAGACAAGCTTTGCTTATCTCAGTGATTCAGGTGTAACCAAACAGGCATTGCTGGCATGCAACTAAGGGGGGGGGGAGATCAAGGGCACTTTCTGTTAGAGAGTGGTACATTTTTCAGCACATAGAACAGATAGCCATCACCGGTGCCACGTCTGTAAGCCTTGTCAAGATTGTTTACCTTTTAAAGCCAACCTCCTGAAATCTTTCTAGAGCAGGGATATTAAACTTGATTTCATTGAGGGCCATACAAGGGTTGTGTTTAACCTTGGGGGGCTGGGGTGGGTGTGGCTAGGGTAAGCCTGGCCACCTCAATGTCACTCGTGGCAGCGGTGCCTGTGGCAGCCTGAGCGCTCTGCCAGTGAAAACGGCCTCCAAGCTTCGTTTCCAGCTGCGACAGTCTCCTGCAACCCTCTGCCACCGGGCGGAGGCACCACAGGCTGGTCCCTTGCTATTTCCAGGGTGGCCCCACAGGGCAGATCTAAGCACCCTGTGGGCCGGATCCAGCCCCTGGGCCTTGACACCCCTGTTCTAGAGTTTTGATTTCCAGCTGGAGGACTTACAGACATTTCTGTTTCAAGACAAATCCCATTTCCCCCATGGCCAGCCGTGGTGTAGGCTCACAGTCTTTCAGTGTCACTGTACAAAGACACTAAGCAGCATTAATCAGAACTGAGGCTCCTTTGGGAGGCTGCTTGTGACTCTGGCTACCCAGATACCATTTAGTGCTGCTGAAAAGCAGCTGCCACTGGGATGAGGTATTGAGCAACCTCCTTGCAGACCTGGGGCAAAAGCAAGTTAAAATAACCCCCTCTCTACAGCCATTATACAAAATGTTTGTTGCATGCTTGCATAGGCGAATCCTGGGCTAAACTCTGCACTGGGTGACTGAAGGCAAGTGACCTATAAAAAGCCCTTATTATGTTCTCAAGAAAACCGATCATTAGTTCTCTGAACGGCCTCAAAGCCTTTCATTGACTTGGTGAAATTCAACCGACCCAGACTTGCTTCTCTAAACAAACATGCTCAGGTTGTCCATGGTGTTTTTTGCAGTTTTCCGGTCGAAACAGACCATTTCTTCTTGTCAGCAATATGCGTGTGGGCCTGGGACCAGGGCTTGGTGACGTTGCCAATTCCCCCCCCCCCAGGACTGAAACAGTACAGCTGTGTGTTGTGGCCCATGACACAGAATCTGGAAGCAACCAAGGAATGAAAATAAGCTGACCTGATATCCAAACTCTAGATGGCTGATAAATGTAAAAATTTGCTACTGGTTCCTTGTTTCTTTTATAACCTTTGTGTGGCTTAAGTATTACTTTACCTGGCGTTTCATGATGACAATTTTCCCACAGTGGAGCTGAAATACACAACCTGATACTCCATGTTTACTCAAATTCAAGTCCCGATTATGTCCCTGCACATTTACTCAGAAGTTGGTCTCAGACGCGGTGGCTCAGTGGCGAAGATGCTGAGCTTGTCAGTCAGAGAGGTCGGCAGTTCGGTGGTTAGAATCCCTAGCACCACATAACAGAATGAGCTCCCCGTTATTTGTTCCAGCTTCTGCCAACGTAGCAGTTCGAAAGCACGTAAAAATGCAAGTAGAAAAATAAGAACCACCTTTGGTGGGAAGGTAACAGTGTTCTATGCACCGTCGGCGCTTAATCATGCCGGCGACATGACCACAGAGACTTGTCTTTGGACAGCACTGGCTTTGAAATGGAGATGAAGACCGCCCCCTAGAGTCAGGAACGACTAGTACATATGTGCAAGGGGAACCTTTACCTTTAGGTCTCATTAGTTTTAAGTGGAGTTTACTCCTGTGTAAATGTTCATAGGTTTGCAGCCTGAGCTCACTGTTTGTTTATTATTCACTCAATCAACAGCAGATGAAGGAAACCAGATTTAAGGTTTAAGAATGCAGTTCTGTGCAAGTATAAGATGCCCCTGTGTTTCTATATGGACGATGAGAAGGCCCTCTCCCCACCCTGAATATTGACAAATTGGTTGCATGTATAGCTAAGCTTTTCTTCTCCAAAGTGCCTCTCAAACATTCTTCCTGGTTCATAGTAGCAACTTCCTCATGTAGGAAGTTAGCACCTACCCCTCTCCTAGGAAAATGAGATATTTTAGGAAATATTAAAAAGGAAGAATATTTCCCCTAAAAAGAGAAGTAGAAACTCAGAGAGGCAGAAACTCAGCCCCCACCCCACCTTTGTTAGGTTCACAGACAAAAGGGCGAATGACAAAAGCGCGCCTGACTAAAACACGGTGACAAAACCGCGAGTTCTAAAGCGCTCCGACGAATGAGCGCTGAACCGCGGCGATAGAAGCGCGCTGTAAACCTCAACCTAACCCTAAACCTAACCCTAAACTTAACCCTAAACCTAACCCTTACCTTAACTTAAATCGACGCGCTGTTGTAAATCGCCCTTCTGTCACCGCATTGTTGTTGCCACGCTGTTAGCGCGTTGATGATGTCGCGGTTTTAGCAACGCACTTTTGTCAGCGCGCTTTTGTCGTGCGCGCTTTTGTCAGGTCATGCTTTTGTTAATGGGTCATTAAGGCCTGGGCCAGTTTATTCTACATAACAAAGGTCTATCCCCTTCAGGCAGAGCCATTTGATTGCCCTTCGTTGTACCACCCACCAAGTTTCAACCAAACTTAGCACACAGACAACCTACAGAGCCAGCTATGACCTCTGACAGCAACCAATCAGGATACTCTTCCTGTGCCCCAGGAAGTTGAAAGCCCAGAGAGGGCATAAAACCCAGGGACTCTCAGCATCTCTGCCCTCTTTTCTTCAGGATCTTCAAGGCATGTGACTCCTTTTTCCCCCAGGACCTCAAAACATGTGGTCCTGTCCACTATTTAAAAAAAAAAAAAAACATCTTTGCAAACAGCCACCATGTTTCCAGTGTCTTTTCCCCCCACTTGGAACTGAACCCAGAAGGACCTTTCTTCCAGCATTCAGAAATACTTATAATCGGTGGTTTCAGTGATGCTTCTTCGTTTAGAAAGTAAGTTTTTGAATTGGAGCCTTTTCCTTAATTTCAAGTGAAACTGGCATTCCTTCAACAGAAAGTGCAACAGGTAGAAAACAGCGGTATTCCTCAGATCAGCCCTTCTAAGAGGCCTGGGGCAGAATGTTAATTTGAGACATGCCCAAATTCCTTCATACTTCTGTTGCCATTTTTGAAATGAATTGAAGTCAGTGGTCCTGCAAACAGAAGTCCTAAAGATTGCAAATGCAAAGATTGCAAATGCAAAGATTGCAAATGCAGAATACTGAAATAACTCCTGAGAGGCTATGTTTTAGCTGCCCTGAATGAAAAGTATTGATCCATCTAGCCACATTGAATAAGGAGCAATGCAGTGGTGGGTTTCAAAAATTGTTCGAACCTACTCTGTGGGTGTGGCCTCCTTTGTGGGAGTGGCTTGCCGCCCATGTGACCAGATGGGAATGGCTTGCCGCCCATGTGACCGGACATGAAGATGCCGACGACACTTGTCAGAACCACCTTAAATTACCTCACACACAGCACTGGCATGCATAAGAATATGATGTAAACTTGTTTTTTAAAAGGCATCTTTGGTTTGCGTCAAAACAACTTCAACACATGCAATGTTCTGATTGCACCACAAACACAGTAGTCATCCTTACCTTTCACAGAGGCACTGAGTTTTATAAATATGAGCATGATAGTGTAGAATAATCATATCCAAGGACCAGTGGTGGGTTTCAAAAATTTTTGGAACCTCTTCTGTAGGTGTGGCCTGCTTTCCGGGTCCACTGGTGGAACCTCTCCTAACCAGTTCGGTAGATTTGACGAACCGGTTCTACCGAATAGGTGCGAACTGGTAGGAACCCACCTCTGGAGCAATGGTGGCACCTCCACATATCGATTCTAGGGCAATTGTCCCCATCACTGCCCCAACCTATTCCAGGGTAAAATCTGAGTGCAGCTGACAACATCCTCCCCATACAGGACAAGATTAAAGGGCAGCCTTGGAGTCCCCCTTTCTGACCAGGATTAAGCAGAGTTGTCACAAAGGTGCTTTTTCAAAAGGCAACTGGATTTTCTTGTTGTTTTGACTTGAAGACGTTTCACTTCTCATCCAAGAAGCTCCTTCGGTTCTGTGTATGACTGAGAATCTCCACGGACATTTAAAGCAGAGAAAAGTAACTTCAGCTTGCAAGTTATATCTGGACCATCAGGTTTTGTATCTGCTCCTCTTCTACTGGGGTTCATTTCCTCCACCATTCTGAAAGAAAAGATGAAAGAGAGGAAAACCCCCAAAGAAATGCTTTTTGGAGGATCTTGAAGAAGCAACAGCAACATTTGCCTTCTTCCCACTTTCCCTAAGAGGTGAGGGGTGGATGCAGCCAGCAGCTCCTGGGAGATTCAATCAAGGATTTCCTGGAATCATTACTTTCTCGTGTGTTATTCCTCCGAAAGGAAGGGAGGGTGTTGAAAGTGTTCCAAGTGCTGGAGAGCAACTTCCTAAAGAAGTGTTGACATCAGGGAAGAATCTTCATGGAAGGGGTTTCCCACCTCCTGCTACTACCCATCCCCTCCAGCCAAGTGCTTTTCCCCACCTCTGTTTTTGGTTGTCATGTTTCATCCTTCTGATGCTTATTCCTCCTTTTCTGATTGCCCTCCTCCCCGCTTGCGATGGCCTAAAGCCAAGGCTTTTTTACTTTATACTTTCACATCATTCAGTGCAATGTGAGTGTCATGGAAACCAATGAGAGAAGGTATAAGTGACGCAGCATCGTAATTAGTCACATAACTAATGAAGATGTAATCGCAACCAACCTTGTTGCCATACTCCCAAGACAATATGGATGAAAATGGAGAGGGGCATCAAGCAGGCACATAGTTACCCAGATGTGATGTTTTGGAGTACATTCGTGAACCAGAAGAACAAAAACTTGCCAAGATGTCGTATATCACCAGTAATTATTCTGTTAGAGCTGGTAGAAGAGCAAAGTAATCTGCTAGGCTTATGTACCTAATTATGCGTGGATTTGCACTGTGGGCCCTAATTACTACATCTTATTTTCTTGAAAATAATAAGGTAATAACAGATAGCAAAACAGAAAGAGCATTGGAAAAAAGTTACATGAATATGAAATAGCAAAGCGAGAAGAAAAAGAAGAAGGCACACAGAAGGCCAAACAGAGAAGCAGGGGGGAGACGTTGTCAGTGTTCTTCTAAAGATTAGAGAAAAGCAATTACAATTTTTTTAGGAGACTGAAGACCCAATCTGTAGTCCCCTAAGGGTGATACTGGACACTTTGGGAGTCACTCACCTCTCACTATCCCTTGTTCTCACTCTACAGATAAGCCGTAGCGAAACAGTGGTAAAGCACTTTCCATACATGCAAAAGATTTTGGTGAAGAAAGACCACACCCCTGTCTTAACCTCTGAAAAGTTGTGGTTGTCAGTAATATTAAGCTAAATATAGGCTAATATTCTGGACAAAAGAAGGGGACAACAGAGAATGAGGTGGCTGGATGGAGTCACTGAAGCAGTAGGCCTGAGCTTAAATGACTCCAGGAAGGCCTGGAGGAACGTTGTCCATGGGGTTGTGATAGGTCGGACATGACTTCGCAACTAACAACAAATTCTCGGTAAAAACTAGGACTGTTATATACTAAAGTCTCTTCCTTGGACCTTGTGGGCAAAGGAAAGTCCATCTGTTGGGCGACTAGTAGAATTCCTTGGACAATTAGTTGTTCTCTGTGAGAACATACTGCTGGGCCAGATGGGCCAGAGGTCTGATCTAGCAGAACCTGTGGTGGGTTCCGGCTGGTATGCCCTGGTACGGGTGTACCGGTGGCCGCTGGGAGCAGCAGCCACCGTACTGGAACGGTGTTTTTGGAGGCCCACCTGCCTGCCCATGTCCCTTACCTGTATTTAAGCCAACCGGGTGATTTGCACACACATACACACACAGTGTGCATCGCCTGCGTGATGCTCCACCGAGCAGCTGGAGCATTGCAGGGCAGTGGGTGTGCATGCATGTGCAATGCGTGTGCCTGTGGTGGACGCCCAGCCCATGAAAACCAGCTGGGGGGCCTTGGGCCAGTCGTTCTTTCTCAGCCCAACTCAAGGATTTTTTATTATGGGGGAAATAAGAGGAAGATGTATTGGATATGTTTGGCACCTTGGCTGGTTTGTAAATATAATAAAGGAGGGATACAAATCAGTAGTGGTATTCAATTTTTTTTTACTACCGGTTCCGTGGGCGTGATTTTGTGGGTGTGACTTAGTTTGGTTGCATGGTTTGGTTGGCGTGGCAGGGGAGGGATACTGTAAAATCTCCATTCCCATCCCACTCCAGGGGAAGGTTGCTGCAAAATCCCCATTCCCTCCCAGGAGGCAGAGAATAGAAGGGGGCCGGGCCAGTCCGAGGTGGTATTTGCCGGTTCTCTGAACTACTCAAAATTTCCGATACCGGTTCTCCAGAACTGGTCAGAACCTGCTGAATATTACCTCTGATACAAATAAATAAAACTTGTAAGTTTCTCTGTAATATCTTTGATCTTAAAAAGCTTCCCTTTCCTCCTTTCTTTTTATATTTCACTAGAATATTGTAGACATTATTGACTAAGATATTTATCATTGTCTCTTTTTGCTTAATGGAAGAAGTTTGCATTCATATAATGTTCTTACATAATACATACTCTTGTTACTTAAAGCCTTCCATCCTCCATCTTTTCCTAGTTATTATGATAGTTTGTTCTGAAAGCAACCTACATAATTTCTTCTTTGAAATATGAGGATGTTTCTTTACATTATATTGTGACACATGTACTACAAATGATATCTATAATGGAGCCCATTTAGCTGCAAGATAAAAGAGGATGATTTTTTTTACCTTTTAAATATCTAATTTTCTTGGTCTGGGATTTTGAAAGAGGAAATTGAATGGAAACTTCAGACAGATTTGTTTAGTTAAGATCAGAAGAGGAAAAGAAAAAAATGATTTGTTTTTTTCATTATATATTTCTAAAACTCTCGCTGTCAATACCTTTTAACTAGGCAACATACAGCAACAATTTTTGAACTAAGGTACTACAATTGGGCTAACACAGAATGTGGGCAAAATCTGGGACACCTTAGGAAATGAAATTTGGGGAACTTTTGGCCACATCACCTATTGGTTGTGCTGGGCTGCTGCTTCAGTCACATGATCTTCAATTTCTATGTTGTGTGACAGTTTCCCAGGCAGTCTTGCAATCCCTTGCTCCCTCCCCCAACCAGCAGCAGTCACTTACCTATCTGCTGGGAAGGGAAAGAAAGGGAAGGGAAGGAAAGGAAATACAATTGGGCTAACTTACAGAATGTGGCCAAAATCTGGATCACAACTACTTAAGAAATTAAATTTGGGGAATTTTTGGCCATCTCACCTATTGGTTGTGCTAGGCTACTGCTGCAGTCATATGATCTTCATTTTCAATGTTGTGTGACAGTTTCCCAGGCAGTCTTACAATCCCTTGCTCCCTCCCCCAACCACCAGCAGCTGCTTACCTGTCTCCTGGGAAGGGAAGGGAAGAGAAAGGAAAGGAAAGTTCCAATACACCCTGCCAGATTATCACAAGGAAACTCAATGGGGAAACTGGCAGGAGGTTTATCCTGCTCCCACTGTTTTTTTTTTGGTCTTGGTCATTCTGTTTCTTTGTTTAGATAGAAAAATATTTCTGAAACGATGATTCAATGGGGCATGAGCTGACTAGTATTTACTATTTTTGTATTTGTTTTTGTTGGAAATGGGGTGAGGAGGTTTATACTGCACTTTTGGCATTTCCATTCTGGGAATCTTATGTTTTTCTAGTTGCTTTACTTTCTCCTCTTTTATTTTTATTGGTTTCCTTTTTTTTTCTGGTTATTTTTTTTTTAATATATTTTTTCAAGTTTGCTCTAAAAATACTTTCTACAACTCCTTCTTTCTTTTTATTCTATTTGGGAATTTTAATTGTATGGGTGGGTGTGTTCATGTCTAATGTGGCCTCAGTCGTATAAACATTACTTTTTTACTTCAGTCTTGACTCAGTTTTATATTATGTCATTTTTAGTGGTTTCCTGGACTGCTAAAAGCCATAGGTGTCTTTCCAAGAGTAAACACATTTTTAGTAAACTAAGTCATTTAAAACCCAAAGCTGCATTTTTACAAGAAATGGGGCAAAACTCACTTAACAAATGTCTCAGTTAATTGTGATTGCAAATCGAGAACTATCTGTAAAGCGTACCACAATCTATGTGGAATACACGTTGGTCCAGAAGGATGCCTGAGTTAAAGGAGATTTACTCGTCAAGTAAATATACAGGATGCTTGATTTTAAAAATCCCATTATTTCAGGCAATTTCGCCTTCTGTTACAGCAGTGTTTTTCAACCACTGTGCCACGGCACACTAGTGTGCCGTGACATAGTGTAAGGTGTGCCGTGGGAAAAACACTTTATATATAGTCAATATAGGCACAGAGTTAATTTTTTTTAACATTTTCTAATGGTGGTGTGCCTCGTGATTTTTTTCATGAAAAAAGTGTGCCTTTGCACAAAAAAGGTTGAAAAACACTGTGTTACAGAATGGAGATGGCAAACACTGTCTTCTAACCTCCAGGTAATCCCACAGGGAGAAAAACTGTACCTGTAGTACCATTAACCAGACACTGAGCTTATCGATCAGAAAGGTTGGCAGTTCAGCGGTTCGAATCCCTAGTGCCGCATAACGGAGTGAGCTCCCGTTACTTTCCTGGCTTCTGCCAACCTAGCAGTTCGAAAGCATGTAAAAATGCAAGTAGAAAAATAGGAATCACCTTTGGTGGGAAGGTAACAGCGTTCCATGCTCCTTCGGTGTTTAGTCATGTCGGCCATATGACCATGGAGACGCCTTCAGACAACGCTGGCTCTTCAGCTTTGAAACGGAGATGAGCACTGCCCCCTAGAGTCGGGAATGATTAGCACATAAGTGCGAGGTGAACCTTTACCTTTACCTTTGGTACCAGTAATAACCTGAGGCTGGAAAAGACCCAGAGAAGGGATTTACACCCAAGGTCTTCAATAAGGAGAGGAGGTTGTAATGGGCCAAGGAACGGAAAGGAAGTTAGTAGTCTTGAAACTGGACAATGTAGAAGAGGAAAAACAGATAGAAGGCAAACACTGAATTAGGCGATCTCGGATTGCCAAAAGATGCAGGATACAGAATGATTCAAGACCACCGAAGCAGAATTCCTATGTCAGAGAGAGAAGGAATCAGCAGAGAATCTGTCTACCTAGCACTGATACCCAGAGAGATGCAAGAACCCAAAGGCATGGGGGGGGGGGAGAGATCAATGTGTCATAAATGTAATAGATGATTTAAGTTTAAATCATCCTTGACTGGTTTTCTGGAGAATTTAATAATATCCATATTTTTAGCAATAGCTTAGTATAGGCACACTGCCATATTGGCAGAAGCAAGCAGGGAGATAGTTAACCTTGAAGTAGTAGAGCAATTAAGCCATTAAGTAATTCACTGCATTCCATTCTCCTTGGAAAGCAGATGCCAAAAGGGGGAGAGGGAACTGAAATCTGGTATGGTTTGACTAAATCCACTTGCATTCAATTATGTGACCAACAGAATCGTAGAGAAACCAATGTCTTCCTATCCCTGATATGCTACACATAAGGATTCACAAGAAAGACCCCATGTGCTGCGAAGCTCTGATCAATCCGGAGAATCTATATAACACTTACCATCAAATGTAATTCTGCATTCAAATTGTATTTCAAACTCTGCAGCGCGCACATTTGTCAGAGAATTCATTGGCGAAGTCTATTGAATTGATTTGATTTTGAGTAGATATGCCTAGTAGCTTTCCCAAGTTGGTTGTCTCGTGTGTTAAATTAAAACTCCTGCAACATCTAACAGACCAGTTAATATTTATTTATTCATTCATTTATTTATAAATACAGAAATAATAGCTTCTAAGTAGAAGTTAATCCCATAAATATTTTCACTAAAGGCCTATACTATGCTCTAGAATCTTCTCCTAGTAGTACTTTTAAACTTCAAATGTCATCTTTCTTTTAACTTTTTTTTGTGCTTCTATTTTGCCTTCAGTTGCATTTTTATTGCTAAATAAAAATAGCCACAAGGTGGAGACAAGGAGACGCGATCCAGTTAAGTGCTCCCCCCTCCTGTGTGTCTCTGTGTGTGTGTGTTTGTGTGTGTGTGTGTGTGTGTTTTCCCCCTTAGGAAAGTTCTTTTCCCCAGGCTAAAAAAAATATTCTTCGCTTTTTCTGATCCTATGTAGCATGCAGAGAAGTAAATCCTCTTCCTCACCAAAGGCTGCATAGATAGCACAGAATTAAGTGGATGCAAATCACAGTGGCTGATTACAGTGCCCCATATATTTTTTTACAGAAGAGCAATGTCTCTTGCAAGTCCCTGATGGAGAGACTGACAGATCTCCAAATCTGAGCACATAAAAAACTAGTAACAATTGAAAATCAGATGGATTGAGATCCAAGATCTCGATAAGAGAAAAGTGTTGGGAGCCAACACTATTAAAAAATGTTTGCCACACTGTTATTAATAGGCAGCGTGTTTATCAGTCTCGCTTTCGCAGGTATAGGGAGCTGGTGATCTGGCTCTGCCGTTGGGCCACTTAATCCCAAGGGGTTTATAATGGGAGCCTTAGCCTAAATTTTCCATATGCTCCATTTTTATCCTGTTTGTAGGAAATCTCCACACACACAAACCCTTTGTTTACAATAGTTATTGAAACCCAAGCTGGGGGGAGGGAAAAATAGAAATTGGCAAAGGGCCATGTTTACAAGCTCTGTTAAGAATGTCGCTAAGGGAGCAATCCTATTCCTATTTATCTGAAGCAAGCCCCCTGACTTCAGCGGATCTTCTTTTAGAACAGCCACCCGTATGATTGCCATTTTTCTGGATTGTTGCCTATGACTGATCCGCAGCTCGAAACCTCACCCAGTTCCTGGTCCTTAAACTGTTTCGGTAGCCGGAATGAGAGCTCAGATGAAAGGGAAAAAAATAGTGCCATCCCATTTCATAGAGTTTCTAGCTCTGGCTGTGTAATAGCTTTCGCCCTGTTGTCCCATTCCGTGGCAGCCTCCTGTTGCGGTACACAAACCACCAGTCCAAGATCTGCACCTAGGAATGCACAACCCGCCTCTCAGATGTTTATGCTGATTTCCATCTGTTGCACTCCCCCAAAGCGAACATCCACGGGTTTTGCTATGGTTTCCCGAGTGACAATCCAACACTCTGAGCGACAACACACCACCTTTCCACTCTTCAGAATTCTGGGGGTGCACATGTATGGTACGTGCACCTGGACCCTTCCACAGTGTGTGTCTGTGTGTCTGTGTGTGTGTGAAGGAACTGCAGGGCAAATGCAGAGAGAGCTGCTTGCACACAGGATTCTTTGTCCTACAAGGAGGTTTGCCAAAAGGAAACTGCCTGAAGGTTCCACAAGCATGCCCGGAATCTACAGAGCACACAGGCTGATGGATGCATGGATAGGTAAGCAGCAAGAAGGAAGGTTAGGGTGGCCTCCGTGTGTGTGTGTGTGTGTGTGTGTGTCTGTGTCTGTGTGTGTATCTATCTATCTATCTATCTATCTATCTATCTATCTATCTATCTATCTATCTATCTATCATCTATCTATCTATCTATCTATCTATCTATCTATCTATCTTCATTTTTTCAGACAGGATCACACCATTCCACAGAATGCAGATCCAGGTTAGATATAGGTGTCTGTTCTCCAGGTGAGAAGCATACAGCCTAGCTGTAGCAATCGTGGCATGGGGTGGAGGGACTTGTGGGTCAGGGGTGTTTCCCTGAGAGCTTCTATTTGCACACAGGATATACATTGGCAGAGGGATGCGGTCGCTCAGTGGGCTTGTTGATCAGAAAGGTTGGCAGTTCGAATCCATAGCGCTGCATAATGGAGTGAGCTCCCAGTATTTGTCCCAGCTTCTGCCAACCTAGCAGTTTGAAAGCACGTAAAAAATGCAAGTAGAAAAACAGGGAAGGTATTGGTGGGAAGGTAACAGCGTTTCGTGCACCTTTGGAGTTTAGTTATGCCGGCCACATGACCACGGAGAAGTCTTCGGACAGTGCTTTGGCTTAGAAACAGAGATGAGCACCGCCCCCTAGAGTTGGGAACGACTAGCACATATGTGGGAGGGGAACCTTTATACATTGGCAAGACAATTCTAGCTTTATCTGCTCTCAGCAGTTCCAAATCATTCTCCCCATTTCCCAGTCTCTCCCTGCTCCACCCCCTACAACATTTTTTGACTTGCTCACTTTTTAGAGATAGATCACCCAACATTTCCTTGTTCCTTAAAGTTCAGCATACCATAGCAACAGCCAACAACTTACTGGAAACAGTAAACAGAACAATTGGTAAGGCCAGTGTTTTCTCAACCTTTGCAACTTTAAGATGTGTGAATGTCAAGTTGCGAAGCATACGTTCTTTGAGTTTGGGTGGTCATGGTAGAGTAAGGTTTTAAAGAAGTTAAGGAACTGTACTCAAGTAAATCACAAGATGTATTTGTAGTATAATGTTCTGGGCATATCCAGGAAGTTCTATGCTCGGGGATGGACTATTTCATCATAACTGAGTGGTGTGTGCCCAATTCCAAGGCAAATATTATGATGTATAAGAAAGAAAACTGACATATGGAGTGATCTGTGGAGGCCCAATGTCTCTGGGATGGCAATGAGAAAGTAGGAAACGGCAGATCATAACTTGAATTATTCTGTCAACTCTATGTCTCTCTGATGAGTTTTAATAAATGTAAAGTTTTAGACATGGACACCTTCCTTTTTACCCTCACACTCACTAAACTCAAAGTGTAGGCTAATATATAGAACTGAGAGCAATATAATTACAATAGTAATAGCAGTAGCACTTAGATTTATGTACCACTTTACAGTGCTTTACAGCCCTCTCTAAGCGGTTTACAGAGTCAGCATATTGACCCCAACAATCTGGATCCTCATTTTACCCACCTCAGAAGGCTAGAAGGCTGAGTCAGCCTTCAGCCTGGTGAGATTCAATCTGCCAAATTGCAGGCAGATGACAGTCAGCAGAAATAGCCTGCAGTACTGCACTCTAACCACTGCGCCACTGTGACAATTTTATTAGCAGAAGGCTCTTTATCTCTTGGAGACATATTATAAAATAAAGAAGTTTAAAAAATAGACCTCTTTTATCCCAAAAATGTAGGAAGAAGGCATATCTTTGATAAAAGAAGGTCCAGTCTTCAAAGCCATGTTCAAAGGCTGGGAGATTTGAGAAAAGCAGAAACAAACCAGAATATCCTGGGGTGAAATCAAAGTTGTTGGGAAAGGAAGGGTATTTGAGAGGATAAATTGGAGGCCAAAAAATAGCACTTGTGAAAGCTCAGGAAGGCCTCCCTGGATATCTGGCTGCCTAGGCATGTGCTCCATAGAATTGCTTTGGACGAAGAACTTTGAGTGGATGTGGAGTAATTCCATGAAATCAGAATAGCCAGAAAGAAATATCTGAAAACAGAAAATGATATAAGCCTTAGAACTGTAGACAAAAAAAGGAAGGTATACATTTATTTTAGCTTGAAATGCCTTTTGCAGTGAGAGACGGGGGAGGGGGGGAAAGAGAGAGATTATGAAACAGAATCTCTTCAGAATTTAGAAACCATTTTGGTCCCATAGACCAGTGTTTTTCAACCACTGTGCCGCGGCACACTAGTGTGCCGTGACATAGTGTAAGGTGTGCCGTGGGAAAAACACCTGCCTATAGTCAATATAGGCACAGAGTTAATTTTTTTAAACATTTTCTAATGGTGGTGTGCCTCGTGATTTTTTTCATGAAAAAAGTGTGCCTTTGCACAAAAAAGGTTGAAAAACACTGCCATAGACATGGTACACGCCCAGAGTCTATCCCAGGGGTCAGCAACCTTAAACTCTCAAAGAGCCATTTTGACCCATTTCCCACAGAAAAGAAAACACAGGGAGCCACAAAACCCTTCCGGTGCCTGACTATTTCTGGAGTGGCCACAAAACTAGCATATGTAGTTGAATTAAATGTTCTGTTTTCGTCTGAAACTTTTATTTTCTTGGATTTATCCATGGTTGGCCTACCGAGAGTTGAAAAGCTCAGTAAATCGCATGCCGGCAGGTGTTACACATTGGCGGTTGTGACATATATGTTGAGTGACAGGGAGCCGCAACAGAGGGATGAAAGAGCTACCTGTGGCTCCGGAACTGTGGGTTGCTGACCCCTGGTCTATCCACTCTCAGTACCCAGGCATGGCAGCTGGGAGGAGCTGTCCAAACTAGTTGGTGCTGGATTCCTGATGGGCTCTTCTTATCTTCTCAGGTGCATGTTATAATAGCCTCTTGTTTTCCTTGGGAAGCTATAAAGCAGCATGAGCCAAGATGAAAGAGTCTAGCTTCATGTTATTTTGTTTGCAGTGCTGTGCAAGCAACTTGCAAGTGTTGTGAGATGTTGATTTGGCATGTTTCAGAAGACTAGGCAACAGCTGCTGAGCTGAGCATAGATTATAAGAAGGAAGATTATAAGAGAAGGACACAATACGCATAAGTCACCAAACACTGGTTGCAAGGTGACAAAAATATGCTCCTTAGTGCAAGTAAACTAATACATTTCCTTATTCATCAAGTGTTAAGTAATTCTAAATCCATGTTTAAAACCTGTCCCAAAGCTTCAGTAAAAAGTGACAGGTTGGACTCACTTCACAGAATCATAGAATGGGAAGGAGCCATCAAGCAAGTCCCTTGCTAAAAGCAAGGAACTAAATTAAAACCACTCAATGGCTGTGCAGCTTTTACTTGTGGTGATGGGAGGGGGAAGACTTCTTTTACTTCTCTGGCTAATTGCCTCCCCTGTTAAACTGCTCTTAAATTAGGAAGCTTTTTCTAACATCCAGTTGGATTCTCTCTTCCTGCAACTTAACTTAAGGCCGTTATTCCATGTCTTATGTTATGGAATGATGAATCAGAGATCCTGACCTTATTTGTGACACTATTTCAGCTATTAAAAGAATGCTCTCATATGCAGCCTCCATCTAACATTTGGTTAACATAGAAGCTGGCACAGTCATGATTATTGGAAGCCAGATACTCATCTTTGGTTGAGAAAAGTCTAAACCTGGCTCACAAAAGAACAAAATTAAGATCCACTCGACCCAGGCCTCTGCTGGACTCAGTTGAGGTCCCGAGGGCAGGCACTTTTGTCATTCTAATTCTAGTCTGCCCTTTGCAAAGATATTAATGGATACCCATTTCTGGGTATGTGGAAAAATAGGTCAACATGCGGGGATGCATGGGGAAAATTGTATTTTGAGAGGATCGAAGCTAGGAATAACCCCCAGGACTGTGCCAATTGTTCACCCAGGCAACTACTCTGTTTAGCCAATAAAATCTAAGTTTGTTATCTTGAAGTTTTTTAAACATTTGCAGATAATGGAATGTGCTGTGTTTTATTTTCTTCTGAGAAATTGTTGTAGCAAAATCATTCTACATTTTATGGAAGTGGCAAAGGTTGTTTTTAAATTAGTTTATGATTTTATTTCCTTAGTTTAGAGATTTATTATCTTACAATCCAAAGTTATGCAATATAAGAGCTATATATATATATATATACACACACACTCCAATATAACGAAGAACAAAGCCATCCTGCTTGTGGTTAAAACAGCAAAGAACATATTTCATAATTCCAAAGGTGGGCCTATTGAAAGGCCCTTCATCCCTCAGCATGAGATGTATCTGCATGAAACAGGACCGCAAAGATTGCCATATGGCTTCATAAAAAATGAAAGTTAATAAATTGAACCACAGTATGCAGGTAACCCTAGGAATTGTTTTTCTCCCTCCGAGGAGTTGAGAGCAGAATAGATGCCAGTCTTCTCTGCTTCATAATTGTGTTTAGCCCTCATTCTTTCTGGTGCTGTCTATGTGCATTTAAAATTAAATCAGATTCATTGGTATAAATTCAGCCTGATCTGACACTTATGCATTCTCCCAAAACTGCACAGAACATCTCCCAGGCACCATTCCATTCAGATTATCCATAGGCATTTCAGGCATCTGATGTTCCCGATTCCTAGAGCCTTTGAATCTACCTGAGAATCAGATCAGAGATTTGCTCTGCGAAAGGCAGCGTTGGCCTCCTTCCGTTTATTTTTTCTTCTTCCATGATGTTTTCCTTCTGCCCAATTTGTTTTTTTGCAGGTCAGGAATGTTTGTGGCTACTCCTCACACTGGATTGCCTATGCGGCGTGATGTGCCCCATGGGAGCAAGAACCTTAATTCAACAGTTTGCATAAAAAGTGCTTCTCTGCTAGCGGAACAGCTTGGCCCGCGCGAGACTAAATGCACATCGCCTCGGAATGCACTGGCTTTCTAATTTTATGAATGACTCTATTCATGCGGCCCCTCCTACCTTTCCCAAGTCCCACCCCTGGAATGTTTGGAAGTGCGCCACCGTTGCTATTGGCTGACAGGAGGTTCCTATTGGCCCTCAGCCCGGTAGGTGGGAGGGCCTGGGGAAAATATAAATACAGAAAGAACGGAATTGCACTGTAGGTACTGAAAGTAGCATAAAAGGGGGTGTGCCAGGGTCCAGAGACTTTATAGAGGCAAGGGGCTGGGAGACAATTTTGCATCAGCTCTCAATTCTGGCTCATCCCGATCCTTCATCCTTCAGGAGTTCGCTTCCCTGGTGCTTTTGCTTCTCTCCTTCAGCAATAGTCACCCTCCTCCTGGCCGCCTTTTCTCATCGAACAGGAATGAGAGCGGCTGCCCTGACTCTCGTGGCTTTCCTGCTGGGTTTCTCTCCGGTGAGTAATCAGCTAGACTAGCCCTTTCCCCTCTACTTCGATAACTGAATTGGGGGTGCCACGTTATTGTCAATATGATAGTAAACAATGACTAGCTGTCAAACAGCGGAAATCATAATGGGTTTGGATCAAATAGCAATAACACTTGTATACCGCTTCACAGTGCTTTACACTCCCATCTAAGCGGTTTACAACAATCTGGGTCCTCATTTTACCCACCTCGGAAGGGTGGAAATTCTCATTAAATGCCCAGTAGCAGCTTCTAGCTTGCTTAGCCCCTAACGCCCACCTTCCCGGCCGGGAAATTTGCCTGACTCGGATCATACCAGGTGACGGGTTGGGTGTACTTCCATTCGTGTTCCGGCTTCATCTGGCCACCGAATTCGGCTTGACAGAGTAACAGAACGACCGAATTGGAAGGGACTTTGGAGGTCGTCTAGTCCAACCCCAAGCTCAGGCAGGAAGCTCCACTACACCATTTGACGTCCGAGCGCTTGCTGAGGGTGTTCCGCAACGCCCCAGGAGGGGATCCGGCCAAACGTCACCGCTTGCTTAAATCCGGCAGCTCCACGCCGGGCGAGATCGGGAATAGCAGCAGCCCGTCGAGGGTGCGCAGCGCTTTTGTTTTCCGCCTCCGCCGAGTTCCAGAGGTGCGGGTCGCATGGCCTCCGCTTGTCACTATGGCCGGATGCTTTCATTTGTCTCCAGAACGACATCCCCGCGAGGTCGACGGGATGGAGACCTCGGCGCGGTTGGTGGAGGGGGCTGGGGAGGGCGAGGGGAGAATGCCGGGATTGCGCGGCACGCAGCGCCCTCTAGGAAACGGTTTCGGTGTCGCCTTTAAGAGGGGTGGGTGGATAGGTGGGTGGAAGCAATGAGTGGGAAGGCGAAAGTCTTCGCTCCTGAAGAGCCAAAGGTACGAAGGGGCTTCGTGGTTTCCTTCCCAGCTTGGAGGCTGCTGGGAGTCGTTTAGTTGAATGTTTTCCTCCCGCGGCTGCCGAAAGAAGTCGCCTTTCCCGGCCGCTCTCGCTCTTTTGCAGGTCGCGGGCCGCTGCCCTTTCCCATGCCGCTGCGCGCCGCGTCCCCTTCGCTGCCGTCCGGGTGTCAGCTCGGTTGTCGACGACTGTGGCTGCTGCCAAGTATGCGCCCGCCAGCTCAACGAGGACTGCGATAAGCTGTCGCCCTGCGATCCTCATAAAGGCCTGGAGTGCAATTTTGGGGCCGACCCCTTTGCGAACAGGGGCATCTGTTGGGGTAAGAGGGGCACGATAGCCTTAGCTCAGCATATGACCTGGAGCTGGAGGAGGCGTTGCTAATTGGGTGCTTCTAGATGAGGTGGGTGGCAGCTTCCTCCATTCCCAGCGATCATAGACGGTGCCATGCTGGAAGAGGGGTCAGCAGATTAACAGAGTTGGAAGGGACCTTGCAGGACATCTAGTCCATCCCCCTGCCCAAGCAGGAGACCCTACATCTGCCTCTACCTAAGATCGAACTCACAACCTCCCCATTGAGAGCTCCACCTCTAGGTCAGAGCAGCCCAGAAGTGGCCCTCTGAATGGCAGAAGGTTGGAGTTCCAAGATGGAGTTGTATGTCTAAAAATCTACTGCTGGGAGAGAAGTATCAGTGGATTATTTTTAGCAAACTTTTAAAAAGTCATATAAAACAATTGTGTAAGCTTTTATACTGGGATTTCTGCATGTTTGTCCTATTAGAATACCCTGTGTTAATAATTAATAATTTGCAGTGAAGTTTTAAATGGTTCTGGCTCATAATAGACAGTGTCCACCCCAATGAAGTTTCTAGGAGATTAATGCTTGACTGAAAAATGCTTGAGATAGTGAACAACAGATTAGTTACCCTGAGTTTCACAAGAAGCAGCATTTTATTTGGGTAGCAGGGAATGGACCCAAATCCATCTGTTTTAGAAAGCTGCTTTCATTCATTGCTTTGTGGCTGATTTGATAGGCCACAATCTTTGCAAACCAAAGGTCACAATATGCTGGATGACTGGTGGCAGGCTTATAGCACCACTGCTCATCAATGTTTGTAGACAGATTTGGCTGAATGGACCAATGGTTTAACAGAAGGCAAGTCTGTCTGTTCAGGCTATTTGGCATATAAATGGGAGCTGCCCAGTGATATGTTAGGTGAATTATTGGAAATAGGGAGATCATTCAGAGGTAATGAAGATAACTTGTGTAAGTGCGATGGAATGTACACCTGGAGGAGCAATTGGGGGGGGGGGTTGGCAACAAAGAGCTTTCCCAGAAAGAGGCCCAGATTAAGAGACTGCACAGTCGTGAGCTGGATGCGGAAAGGGGAAAGTGGTTCAGGATAATCACACCCTAGAATCTCTCAGGATACATCTATTAGCTTAGAAAGTTACAGCTTTAGTTTGGCAAGAGCCTGTCCATTAGGTGCAAGCAAATAAAGCATTGGACTTGATTGGATATCAGTGTCTTGTCTCTGGGTTTCGACCTTACAGTAAGTTTCCAAAGTACTGTGTCTTATCCCAGCTTCCTCTAGATTGCTGGCAAATAAGATCACTCTGTAGTACCTTGTAACTTCTGTACTCAATAGTAGAGTAGTATAGAAAGAGATCGGGGCAGTGATATAAATCCAGAGATTTGAGAAAAGAGACATTTATGCCGAAGTGAAAGTAGAAAGAATGCACATAGAAAGCCAGATTGCATAACCGAAGGAGGTTTGCTTCTTAGTAAGCAGAGCAGCTGAAACTTTTTATTTCCATAGGTAAGACTTCCAGGATGTACATACATGAGCAGACTTGCTTTAAAAACTGACGTCCAGATGATCTAGCCCAGGGATGTCAAACTCGATTTCATTGAGGGCTGCATCAGAGTTTGACCTCGGGGCGGCAGGAGGCTGGGGCGGCATGGCCGAGGTGGGTGTGGCCATCTCGATGTCACTCATCAAGACTCCGTTTTTGGCTGAGACAACCTTCCCAGGTTCCGTTTTCAGGCATGATGGCCTCCTGCAGTCCTCTGCCAGTGAAAACGGAAGTCAGAGAGGTTCCGTTCAGCCTGCTTGGGCTTCGTTTTAGCTGGCAGAGGGCTGCAGGAGGCCATCGTGGCCGGAATGGAGCCCAGGAGGGCCACATACGGCCCTCCCAAGGTCCATTTTCATTGGCAGAGCCACTTTGGATTGGTCCTTTGCTGTTTCTAGGGTGGGCCCTTGGGCCAGATCTAAGCACCCCATAGGCCAGATCCAGCCCGAGGGCCTTGAGTTTGACACCCCTGATCTAGCCAAAACTTCACACACCCAGTGGAAAAATATACAGAAAATAAAAGAAAACCTTATAAGCATATATAGAACAAATAAAAAGAGAACAACTTGTTGCAGAGCATGGAGGTGAAGACCCCGTCCTTTTATGCTAGAATTCTTCTCAGCAGACCCTCCAGCAGAAGGCTTCCAGCCCTCTCCCAAGCCACTGCAACCTGATCCGAGGTTGTGTGTGCTTTTCACATCCTGTTTTTACATGTCTATTTAAAGCTCAGAACACTCGTCTCTTGTTGACATGGCCCGTAAAAACCCAGTTCTGCAGATAAATATTTTCCTCTGACTTCTAATGGTGATAGCCAGGGACTTGCTGTGTTTTTCACTTCTGCATAATCTAACTCTGAGGTTTCAGGTACCACTCCCAGCTTCAACTGAAGTTGTATGTTAGCACAGACTAGTGGGATGTGACCTTGAAGTCTTCTCAGTACCTCTTGGTTATTTTTCTGGTCTGTTTGTGTGAACAGTGTTCCCTGGTGACTATGAAGGTGGAATCTTAATTAGATGTAGGTTGGGAAATCTTTGTGCTGAAGTTCAGGATGATTAAAGACTTCTTTCCGCAGCTATTTCAAAGGATTGTATGTATGTTTTTTTGAAAACAGATTAATAAGAAACTACCTAGTTTGGGGGAGAGGATCATTAGTGATAGCTTGCTCCAACACAGTACCTTGGTAGTCCATGCAATTTGTAACTTCTAACAGGATCCTCTCTTATAAATGTGTACGTTATATATGATTACACCTTTAAACACACAACTACTAAAGTGGAGCGTCTTTTTTCTTCCCTTCCCCAGCAAAGCAAGAAGGTCGGACCTGCGAATACAACGGCCGTATCTACCAAAACGGAGAGAACTTCCAGCCTAGTTGCAAACATCAATGCACTTGCATTGATGGAGCCGTGGGTTGCCAGCCTCTTTGCCCACTGGAACTGCCTCTGATTTCACTAGGCTGTCCCAGTCCTCGGCTCCTTAAAGTACCTGGTCAATGCTGCAAGAAATTTGTGTGCAGCAAAGGACCCAAGAAGTACAAAGGTGTCACCTTTGACCACAACTCAAATGGAGAGGCCAGTAGCAATGAAATCATCTATGTGGGCAAAGGCGGACACTGGAAGAACCTCCCAGGTGAGTGGGCAGAAGACAGAAACTCAGCAAACTTGAGTTACTGAAGCCCCAGGGTTAGTGGGTATGTTCAGTTAGAGGCTTTAAGAACTGCCCTTATTCAACTGAAATAAATATTTATCTTGGTAAAGTTGGGAAGAAATCATAGGGAAAGAGGATTTTGCTACTTATAATTGCTTCAAAGGTCTAGATAGGGGTAACTATAAGATCACAGAGTTGTATTGGTCAGTATTCTTCTTCTGAGGAACAGCTTCTGTGGGGCACCTAACCAGGATATCCACTAGTCATCATCTTTTTTAAGGCTGCAATGTCATAGACCCGTGATGGCGAACCTAAGGCACATGTGCCGGAAGTAGGAGCGCCGGAAGTAGAAGCACCAGAAATCGGAAGAGCAGGTGGTGCGCATGCATGCAGGAAACTAGAAGCTCAGCTTCCTGGCGTGCGCATGTGCACCGGGAAACTGTTCGTCCAGTTTCTGGTGCTCCTGCATGTGTGTGCACCAGTGGTGGGTTTCAACATTTTTTAGAACCTCTTCTGTAGGTGTGGCCTGCTTTGTGGGAGTGGCTTGCTGGCCATGTGACCTGGTGGGAGTGGCCAACTTGTAAAATGTGGTGAGACTCACTTAACAATGCTCTTGCTTAGCAACCAAAATGTTGGCTCAGAAACTGGTATTTGAAGCACACAAGTCTTAAAGCTGTCAAGTTACAAGACCCTTGCACCCCTAACCCTTTAGGGAAAAAAACCCCCAGGGGTGTTCAAACTTGACAGCTTTAAGACTTGTGGACTTCAACTCCCAGAATTCCTCCTCTCGCTCTTCATCTTGATGATGTGCGGACAGGCAGGGGGAGGGAGCTGGAACTGGTTCTAAACGGCACTGTAGATTTGTGGAACCTCTTCTGTAGAAGAGGTTAGAACTGGCAGGAACCCACCCCTGGTGTGCGTCCATTTCAGCACTTGGTGCCAAAAAGGTTTACCAACACTGCCATAGGCTCTCTGCATGGGGCTACTGCTTCAGGACAAACTTATTGTTCTTAAAGTAGTTCGTAGCGATACTTTCTTTTACGATTATATAATGGAAATAATACTTCATAGGCCTACAGTAGGTCTTATTCGAATTGGGTTTACAGGGACAGTACATGAAAAACTGCAGCAATGTAATCTTAAATGTGACTGGGTGTGAAGTCAATGGCCAAGGCAGCCTCCTAAATTTGTTGTCTGTTAAAATTTTCTGGTTGAGGTTGAGTCTTGCAATCCCTCTGCTTTTACCGCCTATGTGCAATCTGTGCACTCTCAAATGTTTGTGCTTTGAGAGGGTAGCATAGAATAGAATTCTTTATTGGCCAAGTGTGATTGAATGGACGCACAAGGAATTTGTGTAAAAGCTCTCAGTGTAGATACAAACAACAAGATGTGCATAGGATATAATGAGCTGACCTTGAAATAGTTTTGTTTCAACAACAAGAGATTAAAAAGCTAACCCTGCGTTGGGAGGTGATCCTAAGTAGGATGGGGACACCAAACAAAAATAGGGGTAAGAATGGCAGTAGCCTGTTTCCCTTTTGGGTTCTAAATCTGATGCTTCTCAGGGTCATGAAATGTGATACTTTTATTTGCATTTTGCTTTGGTTTCCAGCTGCTATTTGTATTGAACATGACTGTGGTGAGGGTGGAGTCAGAAAGCACTGCATCCATATGGACATAGCAATAGCAATAGCAATAGTTAGGCTTATATACCGCTTCATAGAGCTTTCAGCCCTCTCTAAGCGGTTTACAGAGTCAGCATATTGCCCCCAACAACAATCTGGGTCCTCATTTTACCCACCTCGGAAGGATGGAAGGCTGAGTCAACCTTGAGCCTGGTGGGATTTGAACAGCCAAACTGCTGAACTGCAGTCAGCTGAAGTAGCCTGCAGTGCTGCATTTAACCACTGCGCCACCTCGACACCACCTGATGTCCAGAATGTTACCTTTCTCAAGATCTCAGGGAATTGCAAGATAATTCTGGGGGTTCATTCTCACATCCTGCTTGCTGCAGCACAAAGATGTCTGATTGTTTGAGGCATATCCTAACAGCATTACTTCCTTCTCATCTCCAGCCCACAACTGAGGCAACCCATTCTTAGTTGGAAGAATTGTTTCCTTTCCCAGTGCAAACCTTCTTATGTAATATTGTATTTGCATTTGTTAATTTGTCAAACATGTACAAGATAGCAGATATAAATATAAACATGGATATATATGAAAAAAACGAATACAAATAGACCGGGATAGTAGGACAGGAACATTAGGCACGCTGGTGCGCTTATGCACGCCCCCTTTACAGACCTCTTAGGAATGGGGTAAGGTCCATGGTAGACAGTTTAAGGTTGAAGCTGTGGGGGTTTGAGGATGTAACAACAGAGTCAGGTAGAGCATTCCAGGCATTGATTACTCTGTTGCTGAAGTCGTATTTTCTGCCATTGAGTTTGGGGCGGTTCTTGGAGTGGGTTGGTCAGGGACATTGCCTGCTCAATTCCAATTGGCTCAGCAGGTCAGCCATAGGAACACCTCTCCCCATTAATTGTCGGGCACTTTACATGAGTATTTTGGTTTTGGCTGCAACCTGGTCTTTTTATCTTTACAATATTGGATTCCCAGGACACCTATAGATCTTCAACCAGGAATCTTGCTATTTGGTATGAGTGTACAGTGTGTGTGTGTGTGTTTTGAGAAGATTGTAAATAAATATAGAAAATATATATAAAAAGCGTAAGAGGCACATAGACCCTCAGGGAATGGGAGGGAGAAAAGATATTTTACTTGATCAAAAATGATTTGCAGAGGAAATAGTCTTTAGAGGGGGGAAATTTAAAAAAAATCTAGAGGCAAATGTTGTAAAGGCACAATAGCATTGAGTTCTTTCTGGTTCAGGCATTTCTGCACTTCCAATGAGCTCCTCTGATCTTTTAGACAGACTTTTTGGGTGGGAAGACACAAATTCTTTGATGTAGGCTAGAATGTATTTTTAATTAGTGCTCTATAATGGTTTCATAGATACTGCCATCTAGTGGTTATTTGGATCATCGCAGGCTTTATAGAAGATTGTGTATTTCCTGGGAGTTTGATGTTTGTCAGAACCATGTAGTAAATGATAAAAATTAGATGTTGATTTACCAGTGCACTCTGCACATGTTCAGAAGAGTGATAGGTGGCTGATTCTCCTTCTGGAAAAACTAGCAAGAAATCCAGCAGTCACTATCCTGAAACTACTTTGGGTTGAAAGTTGCACGAGGGAGCCTCATTCCCCGTTCATGTTGCTGAGTCATGGTGAAGATACTGTAGTTGGTGGGAGTAACACAATTTACCTCAATATAACTTCTTCCCAGCAGAAGGACAGCAGGAAAAAAAAACATGGCTGTAAGAGTCAGCCCCGACTCTTGTTTAATTTTCCATGCAAAATAGAAATAAGAAATGTCCCCAGACATTCTTTTTTTTTAATTAAAGTTTTTTTTATTTTTTATTTTCAAAACAAACACAACACATAAAATCTTCCTTTTTTACATACTTTAGAAAGTGTATCAGTTGGTTACAAAAAACGTTTGTGCATCTCTTCTACAGTCATCAAGCATAATTTATATTAACTCAAGTTTTTGAACTTAGATATTTATAATACCTCCATTTTCATTTGACTACAATTGTTTAAACATCCTTCATCATAAAATATACCGAGATTTAATACGTAACCACATACTGGCATTACATTTACTATTTTTAAAATCCTCCAATGACACTAAATCCTTATGTCCTATTCTAGCTAAACACCCATAATATTTAACAACAAAGTTTTCTATCCTTCTTTCCAAATCGCTGTTTACAATTCACATCTCATTTCCTTATATTGTACCCATACATATATATAGGTTGTCATCATTATCCCTCCTTTATTTGACTATATCCTGCATCATATCACTTTCCCCCTAGTAATCAAGACTTGAGTAAATCTAACTTAATTCTTTTTATTATTATTATTATTATTATTATTATTATTATTATTATTATTATTATTATACAATTGTATCACAGCGGCCAGTTGTTTCGCCGGATTTGGCATTGGTTACTAGTCGGGCCCCACCCAGGGGCCTAGGACGTCGTAACGTATTTTCGTAATATGCGTGCAGATCCAAGCAGTGCGGCTTTTTGCATTTGACTGATGGTGATTTTGTCAATTTTTAACTGTTTTAAATGTAATTCCAGTGCTTTTGGAATAGCACCCAGTGTGCCAATTACCACTGGAATTACCACTGCTGGTTTGTGCCATAGTCGTTGAATTTCGATTTTTAAGTCCTGGTATCTTGCGATTTTTTCATGTTCCTTCTCGGCGACCCTGCTATCACCTGGTATTGCGATGTCTATGATTGTGACCTTATTTTTCTCAACCAGTGTGATGTCTGGTGTATTATGCGTCAGTATTTTGTCGGTTTGTATACGGAAATCCCACAAGATCTTGACCATCTGATTTTCGGTGACTTTTTCAGGCTGATGTTCCCACCAGTTTGTTGCTGTTTTAATATTATAATTTTTGCACAAATTCCAATGGATCATTTGTGCTACTGAATTGTGCCGCAATTTATAATCAGTCTGCGCGATTTTTTTACAGCAGCTGAGTATGTGATCAACAGTTTCATCAGCTTCTTTGCAAAGTCTGCATTTGGCATCATCAGAGGATTTTTCAATTTTGGCCTTAATGGCATTTGTGCGGATAGCTTGTTCTTGCGCAGCCAGGATTAGTGACTCTGTTTCTTTCTTTAATGTACCTGTTTTTAACCATAACCAAGTTTGTTCACTGTCCACTTTATCTTTTATTTTTTCCAGAAATTGACCATGCAGTGCTTTGTTCTGCCAACTCTCCATTCTTGATTTTATCACATCTTTTCTGTATTCTTGTTTTGTCTGTTGGGCCTTCAGTAGATTTTTGTTCTTTACTTTGATTAATAGATGCTCTTGTGTGTCTTTTAAATAATCAGCCAGTGCATGTTTTTCTTCTTCAACTGTTTGCTTCACTTGTAATAATCCTCTGCCACCTGATTTTCGGGGCAGATATAGTCTATCAGTATCACCACGTGGATGTAAACTGTAGTGCATTGTCATTAGTTTCCTGGTTTTTCGGTCCAAAAGGTCCAAATCAGCTTGTGTCCAGTTAACTATGCCAGCTGTGTATCTTATAACTGGTATTGCCCAGGTATTTATGGCCTTGATTGTATTTCCACCATTCAATTTAGATTTCAAAATTTTCCTAACTCTGTTGGTGTACTCTCGCCTGACAATAGTTTTTACTTCTCCATGCTTGATGTTATCCAACTGCAGAATGCCTAAGTATTTGTAGGCTTCATTTTCTTTGCATTTAATTAGTTGGCCATTGGGCATTTCAATTCCCTCACATGCAGTGATTTTGCCCCTTTTTATGGATACAGTGGCGCATTTTTCCATGCCAAACTGCATTGAAATATCGGTGCTGAATACTCGGACTGTATTTGTCAATGATTGGATTTCTATTTCTGACTTTCCATAGAGTTTCAAATCATCCATATATAGTAAATGCGAAATTTTTTCAGCTTTTTTGGCTGTTTGGTAGCCTAATTTCATTTTTTTTAAGATTACTGATAGTGGGATCATTGCGATGATGAAGAGAAGAGGTGAAAGTGAATCACCCTGGAAAATTCCTCGCTTGATATTAACCATTCCGTAGATCTCATTCCCTACTGCCAACTCAGTTCTCCATTGTTTCATCGCCTTTTCAGTAAAGGATGTAATATTTTTGCTAATGCCAGTTGTTTCTAAGCATTTTATGATCCAACTATGTGGCAGTGAGTCAAATGCCTTTTTGTAATCAATCCAGACCATATTCAAGTTCGTTTTTCTGTTCTTACAATTTTCTAATATCATTTTATCAATTAGAAGCTGATCTTTTGTGCCCCTGCTCCTTCTTTTGTTGCCTTTTTGCTCTACTGGCAAGATGTTGTTTGTTTCCAAATAATCCATCATGTTATCTGCAATAATGCCTGTGAGTAATTTGAAGGTTGTTGGTAAGCATGTTATTGGTCTATAGTTTTCAGGTGTTGTTCCTTTAGTTGGATCTTTCTGAATCAAGTATGTTTTTCCAGTTGTCAACCATTCATCAATTTGGCCCTTTTGTAAAATTTCATTCAGTTGCCTGGCCAATATTGCATGTAAACTGGTCAGATATTTGAGCCAGAAACCATGTAATTGGTCCTTTCCAGGTGATGTCCAATTCTTTACCTTTTTAACTCGATTTTTGATCATCTCAGTTGTTATTTCTAATACTTGCATTTGTTTGTTGCCAATGCTTTTCTCAAAGTCATGTATCCACTTTGCTTCCTTGTTGTAGTCCTTTGCATTTTCCCACAATTCTTTCCAGAATTCAACTGTGGCCTGCTTTTCTGGTTTTTCACTTTTGGTGTCACCATTCACATTAAGACTTTGATAAAAACGCCGTTGGTCTGATCGAAATTGCTGATTTTGTTTATATTGGATGATTCGTGCCTCATATCTTTCAATTTTTCTAGCTGTTGCTGTTATCTGCTGTTTTACAATCTCTACAGCTTCATTGATGTTTCTTGTATCCAATCTATATCTTCTGATTAGCCGATCTATGATTTTGTTGTTTTTAAGCCGTTGCTCATGCATGTTCTTTAAGTTACTAGCATCTGCCCTTAATTTTTTGATTTTTTGTTCTAGACGGATTTTCCACTTTGGCTTTGATGCTTTTTCTGTTGTGTGACTAGGTACTTTAATTTTAATGCCTAGTTCATTAGTGACTATTACAGCTGTGCTGTACATTAACTGGTTTGTTTCCAAGATGGATCCCGGTTCAATTGTTGAAAACACTGCATTAACCATTTTCATGATAGGGGCCAAAATTTTCTTAGGCACAGTTTTTAGTGATGGTAAACGTTGCCTTTGCTCATTAAGCAGAAAATGCTCCATGATCTTATCCTTCAATTCTTTTTGTTTTTGAGTTAGTTCATCAGTTGGTTCAGTGATAACTGGTTCTAGTGGTGGTGATGTTATTTCCTCCCTGAGAGCTTCTTCTGGGAGTTCTACTATAGTGTCTTTAGTTGTGTCTTGAATCTCAGTTATTTCCGCTTGTGATATTGTTTTTTGGGTTTTGCAATTTGCCTGAATTTCCTCATGTTCAACTTCACTAAACACTTTATTCCGTATAATAAATCGCCTTTGATCTGCTAGTCGTTGTTCACTAACATTTGAATCTGGATATTGTTGTTTCCATAATTCATACATCCGCTTTAAATATCCTCTTTTTTCTGGCTCTGAGTTGTAGTAACAGGCCATTATGGCACGGTTTTCATCTGCACTATATTTTTGTCGTTTTGTTGGCTGGCCCACTTGTAGCCCACTTGTCGACGGATGTCCAGGGACCCCAACATCCGCCGCGGCCCTTGTTAACCCGCGCGACGACCGATGCGGTATGGAATTCTTATTCGTTTTTTTCACCATATTGTATGGGTTGGCGGGGGTTTTTTTTTACGGGACCAGATGCCAACCTGATCCCAACCTTCCTCCTTTCTCATCCGGGCTTGGGACCGGCAACGGCGGAGTTTTATTATTATTATTATTATTATTATTATTATTATTATTATTATTAACCTTTATATATAATCCAAAAGAGTTTCTAATCTTCCTTTCATGGGTACCACCCAGACATTCTTAACATTACAAGAGTATGGAAGAGGAAGGCAGATATGAGGTGAGTCCCACTGACCTGAGACATTGCTCAGTCACCAAAATTTTAAACACAGAAAAGTTGGTACCCGAACCCCAGAACTCAATTTTGCTTTCTTCTTCAGTTTTCTATGCTATAACCATCTGATGCATGGTTTGCTTTGACCTCTTCATGAAATACCCAGTGGAGTAGCAGAACTGCCACAGAGGCTCTTCTTGGCAGAAGAAGAACTTTGCTGGACAAATCTGAGTATCTAAATGATTAATTCCTCAGTTTCCAAAAGTGCCCAGCCCTGAGCTACTCACTAGCAGTGCACTAATAGCTGCTCACTACTGGTCCATCAACAGCATCTTGTTGTCTCCAGTCATTCCAGTTTCTGGGATGTTGTTTTGCTCAAGTCTCCCTTGGGATCCCTATGATGGTGAAGTAATTTTCTATCTCTCTCCTCAGCATGGAGACCATTCTTCCAGGATCAGGAGACCAAGCAAGAGCGCAAATGCTTGGCCCAGACCACACCCTGGTCGCCGTGCTCTAAGAGTTGTGGTTTTGGCATCTCTACCCGCATCAACAGCAACAATCCCCAATGCAAGCTGATCAAAGAAACCCGATTGTGTCAGGTCAGGCCCTGTGAGCAGCCTGATTTTTCAAAGCTAAAGGTGAGATGGTGGAACCAAAAGAAAAGGTGGGCTAGTGTTGGGTTATAGCAGCCTTCCCTATTGATCCTAGCCAGGGGTGGGTTTCTCGTGAACCGGTTGGAACGGGGCCGGCGGCGTCCTTGTGCACGCACGCGGTGCATGCATGCGTACTAGCGTCTGTGCGATGCTCCAGCTGCTCCTGGAGGATCGCGCAGGCGCTGTATGCGTCCTGCGCATGCGTGGAAGCGCAGAACTCGTCAAAACCGGGTAAGGAGCGCGGGCGGGCGGGCGGGCGGGCGGGTGGGCCCTTCGCCGTTCCCGGAAGTTACTTACATCCGGGTTCGCCAACCAACCGGTTCGCAGGGACCGCCGCGAACCAGTTGAAACCCACCCCTGATCCTAGCCATAGATCGTGCTGCGTGCAGTTGACAAGAGTTGCAGTCCAAATGGGGAAGAGACCTTACAATTATAACCCAGTTTCTGGAAATCAGAATGGGAATGTATATGTTAATTTAAAAAAAATATGCGTTTCATGCAGGCAGGTATTGAAGAGTTCTGGGTAAGGAATGGGGTGTCTCATAATAGAAGTCAGCATTCCCTAACTAACGCTGATCTGTGGTTCTCACTTCAGGCACCCTAATTAAATGTTCTGTACTTTGATTTTCTCCAGGCATATTTGGGACAATATCTCCAGAGTTTTACTGGCCATGTTTGCAGGGAGTTTTGGATGGGTTGCCACAGTGCACTACTAATTCATAGCAGTCTGGACCCAAGAGAGGACTAGATGGGTAGCATTAAATGCTTTCTCCACCCCCCCCCCTTTTTTTTAATAGAAAGGCAAGAAATGTCTGAGGACACACAAAGTGCAAGAGCCGGTGAGATTCAGTCATGCCGGTTGCAAGAGCCCACGTCGTTACCAGCCAAGTTTCTGTGGGGCCTGCCTGGATGGCCGCTGCTGTGTACCCCTGCGCACTCGTACACTAAATGTACCCTTCCGTTGTCCTGATGGGAGCACTTTCACCAAGAAGGTCATGATGATCCATACTTGCCAGTGTGGGGCAGCTCACTGCCCGCTGCTGAGTGAAGCTGCCATGGGCCCCCGGTATCAGCTGAATGGGGACATTCACAAATTCCTGGAATGACGGGGCATGCCGACCTCTCTGCTGATGGCTCTGACGGAGTTCCCAAATGACTTTGGATCGTGATCCAGGCCCCCTGCTTGATCTATGAAGCTAAGACATGCTGTAGTTGCTCTGCTTCCCTGAATGCAAATCCGGAAGACAAGACGGCATTTGGAATTGGCCTAACCCTTTGGTATTTGGAAAATGCATTGGGCTATGTTGGGAGTATGGCTATCCAATGACTGGGAATGGATCGTGTGGCACTGATTTCAGTCTCTCTATTCAGTCCAGCCAGGCTCAGGCTGGGACTGAGTCTCTCATGCTACTATGGTAGTAGAAGATCAAAGACTTCTGATTTTATTTTTTATTTTGGATTTCCTGGCCCTCATGCTGGAAAGGTTGAGGAAGCACAGCATTATGCACTATCGGTAGCTGGGGATGGGGTGGGGGCTGTGGTTAGGTTGCTAAATCCCAAATTGGGCAGTTTTGACAGATTCAAGATCCCAGAATTCGGGGAAAAGAGTACATTTTAAGTTAGATAAGAATCAACTATGGTGGAATAAGTTGTCTCTCAAAAGGACCACAATTCTGATGAGTTTGAGATCTAGCAATAAAACCTTAAAGCAACTTAATGGATAAGAAATTAAAAGGAGATGGGAAACAAAACTCAGATAACACAGCATGTATTCCCTGCCCTGCCCCCGCCCTTCCAGCCTCCTGTGACTTTTCTGACCCACTGGCCAGAAAGAGATGCGGTTGGGTCTTTCTCTCCCTTATCTCACTATTGTTTTCTTCTGCTCCTTGGTTTGCTTCCTCCTTGTCCTTTAGCTTGAAACCGGCTTGCTAGTTTGCCCATCTTTACATCCAAAGGCTGCCTTCCTGACTGCCCACAGTGCCCCCTAATGGCAAGATGTTTCCAGGAAGGAGCCACACGCAATGACTCAGCAGGAAGGGAAATCCGTATAAAGACACTGCTCATCCATGGTCTACCTTCTTCAGTCTTCTCTAGTTTGCACTCTGTTAGGCTACCAGGCTGTTGTTGCCAGTCTAGATTTTAAGCTTCATGAATCTCAAAGAGAGGACAAACGAAATTACTTTATGGGCACGTTTTAAAATGAGTTGAAGTAGGGTTGAAAGAGGATTGTTCCATATGTGCAGCCACTTTACTCTCTGCTTTTGAAAGTTTGTACAAAGATGATAGTTGCGCAAAGAATTATGTGTTGGGCTGCCCTTTACAAAAGCACTTTTTAAAAAACAAACATCCTATTCCCATTCTGTTCCTGGTGAACAGCAAAAGGAAGGCTGAAAGAAAACAAATCAGGGCACAGTATTAGAAGGGACTTGAGATATTTTGGGACAGTTAGGAAAACCTATATTTATACGTGCAGCAAAGTACTCTGCTCTGAAGATTATTTTATGGATTTTTTTTATTTTGTTTGTTTTGCATAAAGAAAAGCTTCAACAATAGATTGGAGTGATGGCTATTATAGCTTCATAATGAAGCCTTCTGTGCATTACCTTCTGTATGCAAGGCTTTTATTCCTATTTTATCTTAAGAGTTGCTACAGTGATAGTTCAGTGTTTCTCATTTTAGTCTCTTGTTTTATGACCCTTCCTGCTTGATAGAAGGCTTTGTAGCAGGAAAAAAAACAACAGGATAATTCCCTTTCAAAATGATATTCAAAATGGGCTTGATGTAATGCTTCCAAAACAATCTTAGGCCAGAGATAGACAATGGAATGGATGCATCTTATGGATTTTGATTTCGCTTGATCACTTGTAGGTATATGATGCCCACTAAATGTATTCCATCATAATTACGAGTCAAAATGAATAGCACAAGAGATTGTGGAGCCACCAATGGTCCTCCAGGATGGGCTGTAAGGTATACACATGAACATATACGCACAGCTCAAATCTAGTGAGATTACAAAACCTTGTGAAAGGGTGTTATTGCTGACAACCACCTGAGACTTTGACATTCTTTATTTTGGCCTTTTATTTTAAGATTAAAACTAATTTTTATTTAGTTTAGGGATCCCATGGACTATGTGTGTTGGGAGCAGGAGTCACATGCCATGGTGAGCGCAGGCATCACATGGCTGATCTGTGGCTTATGTGTCAGTCCTCAAAAAAACAACAACCCACCTTTCGTTGTAGGGCTTCAAATTAAGGAAAAAATGAGAGTCACTTGGAAGGCACCAGCATGTTTTTGATTCTTGGAACCATCAATTCTGATGATCTGCAACTCTCTCAAAATGACTTTAGAGATGGTTATAGTACAAGTAGCTGACTATTCTTGGGCTTGTTAGGAATGAGCATTGCTATGCTACTTGCATTGGAATTGTACTTTGGATTCCTCCCCACCCCAAACTCTGTAAGGGAACAGGCAGGACCTGCCTTATTTGGAATGCTTCTGCTATTTTAAAATATATTTTATTCAAAGCTATGCTGATCCTTTGTTTCAATGAATATGGCTATAATTCTGTACATTGTCATGTCCACGAATGAAGGCAAATTTAAGTGTCCCAGGATAATGTTGTAGGATCCAATCTGAGTCGGTCACTGGGACCAGAGTTTTAGTCTTTCAAGCTTTTAAACTCCTGCTGGAGCCCATCCATTGTCAAGTCCCTCCCCCTGCCCTTTTGGTGGAAGATATACAACCCCTTAAAGAAGAACATTGAGAGAAGTAAAATACTTCTGAATATCTGGAGCAGAGCAAGGAATTCCTGATTCCTTCCAGATAAACTCCTCACACCCCTTGTTTTACAGAAAGCATCAACAGGTATTGAATAATTAACTGAGCAATCCCTCAGCATTTGGGAGCACAGCAGCAGAAGGCAGAAGCATAATTGTTGAAACAATGCCCTTTTGGAAAAACAAACAAACCTGCTGATGAGTATTGCCAAGTAAAGCATCCTCATGAGTTGGAATATTCAAAGGCAACTTTGCATAGTATTCAGCCAAACCCTGTGCGGAGTTTTGGAAGTCAGATTTAAATGTGTTTGCATCAGGGATGCAGGTTCAACAATATTTTTTTTTTAGTTCAGCCCTCAGTTTGTAGGATTCATTTTGCTGCATTTCTGTAGGTAGGCTGTGCTTTGTACTTAGCAGAATGCAGACATGCACATATACACATGTGCTAGTAAATTAGACCCACAAACCCTATTTCTAAGAAAACATAGTTACTGGTATGTCCTAACACAGTTAGCCTGAGATTAGAAGGATCAATAATAATGGAGCACACCCCCACCCAACACTATTAATACCAGCTGTATATAGTCCCTACTGTGTTACAATTACCAAAGTTCTTTAATATTTTCTCAATTGTGGAAAAATAATTGAAAAATACTAGGCTGGAAAAGATGTCATCTGGCAAATTTTGTTGACTCAAGATCCTGTCAATTCCAGTCAACATAATAAAAACATAGGAATGAGTTGAGGTTATACCTGACATCTTTTTTTAAAAAAATCACAGGATTATTTTCTGATAAAATCTACAGAGATCAATGTTTCTTTTGTCCCTCATTGTTCATTTAGTATAATGATTAAACTGTTGGATAAAGATAGAGGTTGGGTGAATAATATTATCTTCACCTCAAAGAGATGTTGTGAAGATAATTTCAGAGCAATCCTACTTACTAAATGCAACATAGAAACCGACATGTATAAATAGATAATGTTTACATGGGTAAATCATTTATGAATTTTAAATTTTAAATTTTCCTTTACTTCTTGGATTAGGAAGAGATAGGGAAAGATGGCATAAATGATTATATTATATAATATATATATAATTTTTACTAAAGGCTTTTTAAAACAATAAAAACAACTCAAATTTTGAGAAAAAAAATGAAGAAAAATAATGTGAAAATGTACAAAGAAAGAAAGAGAGAGAGAAGACAAAGGAAAGTTATAAAGAAGATGTTTCTGATTTTCTTAACAGCCATTGCAAATACCTTTATACCTTTTCTCTATAGAGAAAGTATAGAGAGAATTCTGATTACAGCAAAATTTGCTTCTTTCTATAGTCTACCTTTTCCAATCATCAAATCCATAAATCACTACTTCATTTTTTCTTGTTTCAACAAAAAGCCAATAAGTGGTTTCCAGTCACAAATAAATATACTTATTGTCCCTTCCCTAGTCAGGCAACTAAATTTCTTGATCTCATAAGTTTGTCATCCTCGTTAGCCATTCCTGTATTGTGAATATTTCAGTCTTTCCATTTTTGTGCATATAATAATCTTCTAGCAGTGATTGTATGTAAAAGCAACCTTTTAAAAAAACTCTAATTATCTGCCCATTAGTCCCAACATGAAAAGTTCTGGTTTCAATTGAACAGCAGATCTCCAAGGATTTTCAGTCTATGATCCCAAACACTGTCCTTTGCTGAGTTCTTTATCTAAGCTATATTTATGATATTGCGTGTTGATCTCCATGATCATTCAGGAAATACAACTTTTATTTATTCACTCTAGGACTGAGATCTGGTTAAGAGTGCTAATAGAACTTGTGAAAACTATTTTTTTGCTATCAAAACTATCTCAAGAATCATAAAGAGGGAATAAAACAAATGAAAGGCAAAGTTTTCTCTGTGTTTTAGTAGGCGGTTTCACCTATCATAACATAGAGGCCCCAACTTTCTATGTCCTGACTTCGCATGCAGACCATTTCTTCCCATAACCGCCCTCCCTTCTCCAATTACAACAGGAATTATAGCATAAAACACATATGTTATATTATAGTAATTATAGTATTATATACCCTGTTATACAAATCCTGGGGCTTCACTTCCTGGGATATTGCTCCCTGTCCTGTCCTTGTACAGGCAATATCTCAACGATTCTCTTCTTCCAATAGGCGGCAAGAGTTGACAGATTTTTAGGTGAGGTTGAAGGACAGTCAGATATTATAATGTTATATTGATATAATGTATATCATGCTTTGGACCTTCTTCCAAATAGTGAGATAATTTTAAGAAGCAATTTTGAAAGATATTTTCATTAACTCTTGATTTTGCCATTTCAACAAAAATAAATATTTTTATATTTTATTATTTATATATTACATATAAATATTATTAAATATTGATATTATATATCAATATATATATTATTTATAAAATAAGATCAGGATATTTTCTAAGATAAATAAGCAATTGGCCACGCCCGGTTTAGTGAAGGGGAAAAAAATCCCGATACATCACATGACACTGCCATGATGTGAGTTTGACATCCCTGGTTTAGCATGTCTTCCTTTCTGCTAACTTTAAAGAAAGAGAATCATCTTAGTTTCTGGGTTACTAAGATGCGTAATTTCACTCATATTCTGTCAATAGTTAACATGTTTTCTGTTATCTTCTGGTTTCATATCTGCCTCTATTTCTGCTCATTCATATATTTCCCTTCTCTCTTATGTAAATGTTTGCAGTGGGGAAAAAACACCACATTAAAAATATCTGTGAAAAATGAAACATAAGCAATATAAGTAAAAATAATCTTGGAACATTTTAGAACAGTTGAATTTGGCACTGTTGATATAATTAGCCTTGTGTGTAATTCTTGAGAAATAGTATTAAATCTGATAAAATTGAAGTTTTGCTGTCAGGATTCCAAATAGCATCCAAAAGTAAATCAGAGTCCAAGGCAACATATTGTTCAAAGTTCCAATTTATTAAGAGAGCCATGTTCGCACATCTGGGAAAACCCAAACCTGAAAGCTTCCCGGTTTTCCCCACGCAGTTGAAAGTTCAAGATCTTGCCCCCACATCCACAAGTCCATCCCATAGTCCAATCTCCCACTGCCACTCCCATTTCCACTCCCATTGCCGTGCTGGCAGTTCCACCCAATCAATTCCGGTCAGATGCAGCGGTGCAGAGACAAAGGATGACCTTGGCTTTCTAGAAAGAATTTTGTTGTGACTACATAATATGTGACTCCTTGCAATCCCCCCTCCCATTTTCCCACAACAGAAAAGGCCTAGCAGAATAATAGAAAGTGTGTCAGGCCAAAGACCCAAAAGAAAAGATGGCTGCAGGACATCTGCTTTGAAAGCCCACCCACCTGAAATCAGTGAAATGCCCTGGAAAGCTCACAGAGAACATGCATTTTCAGAAGTGAAAAATTCTCTCTCTATATATGAGTAAGTAAATGTAGACTTGCCATTTCAGAATTAGAATAGCAGGTTATTTACCAGTTTACCTTTGCCTTTAAAAAGGTAACAACAGGTAGCAGTTCTTAACCAAATTTGATTAGTTCAGAACAGCAGGGATGAGAGGCTACCATGAATTTCAGTCAGAGACTAGACTTGGAAGCTGAAAATAAAATACTTGGAAGAAGGTACTGGTGAACATTTCTGTCTCCTGTTGCCAAGAACATTATATGGTCATTCATGTTCACAGAGTCACCAAGATTCGAGTTTCAGTCTGTTGGAAGAAAAGTCCTTCTGGGTTCAGTTCCAAGTGGGGAAAAAGACACTGGAAACATGGAGGCTACTTGGAAAGATGGTTTAATGATGGACAGAATCACATGGCTTGAGCTTCTAAACAGAAAAGCAAGAGATGCTGAGAGTGCCCTGATTTTATGCCCTCTCTGGGTCCCACCCCAGAGCTTCCCCTTCCTGTGGAAGAAATGTATTCTGATTGGTTGTCAGACTCCCAGGGGGCAGGGGGGGTGTCTTAGCTAACTTTGTAGGCTATCCTGAGACCCAAGCTTGTTTGCCTTGCTGGCTGATGTAATTTTCCCAGGTGCCTTATGATGAGTTTCTGTTTGCTAGATGGGTCTGCCTGAAAGGATAGATCTTTGTTATGTAGAATAGACTGGCTCAGGCCTTAATGGCCCATTGACAAAGGTGGGGAAGGGAGAGCTGAGTTTCTGCCTCCATTTTAGAGGAAATATTCTGCCCTTTTAATATTTCCTAAGATATTTCATTTTCTAATAGAGGGGTGGGTTTTAACTTCCTACAAGTCAAAGGCAACGTTTTAGTAACAACAACAGACAAAATTTCTAGCTGATTAAAATGGTTAATTTTAAGTCATTACATTTGCTTCATCATGGGTTTCTATCTTGTACTAATTCCAAAAAAAATACAGGAAGAGGGAAATGGAAGACAACACAACTCTCTTTCCAAATGACAGTAGCTTAGTCTGTACAGGAAGCTATTGACTTATGAAAATAATCAAGTACAGCTGTTCTTCCCAGATTCTTTCCTAGAACTCTCAAAGACTAAAAGCTGTTGAAAGCTAAAGCTGCCTTTCAGCTGGAGGGAATACTTTGGGTTTTACCAATTAAATGTAGGCAATCTTTCATACTCATCACTGTTGGAAGACTTAAAAGACCAGGTTAGAGACAAATCCTCTGGGAGACTATCTATTGTGGTTGCTAAGAGTCAACAACGACTTGATGGCAAATAACCAATCAAATGGTAACCACGCAAGTTAGGACTTATGCATACAACAACAGGATTGTAGTAAATACCCATAAAGGTATTTTATGGGCTTTAATAAAGCCCTTTTAATAAAGAATTACTTTCGGTGGAATGTCTTTGGGGGTGGGAGTTGTTTTGGGCACCTCACTTTTCTCATGAGGGAATTTTAAATGAGAGAAATAACTTAGATAAATATATACTAAGAAAAAAGAGCAATGGTTACGGCGTGACGGCGCCCGCAATATCCCGAGGGCCTGGATACAGATTCACCTAGGATCCCGCCCGGCCTATCAAATGAGCTCTTTGGCCGAGCCTCAACTCCCCCTCCGGAAAAGTAGAGCCTCCTCACGCAGCTCTGCCCCTGTTGAACCCCTGAGGCCGGTTTATTCTTGGGACTTGCGAAACAGGGGCACCCCCTCCCTCCTCGCCTCCGGTCCTTTGCAAGGAATCCTTTTCACACTCCTAGCCACAGACCGCCGCGAACGTCCCCCGGGGTGCGTGAACCCGACCTATATTTCCTACACGAGTTAGGTTAAGGGGTCTTCAGAGGTCGCCTCATAGAACGGCGACAGCAAAAGGGTTAATTCACTCCCTCGCTTCTTCTCCCCTTCCCTTCCCCCCCCCCTCCGGCTGAATTGATCTATTAACCAGCTGCCACATTAGTTGGGGTGGGGTGGGGGTGGGGCAAGGGGTACAATAGCTGCCTCTTGCAGCCGGAGACAATCGATCAGCTCAGCCCCGGCCTCTTCGCGGGAGTGACATCATCCCTTCCAAATACCAACCGGCAACTGCCATTGGCTGGCCAGGTAACTGAGCTGGGCATTTCTGCTCCCCCCCCTCCCCGCCCTCACGCCCATTGCCTACTTTGCGGCGGTGGCGCTGTTGCTCGTCCTCTACACACGCCCTGTACGAGCGGCCGCCGGCACCAGCAAGCGGCACCGACCGGCCTCTTATTCTAGAGTTTGCGCTCGGTCTGCGCTGCACGGACGGTTAGCGCTGCTCCCCGGCGCAAGGCGAGCGAGGTAAAGAGCCGTCTACACATGCACTGGGGCTGGGGGACGATGCCGAAGCACTGCGGGGCTGGCGAGGCGGTTCCCGGGGCCGAAGGAACTGCAAGCACGAGTGGGGGGGGGGAACGGAGGGACGCTGGGTGACTCCTTCTGTCTCCCCCTTGCTTGGTGGTTTCGGGGAGTCGCTTGTGGGAAGCGAGGGGAACGGGCGGGTGGCGTGGCGGAGGGAATTAGGCGGCGGCGGCGGCCGCGCGTCTAGAGGCGACTCGCCTGCAGGTGCAGCGAGAGCCCGAGCCGCGCCTTGTTTGGGTGGGTGGGGTGGGCTGTTGGCTTTGTTAAACCGGGCAGTTTTTGCACGGCTTCTTTGCCTTCCGGCCGAAAGGAAAGTCAGGAAAAGGAGCCGGAGTCTCTTCTGGCCACGAACCCCGCTTCCCTTTGTGGCTACCCCGGTGGGTGGGTGGGTGGGTGGGGTGGGAAGAATCGCGTTTTAACCCCGTCAGTTTCCATCCCGCCTTGGTTGCTGCCCTGCTGAACTTAAAAAGGAGGCTTGTCTCTGTTTGCCATCTGCGTTTGTGGCTGGTTTGTTGGATGGATCCGGGGTAGTTTTTAGGAAACGGGATTCAGACGATAAGTGCTGAAAGGGGAATGGAGGTCGGTGGGAAGACTCTTGGCGGAGAAATAAAAGCAGCCGGACCGCCGGAACAGTCCCCATCTCTTGAAGTGTCTCCATTGAGAGTCTGGGAGGGGGGGGTTAGAGGCGCGGTCGCCGGTCCCTTTTCTTTGTTAAGGGAGGGGTCTACGCGGTGGTAATGGGCGGCAGCCTCGCCCCTATGCTGCTTTGTTGAAAAGAATAGTTATTTTTTGTTCCTCTCCTTTTGAGTAAATCTCATACATATATATGTATATTCCCACAGTTAAAAAAACACAAGCTGAGCGAAATTGTTATTTGCTCATTCACCAACAGCCAATTGATTTTTTTTTTAAATCTTCACATGGGCTCTTGCAGCTTCCATGAAACAAAGGGGTTGTGCTCTTCTGGGAGAGAAATATATAAAGGCTCTTCTAGTCTTACAATTGCCATTAAAGCTGGGGAAATGTGAACATTTTGTATTAAAAATAAAGATAAAGAGCCCCTGTTCTTCTGCGATGGAGTAAGGGCAGCTAAGCTGTGGTAGTAATAATAATGGCATGCTGAGTAGAATTGAAGCAAAATGAGGCGCCTTGATGAATTAGCAGTTTTTAAAATGAAGTGAGCTGTTCTAAAACAATTTTTTTTGATGGTTAAGAGAAATGGATGCTTTTTTGGGATAGATGTTTAACCTCCCATTTTCCAGCTGGCACTTCTAGAGGGCACTGGGTTGGGGAAAGCTGCCCTAACTTTTGTTGCCAAAGAAACCGAATGATTTAAAAAAAAGCGTTGATGAGGTCAAGAAGATGGGCAAATGGAAAAGAGACGCAGTGTTCAAACAATTGATTTTAGATAGTGGTAGAAAAGAGAAAATGGTTTCCAAGTGCAGCTGCTGGCAACAGATGATGTGAAAGGTTATAAAACTTAGTTCAACACAGATATTGCAATTGATTGTGACTTAAGTGTGAGGAAATGATGCAGAGAAAGAGATCCACTAAATGCACTCTGGCTCTGTTTCGCATCTGCTCCACTTCCACCCTCCCCCTAAAAAAAAAGACAAGAGCTAATGCTTGGGAGTTGTTTCCACTGCAAGAACCAAACAAATGGATGAGATGATTCAGCTGACTCTTTAGTAGAGGCAACTGAAGACGAGCAAATGCCCTTGTTCCATCATGGCGTTGAGTAGCTGTGTTCTCCCAAGTGGGCTTTTGGACCCAGTTTGCAAAGCCAATTAACACAGAGACTAGAGATTAAATGACTTTATTTGTGCAAATAAAATGTGGCAGGAAAAAAATGTTCCAAACCACGTACACTCTAAGCCAGTGTTTCTCAACCTTGGCAACTTGAAGATGTCTGGACTTCAACTCCCAGAATTCCCCAGCCAGCATTCGCTGGCTGGGGAATTCTGGGAGTTGAAGTCCAGACATCTTCAAGTTGCCAAGGTTGAGAAACACTGCTCTAAGTCTTGGATAAGCTTAGGATGGATTCTTGCAAGGAAACAAAATTAAAACATTTTTTTTCCTGTACAGCTTTGTTCACAGACACCCATGCCTGTGTGGCCTCTCATCTGGATTACTGCAATGTGCTCTCCATGGGGCTGACCTTGAAGAGCATGTGCAAGCTCCCAGGTGGCGCAGAATGCAGTTGCATGGGTAGCGAATGGTGTCAGATATTCAACATATGTAACACACCCCTGCTACTTGGGCCACATTGGCTGCCAGTCTGCTTCCAGGTGCAATTCAAGGTTTTGGGATAGATAACTGGGAGCTAACAAACAGTACTTTATTTGCACACTTTATTTGCACAAATAAAATCATTTATTTTAAAGCCCTTCATGGCTTGGGAATGGGTTACCTAAAGATCCATCTTCTCCCAGTGATTGGTTTCTGTCCAGCTCAGTCTGTTATGGGTCCCGGGAGATTTGTCTTCTCTACTGCAGCCCCATTCTCCCCTTTGAGATTAGGATAAGACTGTCTGTCCATGCTGGCCTTGAAGCCTTGGCTGTATGCCAAGCCTGGGGCCTCCAGTGGAGTTGTTTTTAATTTTTTTTGTGGTGTACGCTGCCCAGAGTCACTTGTTGAGACTACATCTATGGAGATTCTCAATCATCCAGGTCATGGTTGTCCCAAAGCTGCTTTTTTCCAAGAGGCAACTGGACTTCCTTTGTTTTCCTCCTTGAAGACATTTTGCTTCTCATCCAACAAGCTTCTTCAATTCTGAAGTTGTTGAGGCTATAAAAATAGGATGGATATAGAAATCATACCTATCCTTCCATTCCCCTCCAGCACCATCATCACTACTGATGAGGTTTCTTGGATGAGAAACAAAACATTTTGTTGTTGTTCCTCAAGAGGAGGAAAAAAGTCCAGTTGCTTTTTGAAAAAGCATCTTTGAGACACAACCATGACCTTGGGTGTCTTGAGACTCTCCACAGACTATAAAAACAAAATAAAATGCTATAAATTAGGTCTTTGACCACAGTGATGTTTGTTTTACTGCCCCTCTGTTCTCAGCATAACTGTTAATAGGAACCTACAATTAACTTGTTCTCAGCTTATCTCTTTCTTACTGAAATTGTCTGTCAGCTCCCCGTTATCTTGTTCAGTAATGGGCAGAACAATCATGAGTGTCTTTTCCTCCTCCAACTCCAGCTGCACATGGAACCATAACAGCTGCCTCCCTTTTTATTCTCATGCATTCTATTATCTCTGTTATCCTTCACAACTCTAAGCTACAAGGGCCTCTCCTGCAAAAAGGTCATGGTTGAAGGGGATAGCTAAGTAAACTATTTCAACAGCTGGGCAGAGGAGGGAATAAAATACATTCTTAATCAAGCAAGGGGGAAGGGATGGGATTTTGTGATCCTGGTTTACTATGTGTATAAAAAGCTTTATTATGTGAATTAAAATTGCATTTCCCTGTGATGTTCTCTAACCTCTGCATGTACATCCTGTACACCGAGGAGGCTCTCCTGTGAATTTTCTTAAATTTCTACCTTCTAACTACATAACCGGTTTCCTTCAGCCACTGGTACACTGGTACATTCGCCAGATGCCTTTTCACACAGCAGCTTTCTTCAGCCTCGGCACATCCTTTCTCTAGAAGTAGCCAGGTTGGCTGGAAACAGTGAAAGGTGCATTCCAAACACATCTAACTACACAACATGAACATCAGGAAGTCTTCTTGTGTGGTGTACTAACAGTTGCTATTAGTGATCTCAAAATGCTTGGGTACGCAGGCTGACAAGACCATGAGGCTGATCACTCAGATAAGAATTGGGGAAAATAAAGAAAAACAGGGGTGATGTAGTTCTCCTTTGGGTAGTCCTTGATGTATAAGTTTTGTCCTTGGGTTACCAGGTTGACTTTGGGTACTTGCTTTGGCATGGCAATTACTAGATCACATATTAGTAGCTAGCAACCCTTTGTATTCTTTTTTGAAAAAGATTTTACTAGGATGATGGGCCAAAGGAGCCCAGAGATATTCTGGTAAAACCAGACAACTTTATTCAACACAATTTCCCATGAACTAGGAGAGAAGGTGACAATATGGGTTGGACCATGTTATGGTTTAATGGATACTAGAGCTGTTGAACACTTACACATCAAAGGAAGTACTGAGTGGCATACCAAAGGGCTCTGTTTTAGGCACCTTGCTATTGAATATATTCATAATTTAATGACTGTTTTAAAATGGTATTATCTTTGCAGATGATATTAGCGGGTTGCAAAGTCTTTGGAGGACAATTTCAAGACTGAATGGGATCTAGTACAATGGAACATTGGGCGAAATCCAAAAAATAAATTTCAGTAGAAACACATTTATTTAAATTTATTGGCTGCGCAACTCTAGTGGAGTCTGGGCAACATACAAAATTTAAAAATCATAAACGGTGAGAAATGTTAAATCAAAAGGCAGCCCAGGATAAAATATTCACAAAGTAAAACCCACAAAACAAAAGAGGAGCCATTAACAATGAGAACTGTCAACCCCAGGCCTGGGACCAGAGCCAGGATTTTAAGGCTTTCCAGACTCCCAGGAGAGAGAGAAAACCATCCTTATCTCTTGGGAGGGAGGGCAGGAGAATGCTGTTCCAGTGGATGTGGGCTGTAACAGAGAAGGCCCACTTCGTAAGTCTCACAAGATAACCATATTTAATGGAGGAGACCTGAGTGCACCTGCTCTGCTTCATTGCATTGGGCAGGCCGAAACTTGGAGATAAGTGGTCTCTCAAATATCCAGGCTCCATGCCATACAATGCGAATGAAAAGTGTTACACTTAGGTACTGTGTTTCCCTGAAAATAAGACAGAGTCTTATTTTCTTTTGACCCCTGAAATAAGTGCTTGGCCTTCTTATTATTTTTGAGGTGCAGGAGGCAGCAAGCGTGATCACCTCATGGGTGCTGCTGTGTTGCAATATTTTTGGGGAGGGCTTATTTTCAGGGGAGAGTTTATTTTAGCGCATGTGGTCAAAAGCCCGATTGGGCTTATTATCCGGGGAGGTCTTATTTTCAGGGAAACAGGGTGGGGAAATTGGAGTATAGTGAAGGATGACAGAGTACATAGAAATATATATCTGAATGCCAGTCACATAGAATATGGAACAGGTAAAGTTGGTTCAGAAGACATGGCACAAGAGAATGGTTTAAATTATATGGGAATAGATTTTGGTCAAGAAAAATTTCCTAAGCTGCTAAACAAGGGAAGGGCTGGATAACCTCCTGTTGGGGATATTGTCGTTGTTAATTCATGCATTGGATGAGAGACTGCATGGGATAAGGGTGGTCTCTTCCAAACCTGACCTTCCGTGTTGGATAACTGCTGCCTTGCTTATTATATCCTCAAACCAAATTAGATTAGAGACTAATAAGGAAATTTGTCCTGCTAAACCGTCACTTGGAGTGATTTGTGTTGAAAGGAAAGATAGGATATACGGTAAATGTGATGTATTATTGTAAGTTTTGCAGGGATGCCTCTGTCTCTCTATGAGTAGTAGTAGTTCCAAGCAGTGTATATGCATGTGCTGTTAGTGCCTTGGACTCCTTTCTGCATTCAATGTAGCCTGAATCTAATAGTTGCTGATTCTGATTCTTGTTGTAATTAGTTGATGTTTCTGCCTTATTTCATAGATAGCAATTCACAAATTGGCAGAGATACTAGGGCCATAAGTAAGATCAACACTAATCTAAGGAACCTGTGTTGTGTGCCAGTTATTAAATTTGTATGCCTCTCACAGATAAATATGCATCGATGCTTTCTGGGGTAACAATTAGAGAGAAGAAAAGCTCCCATTTCCCATTCAGAATCTCCTTTATCACTCACATTGTAGATTCTGGAAGGGCAAAGCCTCCTTATTCAGAAAGCTAATTGCTTCTGCCTCCCTCCCGCTGCCCCATACACACACACTGGTGTTTGTATATATCGTAGGACTGCTGGGTCAATTTCTTTTGCCATATTCTTTTTATAGGCAGTAATACTTAGAGGAGAGCATCCCCCGTGGAGATTCGTACCCTCACCACCGTCCAGGCCTTCCGCACAGCCTTGAAGAACTGGCTAGCCCGTCAGGCCTGGGGATGAAGATAGTTGCCCCTCCCGAATGATGAATGCATGTTGGTTACTGTTTTTATTATATGTGTCTTTGTTATTGTCTGCATTTCCCCTTCCCTGATTTTATGTGAGCCGCCCTGAGTCCCCTCAGGGAAAAGGGCGGCCTACAAATCTCAATAAAATCAAATCAAATTAAAAAAAAAAGAGCAGAAGTGTGAATATGCTTTAGATGAAAATGAATCAACAGTGTGTATATAGGAATCTAATTTCACTCTTTTAAACTGTACCTTGATCTGGGTCCATCTGGTTTTCTTTGGAATGCAGCTCCTGGCAGTGTGCGGTTTGAATGAGGTGGTTTACCTTGGCCACAGCAAGCTGAAAGTTGCTTTGCTCTTGACGTGGGCTCCCTAAAAGGTGAGTTTTGTGACACCCTAGCTATTATTATTGTACGTCCTTTCAGACATGAATATTGTTCGCAAAGCCTTTGACAATAAAGTAAGGGTAGTAGTATCAGTGAACAGATGACGGCGTATTTGGATTTCCTTGTGTGTTTTGTCAGTACAGAATTCAATCCCATTTGCATCCAGTGTCATCTTCCACAATTGGTAAGGAGGATAGTCTCTGTCTCTGTCTCTGTCTCTCTCTCCTCTCTCTGTCTCTGTCTCTCTGTCTCTGTCTCTCTGTCTCTCTCTCTCTCTCTCTTTCTTTCTTTCTTTCTTTCTTTCTTTCTTTCTTTCTTTCTTTCTTTCTTTCTTTCTTTCTTTCTTTCTTTCTTTATATAATGAGTCATCTTGGGGGTCCAGCAGTAGGTATGGTTTGTGTCACCTTGGTAGTGCTCCTCTCTTTCAGGACCAAAGTGAAAACTACAACCTGCCAAGCCATTCAGACACATCCCACCCGCCTGGAGCCTGTGAATGTGAAGATGGATGACGGTGGCAGAGCTGCTAGCGGAACCTCAGTTTCGCAGACCAGTGGGGTGGCAACTGCTTGTCCCCCTGCTGCCAAGCAAAAGGGCAGCAAGCCCCCCCAGCCACCAAACAGGGTTCCCAGCAAGAAGCCGCCAGCAGCCCCTGTAGCTGCTCTTCCTTCGGTTCCTAGTGGAGCTTCCAGAACACTTGGAAATGGACCTGCTCGGAAGGCCAACATGCAGCAGCCAAAGCAGCCGGCATCCAAGACTAGTAGTAACGTTGACAACTTGTCTGCTAGAGCGACAATGAAAAAGACAACAGGGGACAAGGCAAGTGGACTGAAGACTTCGGAAAAGACAGCTGCGGAGAAGGAAGTGCAGCCGAAACCCCCAAAGGTGACCACACAGCCCACAGGTATGCTTTGCCTGTTTTTCAGCATGGAGTAATTAATCCTGGACTTGGTTCATTCCTGCATCTTTTGAGGATGGCTTTAGTCCTGTTTTTCAAAGTGTACTAAATGTTCCAAAGTTAATGATTTTTTTTAATTCAGAAAAAAAGCATTGAGAGCCATCTAGTATTAACTGTTGGGAAGAATGCAAGAACTGTGTGGATCTCTTTTCCTAGATCACTAGATACTTTTAAAACTTGTAACCAGGCAAGCAGTATTCCCGGCATTAAACTGTGGTAGACTAAATTCTGAGGATGCTGCATCTTCCTATTTTCTCTGATGTTTCTCTAAAAGCCACGTGATACTGTTTAACCCTGTGAAAAAGGAAGCCTCCCTTGTCCTACATTCATTAGATAACCCTTGCATGCGTTCATTGCAATTTGTCAGTTGTTAAAGCTGTTGCCTTTTTTTTCCTTCTTCCATCAGCATCAAAAGCACTTCCAACAAAGCCCAGCAGAGCTGAACAGACTAAAACTTCCAGGTATCGGCTTTGGGTATCAGTTTCAGATGCACCAGTCAAAGAGTTGGGACTTTAAATGTTCGGTATGGTTGGGCTAATTTGCGGAGTACACTTTGAAGTTTAAAGCAGTGTCTTGGTTGAGGGAATAGTTGTGAAATTATGGTGGGAGCAATTGTTTGTACATCAATATAATGTATTCCTTCAGACAGGTCAGGTTGCATATATGAAAGCATACGCACGTGTCCTATTAAATCAGTCCTTGTAGCATATGAGTGTCGTGTCTGTATCTTGTTAGAAGCCTGGATTTTTGCAGGGCTACTCTGGCACTCTGCCCATTGCACTACTGTCTCTCTTGACATCAAAGCAATGTGATATGACCCCAATTAAAAGCATTAGAAAGAAAGAAGGGAATATCGCAAACAGTGCACAAGCTTATTTAGATCAGTAATGTAGTAAGAGTAAATCATATTAGTAGCCGAATGGAGGGCTGCCAGCTTATTGACGTTAAAGCCAAGGGACACCTCTATAACAAGGCAAACCACTTAATTGTCTAGTATACAAGTGTACATACTATTGCATATTATCATTGATGCAGTTGTAAATCTAATGAGGGGCTCTAACTATCCACAATCAGTGGATAAAAGTATTGAATAAGCTGTTCAAGTGCAAGGGCTTCCGTTTGGTGGGATCCACTGTCCTGAGCCCAGATAGCTGGACTGTTGTGTTCCTGGCCTGGAGTGCTGCTGATCTAGGCTAAGTCTAATGTTACCTTCATGACTTAGTGGTGGACCAACAGGCACAGGGGTAGGATACGACCGGTACGCCCTAGTACCACCTTCCTTACCTGTATTTGAGCCAATCGGGGCTTCTGCGCACACACACAGAGCATACAGTACCTGCGTGATGCTCCGTCGAGCAGCTGGAGCATCGCGGAGCCGTCACAGGTAGTAAGTACGCATGTGCATGCTGCACGTGTGCATGTGGTGGACGCCTGGTCCCGCTGCACCGTACTTGTTGCACCGGGATCCGGAACCCACCAATGAACAGGCATATCTGGTTAATAACTCCAATTGGTTAGGCAAAGGCAGCAATGCCACCCTATCTTAAATCTGCCTTGGTGGATTTTGGGCCCATGGTTGGAAAGAAAAGCTGGTGTTGATGTCTTGAGACCTTATACATAAACTGAGTTCATATTCCTCAGATAGTGGGGTGTGAATGCCTATGATTTAGATTGGATTGGTTGCTGATGTACCAGCTACTGTGCTGCCACCAAAATCCTGTGCTGGGCTCCTGGATTTGTTCTTAGGCTTATGATGGAGAGTTCTTTCACCCATCAGTGCTGAAGGACTTCAGCTTCTGTGACCAGGAGGCCATGGCAATCATGAAGTTATCCTAGGAAATTCTAGGCCCTACACATGCAGAAGGATAGATACGGTAGCCCTTGTTTGACCTCAAAACAGACATCCATATGTAGAGGGAATTTCTATTATCCCTTAGCCATGATTAGATCACATCCTGGACCAAATGAAATTGACAGTCACCCTTTTGGATTATATTGTGGTCTTGCCATGTTAGTTGAGACTCCTTTTGGCCTGTGACAATAAAGTGGATAGGATGCTTTCCAGGGCATAGCCTCTGCCTCTTGGGGGCTGGTTCCTTGTCCTACCTGCATCTGTGACTGGGGAAGAGGTGCTTATGTGAATCTAGGAGGTGGTCAACATTATTAGGGGAGTGGGGCTGCCAGTAGTTTGAAAGAGGGGTGAGAAAGAAGGGCTGGGGTCAGGAGGCAGTGTGTCAGGCAGGAAGACCAGGATTACAGCAGGACCACATGTGAAGTTCCAATTAAACTGATTTATTGCTCCTGCCTATGCACAGGAATCTACTAAACTAAAAATTAGCATGATTTTGGCCCTAGAGTAGATAAAAATTAATGGGATTCAAGGGAAGTTGGATTTAGTTTGTGGCTACCTAGAATCTCTAGAGCAGTGGGTCTCAACCTTCCTAATGCCGCGACCCTTTAATACAGTTCCTCATGTTGTGGTGACCCCCAACCATAAGATTATTTTATGCTTTCCGTATTTTTTGAAAGTATGTGTTTTCCAATGGTCTTAAGCAACCCCTGTGAAAGGGCTGTTCGACCCCCAAAGGGGTCCTGACCCACAGGTTGAGAACCACTGATCTAGACTGATTTATCTTTTGATTCTGCTCCCATATTCTGCCACTCCTTCTCTTACACAATGCTTCTCAGCCCCAGCCTATTGAAATGGCATCCTGCTTAGAATTCGATTAGCTCTCTCTATAACAGCCTTCTGCAAACAGGTTAAAACAGAGCTTTTTCATATAATGTTTGAGGATCCAACACCATTGATAGTTACTTTTGTTTATATTTGTTTTTCTATTATGTTATTTTTTACTTTGAAAGATTTAATCATATATATGTATATCTGTATGAGATCTTAATTGGATTGAAGTGAGATATAAATGAAATAAATGGCGAAACACTAACTTAGTGGTACAGTATTTAGCCTCATAGTCTCTAACGCATTACAGTCATTCTGATAAAGAAGGAATATGTAATTTTGTCACATTTGGATTCCTTAGAGAAGCCCACCAGATTAGCTGATTCAGCCTTCCTGCAACTTGGTGTCTTTCAATGTTTTGACTATAGCTTAGAATTCTCAATCAGTATGCAAAACTGGAGTGGTAATTAACACTTCTAAAGGGCATCAGGTTAAGAAAGTCTGGATTAAACTACACCCTGAACTGTATTTGGGATTGTGTTAGTTGTGTAGAAGTGAGGTGGTTTTCTGAAAGAGAAATCTCAGTCCAGCCTTAAATGCCAGTCTCGGAGAATGTAGTTGGAAACAAAGGTTTGGACAGAGATCAAACATTCTGAAATTCTAATTGCTCCAAATTAAAGATAATTGAATATGCACTCCGATTATATTGCTGCAACCTCACATTTTTTAGCCTCAGCAAAAATTGAGAGGAGATGGGTGAACAGTAAAGCGATAAGAGTAGGTTAGAATATATGCCAGATGCAGGGAATCTGAAATGACTCCAGTTCAGATACTGAAAATAATTGGAGGAAATGGCTCCATTGCTATTTTGTGTTTGTTTTTTCTTCCTTGCCCCAGTTTATTTGAATACTGGGAGATGCCATCCGATGCAAGAAGTAGGTGGGCAGCTAGAAGGAGTATATTTCAAGCTGTTAACCAACATGGAAACACCCCATCTGGTTCTTAATCTAATGTCTGAGATAATTGAAGGTTTTTAAAAAAAAACTGTAGTCCTTTTCTTTTTACTGCAAGCGATAAAAGCTGGTACTTTCAGGATAAACTTGGCTCATAGACTCTGAACTGGCAAAAGCTTCAAGTGCATTTGTATTGAGGCACCAGATTGCTGAGACAATTGTGCCTTCTATGTTTTCTAAGGGTTTGGACAAGGTTTTCTGCTGTGCATAATTGTTTGCTGTCTGTTTCAGGACTTGGTTGCCAGGAACAAAGAATTCAACTGCATCCTCTTTAAACAGAACTGCCACTAATGATAAGAATGTGGGCAAACATAAGCCGACACCACCACCTGCTGGTCAGGCCACATCAGCGCAGCAGCAGAAAAACCCACTGGCAACACAGAGAGGTATGTAGCCTGTGGTCCCAACACAAATGCCCCATCTGCCTTACCAAAACCTGAACTTTGCACTGTCTAAATGGGAAAGGTCTTATTTCATAGAAATATTAGATACTACATATAACTGGGAGTGATCAGGCTAAAGGCAGGTCATTATATAAATGTTCTTTCAATATTTTTACAGTGATGTTTGTTTTCAAAACATACAATTCAAGGATCATAACTCTCTAAGATCAATCAGAATTATCTACGTTGCAAATGGAGTATCAGGGAGGCAAAGGGTAGCTTCACTAAGAACACCTAGTAAGCAGTGGTGGGATTCAAATTTTTTACTACCAGTTCTGTGGGTGTGGCTTGGTTGGAGTGGCATGGCTTGGTGGGCATGGCAGGGAAAGGAGACTGCAAAATCCCCATTTCCTCCCGATCAACTGGGATTCGGGAGGCAGAGAATAGATGGGGCCAGGGGCAGTCAGAGGTGATATTTACCGGTTCTCCAAACTACTCAAAACCTCCGTTACTGATTCTCCAGAACCGGTCAGAACCTGCTAAGTACCACCTCTGCTAGTAAGTTCTTGGCAGCGTTTTTCCACCCCTTAGATAATTAGAACTATGTTCCCATTTCATCATTTTCCTCTAATGCTTTCCAATGTTTTTTACTTCAGCTTCCATAATTTCCAGTCATAGTGGCTTTTTTGAGGGGGGCACGTAGCAGCTTTTGTTGGTGTGACTTCCAAAGAGATTGTGCTGAATTCTAACTGCCATAACAATTGGCTAACAAAACCACAAGTGATGTGGAATAGTTAATATTCCACATCTGGAGAAGTTAGGGAGGTCACACTCAGCATTAAATACTTTAAAAAGTGCAGCTTATTCCAAAACAGACTTGGGGCCTGCCAAGTACAAGGAGCGAAAAATGACATCCATCGGTGAGCCCATTGAGAAAGGGACAATGACCACTGAAGCATGGCCACTATGGAAGGTCATGTTCAGTTGCAAGGGAATATGAACCTTGAAGCAGAAGGGCAGCTGTAGTTAGAAACAAGCCTTAGGCTACTGGAGGGCTTTCAGGCATTCTGCATAGATTACGCGTAAAGCTTTTCGAGTCCAAACAAATATGTAAAATGTCTTTTCTTACTCCAGATGCCTCTAGAGCTGCCACAGTTTTAAAGGCCAAGGTTTCAAGCTCCAAATCCTCTGGGAAGATGACACCTACCGTAAAGCATCCCAAACACTCGGCCTCCAAATCACAATCTGAGCAAAATCTCGGAGAGAGAAACGTGGCTGCACCTACGAAAAGCAGGCTTGCAACAAAGAAGATTTCAGACCCCGGTAAGCCCCAAATTCCAGCCAAGGCAACTGGTGGGAGTCTCCATCCAACCACTCTTCCAAGAGCTGTTGCTTCTTCTCCCAAACCTCTGTCTCCTTCAGGCAAGAAGCTTCTGAAGAAAGATACTCCTTCCAGTCGTGAGCAAGTATCCCCGCAAAAGAAGCCTCAAGAGACCATTGCCAAGGAAGGGAATGGCAAGAAAACCACCAAGGAAGCGGAAAGTGCTTCGAACAAGGATACAAAGTTTCTAGAAAAGTTGGAATCCGCAGCAGCAGAAGAAACTGTTGACCAGCCACTCTCCCAGGAGACTGCAAACTGTTGCATAACAGTAGTGGGAATGGAACAGATGGAAGCAGGAGACTCAGAAGAAGGCAGAGCTGAACAGACAAACATAAATGCTTCAGAAGGGCTGCCTCCAACACCCCTTGAAGCACCTCTGGTTTGCCCTGGACCACAAGTTATCGGTATATCCTCTGTTAGTGAGATGCCTCACTTGTCCACTGCTGATGTCCTGGAGGTATGTTGTGGTAGTAGTGATGAAACACATAATTTAGAGCCAGAACTGCCTTGTGAAATATTTCCTCCCATTCAGTTGGAGCTCTCTCACCAAACTTTTCCAGCAGAAACCTTATGGCATGAAGAAGGAGGCATGGGCTCTGAGCATCTCAGAAAACAAGCATCTCATTTCGATGCTCCAGTGGCTATTGAGCAGCCCCATTTCTTGCACAGCCCTGACACATCTTCTCTTGATGTACATGATATTTCAACAACATCCTTTCCAGCTGAGGATTCCCAGATTTTAATACACGAGTCCATTCCTATGCTTGAGCGATCTCCTTCTTCTGAATCCTTGACCTTAGAGTCTGAGTTGCTTGAAGAGACTCAAACTATAAAGCTAGTAGTTCTGGCAGAGCCACAGGAGGAGTCCAGTCTCTCAGCAGAGCACTCTCTCTCAGTTAGCCAGTTTGACCCTACCTTAAAAACTGTAACAGAATCTCTAGCAGCCGGTCACAATGACAGCACTGAATTGGTGGAAATGATGAACAGGGTATTGAATTTGGGTGAGAACTCAGAGGAAGAACTGCAGAAGGAAGTGGCATCTCTAGAGGTAGGAAATGCAAGGCTGAAGAGCCCCCTAGATCTTGCAACTAAAGATAGTGAGTTTGCACAGAAAATAGCCCCTTCTCAGCAGATGGATGATGTGCATTGTGTCCCCACTCATGCTGAAAATGAAGAGCTAATGGAAGTTCTCCAAGTAGCAGATCATTTAATAATGGGAGCAGCTAATCAGTACCAAACCCGTCTCCCTGTGTTTGTGGCAGCAACCTCAATTCCCACACAGTTGCCTGGAGAGCCCTTTGCAGGCTATGATGATCAGTCTAGCAGCTTAGATGAATATCCCACCATTGGAGAGCTTGAGGACGATGCAGTCATTCCAGAAGAATGCATGAGTAACATGAAGCAAGAAGAGGCCGCCCAATACGAAACTCCAGACTTCTTGTTTCATCCTTCAGGGGAGCTCTCACCAAATAGTGGTACTGCTCAGCTGTCAATGCACAAACCTCAGAGCTTGCCTTTGAAGAGCTTGGAGTTGTTACAAGAATACCCAACTGAGTTGACTGAAATGCCAGAGTTGCTCTTAAGTAGCACAGGGCTGAAAGCTCTCTCCCCGGAGAAGGGGGGCTCATCTTCCAAATCCAGCACCTTAAGTGGGCCTGATCTGGCAGGTAAGAGCAGCAGTGAAACTAGCACACCTGAAGAGCTGCGGGAGTATGACAGTAGCTCTGGAGTGGAGTCCAAGTCAGATGAGAAACTGGAACAAACTTGTCATCAGCTCCTGAGTCCCTTGGAGGACCTTCCTGGTGAGCTTGATCTGGGCATCCACATGGAAAAGGGAGATGATGAGGCAGAGACCCTGCCAGCAGATGAAGTCCTTGGAGACCCACCTACTGAACCCACTGTGTCCTCAGAGGAGGAAGCGGAACTGGACGCAGATCTTCTGAAGGAAGCAGGCTTTCCCAAAACAGTATGCCTCTTGACGTCACCTCTCCCAACCAAGTCCCATTTGCCCCATTCGGTAGATGAGTCAGATGAACCAGGTTCTGGTGATGCTGGCACAGAAACCCCAGCCTCGACCAACTCTGCAGCTTCCTGTGATGTTTTCGGTGCCTTCCATCTCCATTCAACTGACAGCTGTGGCAAAAGTCCTGGGCTCTCTTCCCTGGACAGCGAAGAGCATTCCACTGAGGGCGCCAAGGAGACCTGCGGCAAGATCCCCATGGATTGGGAGCAACACTTGCACCTCACCCCAACGCCCTTGAAGACTGGAGGGCACGAAGAAGAGTCGTCACAGCCTTTCCCTGCCGCTCATAGTCTGGCTGCAGGTAATGTATAGAAATCCTGCCCTGTCTGTGTTGGATGGGCCAACCTGTGGTATGTTAATGTGCAATAGTATCCTGTAGGGAAGGGAGATGACTTCCTTCCTCCTTGTGTATCTGTTCCATCTATGTCTCTAGCCAAATGGGCATTTTCTTGTTTTTGTGTGTCTTAAAATCTTTTCTCTCAACTTCTTACAGACTTCTTTTGGAAAAGTTGTGTATATTTTAGTGCTTTTCTTAGTGGTGGTGGGAATGGTGGGAATAAACTTCTTCTTAGCCTTTCAATATGTAAAATAAAGCATCACTTTGTCTATCTGATGTGGCCTGTATTGTTTTTCCAGGGAATCTGTCTTCTCTACCTACCTGTCCATACCACTTGCAGTTTTTAACTTGGAAAGAAGGGTGCCAAATAAAATAGCTGTAATGATTCGTCTCTGAAGTCCCACCAAGATGTTGTGGGTATAAGAAAGAAAATAACAAATAGCATCTAGAATGCAAACAGAAATTACGGGGTTTGCTATATATGAACTGGAAAAATACATGAGTGGCATGTGGGAGAAGCAAACTTTATTTAGAATATATGAATAAGTATCAGGAAAGTTTGATCCATCGGAATAGCCTGAGGTCCTCGTCCTGCTCAGCAGCCATGAGCTCCTGGGGGATGACTTCTTTAATTATCCTTTGATAAAGGTTCTTTTTTGCAATTTCTTCATGCCATTGGATTTTGCATCTTTTGGTGCATTAGGCTCTGAGAACATTTAGAGCAGAGATCTCCAACCTTAGCAACTATAAGCCTGGAGGGCTTCAACTTCCAGAATTCAACTCTCAGCAAAGCTGGCGGGGGAATTCTGGGAGTTGAAGTCCTCCAGGATTAAAGTTGCCAAGGTTGGAGACCTCTGATTTAGAGAGCAGAGCAGGGACTAAGCAACATAATACTGTTAAGAGTTCCACAAAATGCTTGGGCTGTTAGATGTTTTATGGGGCTCACAATTAATTTGATTCAAGTTGTCCGGCAGTCTGAACCTACCTTTCCTCTGGAATCATGCACATTTCTGTTTTTAGTAGACAAATATCCTAACCTTGGGTGGATTCATTAACATACTAAGCCAAAACCAAACATGCCATATTGAAGTTTAGGAGAACACGAACCCAGCCATAAAAAGTACATTTATTGTCTATACCCTAGAAATCAGGGCTAAATTTAATAGATTTTTGATTGAATGTTAAGAAAAAAAATTCCCACAACAAAAAGAGCTGAACATAAGAAGCAAATCATTGAAACTATCATGTTTCTATCACAGGAAGTCTAGACAACCATTTGTTAAGAATACCCTGTTTTCCTGGAATGAACAAAAGGTTGATTAGCTTAAAAGTCCCTTGCTAATTAACCAAGGCAGATTTCCTTTAATGAAATCTCAGTCATTAAATGTAGTAAACAATCACAATTATTCTACAGGAGATAAATTGCATCTAGATCTTTTCAGGCCATAGATGTACTGGAATAGCAGGAAGGCCATTGAGGAAAACTCACATTGTAATTTCCTGTCATAGCATGTTTGTGGATGCAAAAATGATTCAGCTTTGATATCTACTTTAGTATTCATAATAAGATAAATAATTTCAGACTAATTGGTTTGCTAATAGAAGCTGAGAAACAAATTAAATCCTCAAGTCCTTCAACTTCTCTTTGCTTCATTATTGCTGGTTGGTAGAACCTGGAACCAAGCAGTCTATAGATAAATTAGATCCTGGTAAAATGAAGTTTTAATCAGTCCTGAGAACCTTTGCATCTCTCTGATTCTGACAAAGTTTGAGATGATTGTTGTGAACAGTTCCTAGGGGGGAAAGCGATTCAGGAAGTAAAGGGTTGCTGATTTTATATATACCGTATTTTTTTGGACTGTAAGACACACCAGAGTATAAGACGCACCTAGATTTTGGAGAGGAAAACAAGAAAAAAATAGTTTTTGGCCTTCACGCGTCTGGTTTTTGCCCTCCTCAGCCCCCAGTAGCACTCTGCAGGGTCCCAAACCCTCTGTCCTGTTTTTGCCAAAAATTGGCCTGCTTTCAGCCTCCCAACCCCCCCATGCATCATGTTTGTGCCCCCCCAGCCCCCAGGAGCACTCTGCAGGCCTCCCAAAGCCTTCACGCATCCTGTTTTCACTGAAAATGGGCCCATTTTTGGTGAAAACACAGGACATGCAGGGCGGGGGAGTTGGGAAGCTAAAAACAGGGCCGCATTCGGTCTATAAGACGCACAGACATTTCCACCCACTTTTTTAGGGGGGAAAAGTGTGTCTTAATAGTTTGAAAAATATGGTATATATATATATATATATATATATATATATATATATATATATATATATATATAGGTCTTCCAAAAAGTTAGTCCTAGCAGTTCCCATTCATAGCCAGTGGAGCCAACTAGCAGTACGCAAGCATGCAAAAATTGTACTGGAGACATGCCCCAATACAATCTCTGAACCCATTTTAAAATGAATTAGTTGGGAACACAACATTTATCAGCCGAGCATTGGCACTATAACTGCAATGGAATGTATTTCTTGCAAATCTGAGAAGCATCTCCTTTTTTCCCCCCTTTAAAATCTAGTCTCTTTCCACTTTCCCTTTTCTTTTTTGTTCTTGTCTGTCACTTCCTTTGTGTCTGTTGTGACCGCTACCAATCCTGAGGGCCATCCTTTCCAACCCAAGCTCCTTGCCCTATTTGTAGGTGACAATGGGGCTGGCTTGCCCTTCCCCTGGGATCCATGTCCACCAGAGATCCTCTCCACTATCTATGAAGTAGAAAGTGGTGCTGAAACACCTGGCCCAGATGAAGAGGATGGGAGCCGTTGCTTGCGTGCCACCTCCCGAGAACAGGCTCTTCAGCTAGGAAACATCCAGGCTACAGTCGTACAGCAGCTAATCAGCCGAGCCCTGCTCTTCCCAACAGAAGCACCTCCTGGGGCTGTCAGTGGGAAGGGGGCCATGAACAGCGAAGCAGAGATTGGCAAATGGACAGAACTGATCTCCCCTTTGGAAGAATCTCGAGCCAGCATCACTTCTGTGACAAGCTTCTCCCCAGAGGACATGTCATCCCCCCATGGGGATTGGACTGTGGTAGAGGTAGAAACCTTCCACTGATTATTTCCCCCCTCCCCCTCGCAAGTTATATATCTATAAGGCATTTTTTTTTGTAGGCGAACCACTACTTTTCATCCAAGTGTATCTATTAAATGTCCAGGAAGGGTCAAGTATTAGCTGACTGCAGATACTGCTCTCCCCTTCGTCTTCAGCAGCTAATGGTAGGAGTAGTTAAACACTTGTGAATCATAATTATTTTTGCCCCTGGCAGTTTTAGGCCTTAGATTGTTTTTGGTTCAGCAGAATGACCAACTTTTCATGTTTGGGACTTCCAGGGCATACATTTATTTCCAGAGGGTAAGGCCCACCTTTTTTAGTCATAATAGCAATAGCAATAGCAGTAGACTTATATACCGCTTCATAGGCCTTTCAGGCCTCTCTAAGCGGTTTACAGAGAGTCAGCATATTGCCCCCAACAATCTGGGTCCTCATTTTACCCACCTCGGAAGGATGGAAGGCTGAGTCAACCCTGAGCCGGTGAGATTTGAACCGCTGACCTGCTGATCTAGCAGTAGCCTGCAGTGCTGCATTTAACCACTGCGCCACCTTGGCTCTTAACATGTGATTGTGCCAATTATTGATATCACCATCTGTCAAACATGATAAAAATAAAGCTCCCTCCCCCATATACTTTGATAAGTGCCAGGCTGCTAATATTTGATTTTTTTTTTGTCATAGCAAACTTTCAAAATCAAATTTCCTGGCAAAGGTGTTTTACCTTGAGAGGTTTTTTTAAAGAAAGGAGCGTCACACAATACACTTAGGATGAGACCCAACAGATGAATTTGTATATTATCAAACAGCCTGGATTTGCACAATCTGTTTGGTACAAGGACATGGATTAATTCAAAAAGTAGCTTAAATGGGTTGTGTGAATGTAGCCAGCATGGAAGAGAAATTTACAAATGAGGACATCTTAAGTGTTTTTGAATGATTGGTGTATCTACTATTTAGAATGTGATCACTCTTGTCTACTTCTATGAAGTGGACAACTCCTCAACATATGCAATTTATACAGGGGCTGGAAGATTCTTTGGATTCAAAGGGAGATGCACTTTAGCATCCTAAACAAGACTAGGTAAGAAAAGGCTGCTAAAGAATCGGTTTTGGAATTTTTTTTCAGATACAATTTTCAGACCACTTGAACTTCTTATCTGAAATGGAAAAGTTTAGAAAATGTAGGGACCAAGTTTCATTTTGATGCAAGAGATTCTTATACTTGCTCTAGCCCAAGCTCCATGTTAGGTAGCTGTAGGTAACTCCATTTTTTTTTGTCTTTGTGACAGGGGGTATGCTTGGCTAAGTAGAGCTGTGTGTGTGTCATTGTGAGGGGCTTGATCGGAGCCAATGCAGTGGTGGGATGAGGAATGTCTGGCACAACTCTTGTTGTGAATTACAATTCCAAGCAGCCTCTTGTCAATTTGTTTAACTGTTCAACATTAAGACATTTTTCAGTAGCACCTAGAGAGTCATAGATTGGCAGTGAAACCATGCTAATTTTGCTCTGGCATTTGTTAGTAAGAGTAGTATGAAACTGCACAGCAGCTACAGGATGATGTCCAGCAGCATGAATAGATAAACAGACTCCAATCACACAACAGCAATTGCTTAATGGTTCCCTTTCGCCCTGCCATATTTTTTTGTTGGTACCACATTTGAGAGTCGACATTAAACTGCCTAAATTCAGAGCAGAGATCTCTAAGTTAGTCTGCCCTTCTAACCCACTACCAGATAAACAATGTGAAAAAGCTTTTTCTAATTGCCATATTAAAAAGAGGTACTGTACTCATGAAGCTAATCTGTTGCAATACTGCTGCTCTCCTAAAAAACTGAATGTGAAATGTGTTTTTAAAAATGTTCATCTCAGTAACTCTGCCATCTTCCTATACCTGCCTTCCCAGTAGTTCCACTAATTAACATTGATATGGAGCCTTATTGTCTGTAACAAAGTATTAATGTGTGCAACTTTTTTTTGTAACGTAGAAAAGTGTGAAAAATTATAGTAGATTTTTGAAATAAAAATAAATTTGAGGTTATTCTAGTGTCCCTCTTTGAAAATTCTTTGGTTTTTAGTCAGAATGCAGTGCAAAAATTGGGTACATTTTTAATGGCTCAGGTCCTCTTGAGTTTACCTAAAACAAAGAATTACTTGACTAATTCTTGAGAAGCCACTCTGTAGATTAAAGTTCTTCTGCCGAACCAGAGCCTTGTTAAAAGATACAGGCCAGGTCTGCTTTTGTGTAGATAACAAATGACTAAACTGCCATGGCTGTAACTGTGCTTTAAATTTATTAAAATTCTAGGTAGGCTCGAAGAAGTTCACAATCTGAATTTTCAATACTACAGGTGAAACTCGAAAAATTAGAATATCGTGCAAAAGTTCATTTATTCCAGTAATGCAACTTAAAAGATGAAACTAATATATGAGATAGACTCATTAAGTGCAAAGCAAGATAGTTCAAGCTGTGATTTGTCATAATTGTGATGATTATGACTTACAGCTCATAAAAACCCCAAATTCACAATCTCAGAAAATTAGAATATTGTGAAAAGGTGCAATGTTCTAGGCTCAAAGTGTCCCACTCTAATCAGCTAATTAAGCCATAACACCTGCAAAGGGTTCCTGAGCCTTTAAATCAGTGGTTCTCAACCTGTGGGTCAGGACTCCTTTGGGGGTCGAACGATCCTTTCACAGGGATCGCCTAAGACCATCAGAAAACACATTTTCAAAAAAATGCGGAAAACATAATTTTATGGTTGGGGGTCACATGTCACGGCATTGGAACGTTGAGACCCACTGCTTTAAATGGTCTCTCAGTCTGGTTCAGTAGGAATCACAATCATGGGAAAGACTGCTGACCTAACAGTTGTGCAGAAAACCATCGACACCCTCCATAAGGAGGGAAAGCCTCAAAAGGTAATTGCAAAAGAAGTTGGATGTTCCCAAAGTGCTGTATCAAAGCACATTAATAGAAAGTTATGTGGAAGGGAAAAATGTGGAAGAAAAAGGTGCACAAGCAGCAGGGATGACCGCAGCCTGGAGAGGATTGTCAGGAAAAGGCCATTCAAGTGTGTTGGGGACTTTCACAAGGAGTGGACTGAGGCTGGGGTCAGTGCATCAAGAGCCACCACACACAGACGGATCCTGGACATGGGCTTCAAGTGTCGTATTCTTCTTGTAAAGCCGCTCCTGAACAACAAACGACGTCAGAAGCGTCTTATTTGGGCTAAAGAAAAACAGACCTGGTCTGTTGCTCAGTGGTCCAAAATCCTCTTTTCTGATGAGAGCAACTTTTGCATCTCATTTGAAACCAAGAACCCAGAGTATGGAGGAAGAATGGAGAGGCACACAGTGCAAGAGGCTTGAAGTCCAGTGTGAAGTTTCCAGTTTGTGTTTTGGGGAGCCATGTCATTTGCTGGTGTTGGTCCATTGTGCTTCATTAAGTCCAGGGTCAATGCAGCCGTCTACCAGGAGATTTTGGAGCACTTCATGCTTCCTTCTGCAGACGAGCTTTATGGGGATGCTGACTTCATTTTCCAGCAAGACGTGGCACCTTCCCACACTGCCAAAAGCACCAAAACCTGGTTCATTGACCGTGGGATTACTGTGCTTGATTGGCCAGCAAACTCACCTGATCTGAACCCTCTAGATAATCTATGGGGCATTGCCAAGAGAAAGATGAGAGACATGAGACCGAACAATGCAGAAGAGCTAAAGGCCGCTATTGAAGCATCCTGGTCTTCCATAACACCTCAGCAGTGCCACAGGCTGATAGCTTCCATGCCACGCCGCATTGAGGCAGTAATTGCTGCAAAAGGAGCCCAAACCAAGTACTGAGTACATATGCATGCTTATACTTTTCAGAGGTCCGATATTGTTCTATGTACAACCCTTGTTTTATGGATTGCATGTAATGTTCTAATTTTCTGAGATTGTGGATTTGGGGTTTTCATGAGCTGTATGCCATAATGATGACAATTATGACAAATCACGGCTTGAACTATCTTGCTTTGCATGTAATGAGTTTATCTCATGTATTAGTTTCATCTTTTAAGTTGCATTACTGAAATAAATGAACTTTTGCACGATATTCTAATTTTTTGAGTTTCACCTGTAGGTACTCATGATTGCATAGACATGTGGCATTAAGTCTTCTTCCATGGCGGAAATCTCTCTCTAGCCCTTTTCACTTAAGCTGCTGTACAATTGTAACAAATGTCACTTGTAGAGCAAAAGTAGCTGAGGTAGTTCTAATTCTTTAACTGGGATTAGTCAAAAAAAATCAGAGTTAAAAGATTATACCAATCACACTAAATTTGATACAGCATCTCAACCTCAGCCTGCTGATAGAAAATGAGAATCTTGAACTGCAGGAGGAAGGGACAGTAGCGGTAGTCCTTGACTTGCAACCTTTTGAAGTTACAGCAGATATAAACCAGTTCCAAAGTTCCAGTGCCCTGCCACGTGACCGCATTTTGGAACCTGGCAACTGATCCATCTTTACAGATGTTTGCAGTGCCCCATGTTCACTACAGATGGCTACAATTTCCTTTTTTGCCATAAAAGGGGGCTTTATTTCTGGGTTTTGGCAAAAATGTCCAGTTGGTGAACAATAAGTTTGCTTCACCACCACCACAAAAAAAGATGGGGTTGATGTCATGGGTGAATTGCTTTACAATCATTACAACTTATGACTCTTAATGGGCAGACTCCATTATGGTTGTTAAATATAGTACTATCTGTATCAAAATATTCCGATCTTTGCTATCCACTTTCCTGTACTAAACTATATCATGGTAAACCTTTGCCTGGGGCCTAGAAGAGTTTTCAGCCTTCCATACGTATAAATCATAAAATGGGCGATATTCACATGTAGCTTGCAAAACCTAAGTATTTTTGCATGTTCTGCTACTAAGTTTGTGCTCGGTTTCCAAAATGTCTCTTTAAAGCATGTAATGTGCTATGCATGCTTACTACGTAGCCTTTTAGTCATTGGTATTCTCAGGGAAAAGCTCCCCATAACAAAATAGGAAGTTGTATCATGTTTTCTTAGTGGCGCAGTGGTTAAATGCAGCACTGCAGGCTACTGCTAGATCAGCAGGTCAGCGGTTCAAATCTCACCGGCTCAGGGTTGACTCAGCCTTCCATCCTTCCGAGGTGGGTAAAATGAGGACCCAGATTGTTGGGGGCGATATGCTGACTCTCTGTAAACCGCTTAGAGAGGCCTGAAAGGCCTATGAAGCGGTATATAAGTCCACTGCTATTATTCCTTGCCTTTTTTTCTTCTAATTCACTAAAATCAAGATTAAGCACTGTTAATTGTGAACTGTTCAAACACTTGAAGGCAATTTCTCAAGATGGCTGCAAACACAACCCTACACCTGAAGCTGATTTCCTATGGAAGCTTAACAGGCATGTGAGATGAGTTGAAAGCTCGGAGGACTAGTCTGAGAAATGAATTATATGTTTGAAATGGAGTTTACCTTTGGAGCACAGCGAAGGTATTTATTGGAAATCTTTGCAAGAGATGGTATCAGCCCTATGATTGTCCACATTGAAAAATATTGAAAAAGAACATTAAAGAGTTCTGCTGGATTATATTGTAGCTATGCCCAAATCAGCATCCTATTTGTGCAGGCAAATGCTCCAAGACAAACTCCCATCTCGCCCTCAACATCCATGTTCTGCTTCCAAGTTGGAAATTCTTTTCAAGTTATCATGGGGCTAATAGCAAGGGAGAGTCCTAGTCTCTCTAAAGGTGGCACATTTTAGGAAAGGAAATTCAACCAATTCATTGTAGCACATGATAAAATAGTTCTGAACAGCACACTCTGTCCATCATTACAATTAGATGCCCCTGAGTAATTTCGGAGGGAAATGTCCATTTTTCCCATCCCAGAGAGAATTAACAATGCTTGTGCTTCTCCAGTTCAATAAAAAATTGCAATGCTTCCACCTCAAGTTGGATACTTAACTGTTTTTGTAATAAGGCATAGCATGGTGCAGGGACATCTCATAGAACCCCTAAGTCAATTACTATTTACCCAAAATATTCTTGCTGAAATAAAAAGTAAATACAATATAGTAATTGGGATAACTTCTAGTTCTGCATTTATACACAATGACACCAGCATCTGATTTTCTGTAAAGGTTCCCATCGCACATATGTGCTAGTCATTCCTGACTCTAGGGGGCGGTGCTCATCTCCGTTTCAAAGCCGAAGAGCCCGTGCTGTCTGAAGACGTCTCCATGGTCATGTGGCCGTCATGACTGAATGCCAAAGGTGCACAAAACACTGCTACCTTCCCACCAAAGTGGTCCCTATTTTTCTACTTGCACTTTTTAAATGCTTTTGAACTGCTAGGTTGGCAGAAGCTGGGACAAGTAAAGGGAGCTCACTCTGTTATGCAGTTCTAGGGATTTGAACCGCCAAACTGCTGACCTTTCTGATTGACAAGATCAGCGTTTTAGGTGGGACCAAAGGTGCACACTTAACAGGAACACCCAGATGAACTAGAGAGAGAAATATTTAAGACTAGACCCATGCCCACCTATATGGGAATAAATTCTACTAAACCTGAGATTATCGGGGGAGGGGGGAATGCAACAAGTAGATGGTCCTAAGGCAATTCCAGCCCTTGTTGTTTGCACATGGAATATCTTATTCAGAACTTGATCTTAAGCACAGGTGCAGT